>NC_045428.1:517580661-517895496 GCF_902635505.1 Sarcophilus harrisii
TAATGTCTTTCTTTCAGGACCATACAAACAGAGGAATATTTCAGAAGCAACTTAAGCAAATATGGGAATATCTGATAAGGAAGAAGAAAGTGAATGAGGAAAACGTCATTCTGGAGAAGGAAAACAAGAAGTTCTGTGAACTCAGTCAAAGACTGAAGGAAATAGAGGCTACACAGGAACAACAAATCATGGAGGAATAGAAAAAGTGGCTGGCCATGTTATGTAGCCAAAGTAGATTCCTAACAGCCATAATTACTAAACTGAAGGCAAAGATGGAGAAACCAGATGTAGAAATGCTACAGGTGAGACTATGGCAAACTGATCAGGGAAAGTTGTTTGGGAGACAAGGAATCTAGGACATCTTCTTTCCCTGACTTTTCAGTATCCCAAAAGATTTCTTTGGGAATCTTCCCTTGTCTCCTCCTGAATCATCTTATATTTCCTGTGGGGGGAAAAGAGTGCGTTCACTCTTGCAAGATGAGATATCTAACTACAGACATGTTGACTTGAGAGCAGCCTGGAGGGCTCTGGGTACTGGTGCTGAGTCCAAGTGATCCAAGAATCTGAAGCCTAGGAATGCTCCTCTAATTTGGATCTCTCATATGTATAATATCAATGGATGGAATAAGAGACAGTGCAACATTCATGGTTTCCATGCAGCTGTAGAGCTGACTCCAGAAGATCTCCATTCATTCCCAGGAGGCTTTTAAAAATAATTATCAATACTTTCTATTTTTCCATGTGATAGAGAATGCCTTAATGGGTCTTATCACAAAATGACCTTTTCTTGACTACCTTTCTTCTGGAACAACACAGGAATTGCTCAAGTATCTCCTGGCATGGGAAGAAAATTTGTATTCAGAATGTAGCTTTTCCCAGATGAGATTCAGTGAAATCAAGAAAATAATAAAATATTAGTGAAAGTCCTTGTTCAGGACTGGGAGGCTATGAAGTTTTAGAGATTGATATCATGCAAAGGTTTTAGGAGAAATGATTCATAAACAATACTGACATTATCTTTTTCTTCCCAGGATGTGGCAGAGACATTGGAAAGGTATGTTTCTTTTTAGAGGGATTACAGATAGATAAGAGTACAGAGCTTAATTTGAGGCATGGTGGAAAGGGCTCGGGGATAAGGGATTGTACCTCAAAAGAGATACAGGAAATAGGGCATTTAGGATACTGTATAGCACAGCCTGTTCAATTTCAGTGATTTCTCTTTTATATAGGAGTCATATTGAACTGAATTTACAACCTTTTGTACCAACTGTGGATGCTTCATATATCACTGAAGTGACCAAATTATTAAAAATAATTCAAAGTAAGTGTCAGCCTTTTGAGCAAGAATCTTTAAGTTTTCCTCAAAAGAGTCCTAGAAGGAATACAACCTTTCTATTAGAAGTATGGTATGGAATATCCCTGTTATCAAAGTTCTGATACCCTTGTATCTTTAACTTGGGAATTACTCTCAGTATAAATAAGCTCATTTGCCTTGGCTTTGCCAAAAGGTAGAAGAGAAAAACTGACAGAGTAATGTTGGGGCGGGGAGGAGAATAACAAGAAGAAAAACAAGTGAAGGGAGAAACAAACTCCAGGAGATTAGTTGAGAGATCTTTCTTTTGGGTGCTTCCTGGCCGTATTTGATTAGATAGAACTATATTGGGAAAGTCATGAAGCTTCATTGAAGTGAAATCTTTCTTGGAGGCAGGAGAGCAGACATTGGGGGGGGGGGGGGTAGAGGTATTAGGATATTTGAGCAGGTGCTAGGCATTAAATATATTCTTGTGGTCACTTTTGCTCATTCATGAGGATGGAAAACAACAGGCAATGGCACTTAAGAAAATGTTTTCCTAAGAATCTAGATGGAGAATAATCTCAATAAAGAGCCACTGTGCCCCTTTTTCTGAAATATATAAGATGAACAAGATGGATGAGGTATTGGAGGATACAGCAGTCCAAGGGGAAAGACGTCCCTGGATCAGTGTTATAAACTATTTTATTATTCCTGACACTTTCCTTGTACTCAGAAAGCTCATTTTCTAACTCTTGATTTCTGCGTGGATCTGGCAAATGTAAAATGCGTTGTATTAAATAACTTTTATGAATTCCTTTCCAGATCTATTAGAATGTGGTTTGGAGATTAAATAAAAATCCATGAACTCTAAAATGCATGACTATATAATGACTCCTCTCCTTTGGAGGCCCCTTAATTAAGAGTTTACTTAAGGCCTTATTTAATGGGAAACCAATTTAACCTTGACCCTTGGAATGGGTCTAATTCCAAGGCCAAATAATTTTCCAATTTCAAGCTGGAAATCTTGGTTTTTTGGCAAAGGAATCACACTTCTTTGGATTTTGCCTTTACAAATGAAATCTTTACTTATTGTTTGAAAGCTTTTCTTTTTCCAAGGAGCTCAGGAAATGTTGGCAGAATTAGAAAAAAAAATTGGGCCTTAAATAGAGGCTTTTTTTCTCCGGGATTGTATTCCCTTTAAAGCAAAATAAGAATTGAAATTTCTTGGAAAAACAACAAAAAATAGAAACGTTCTTTATTTTCTTTGTTTTTAATTATTTTTGCATGCACCAAATGTTTCCAGCTATTAACATAAACCCTTTTCCTTTTTCTGTAAATAAAACATTTGATAGGGATTTTTACGTTTTTGAGACTTTCCCTTTTCTTTTTTTTTTTTCTGGCAATCTTTACTTAAACTTTCTTCCATTTCGATTAAAAAAATTTGCTTCTGATAATTTAAAGATTTCTAATCAATTAAAGGTGGAAATTATTATCCAGAAAATTTAAATTCTGACTAAAATTCCCTTTAACTTTGACATTGGGTTGGATTTACTGATTTGGATAAAAAGGATTTGGGTTCTAAATAGGAAGGTATACATTTTTAATTCATTTCCTTCATTTCCTTAGGCCTTTTTAGGCAAGCAATTCCATTGTTCTTTGGGGTTAAAATATGTTGAAAATTTGGGTTCAGAAACAAAAGGCGAAAAGCCAATTTTTTATATTTAGAATTTTCCCTCTAAAAGCCTTATGTCAGCTTAAGGGGCCAGGAGGTAAAACTTGGCCTCTGGGAGGAGTTTTCTTAAGGGCAATTGTTCCAAAATAGAGGGTGGTTCTTGGTCTCCTCAGGAGAAAGCAACTCCATTTCCCTTTCCAATACCACTAGTTGAAGCTTATTCCCAAGGAGAGAAATGTATAATTTTGAGGCCATAGGCGGGTTTGTAAGCTTTGCTTTCCCTTTCTGCAAAGTTTATTGTCTGGGATTTACAAAAAAAACTTTGAAAGCTTCACCTTTCCCTGTTTTTTTAATGGTACTTTGAAATTAGTAGGTAAAGGAAAACCTGTTTCTTTCTGGCTATTATTTAAGGGATTTTTAACAACCCCTTTCCGGCCATGCTCTCCTTTACACCCTCGGGAAATTAAAAGATTAAAAATTTGGCTCCTGTCAATGATTCAAATCTTTTCGGGAGAATTATCCAAAAAAAAGCCTGGCTGGGTTCTTTAAAAAGAACCTTGTTTAGGAGGGTTTGGCAGGAGATTTGGGGCCTAAATAGGTAAACTCAATCGTTTCTTCTTATTTTATTCTTCAAAATTTTTGTTCTTTTGGGGAAAAGAAATTTGAAAAATTGAATTTTTATGAGCAGGGGCAAGAAGAAAGAGTTTTATGAACTTTTTTCTCTGAACCCCATAAAATTTTTTAGGGGCCCCAAGAAGGTAAAATTCTAGGAAAGGGTTTTGGTCCCTTAAAGGTGTTAATTTTTTAATTTTTTTAAATTTCTGGAAAAAATTGCTTTGAAAAACTTCCCAAATACTTAATCCAAGAAAAAAGGAAAAAATTGGGAAAGGTCCCTTTTTACTTGGGGGAAAAGGTGCTCTGAAGTTGAAACTCTTCTCTTAGGAAATTTGAAGATGGACGAACTCCAGTCAAGAACCCTAGTGGTGGGTTGAGGTTTAAAAGTTAAAGAGTAAAGCAGCAAACAAAGAGTTTCTAACAATCAGAAACCAAGTTTTGTTTGGAACAGGCCAGGAGAAAAAAGATAAGGTCAAGTGCTCTGAATCAAATTTTGGGTAATTGTAAAGGGCAAACCCAAGAACATTTAAAAAGGGCTGGGTGCCGTTGAAAAAGGGAAGCTTTTAAGGGTAGGGCTTAGCTTGGGGTTAAATCCAATAGGATTGAAACATTATTTTTTCCTTTTTGACTCACAGGGAAGAAAATGGAAAATTGTTTTTCTTCTAAGGTGGGGGTTTATACCTATTCCATTAATTTTCATACCTAAATTTGTTTCTGATGAAGGCCTTTAAAGGAAATGAAAATAAATCCTGGATATTGGGGTTATGAAACCTTCTCCCAGCTTCCACTCCAAAAACAAAAAATACAAAATCCCTATAAAAAACAAAAAAAAATATTTAAAATATTTTAAATAAAATAAAACATATTTAAAGATCTTTGCTGAAAAAAAGAAGAAATAAAATTTAAAAAAAAAAAGAAGAAAAAAAAAATGCAATGCCCAATGGGGTAAAAATCAAAAGGGTCACACTATTTCCAAATCCTTTAAAGGGGGTTAGTTTCTCTTCATTACTAAACAATTGAATGATTTGGTTATCTCGTTGAAGAACCCGTCCATCAGAATTATCACGTATAATATTGTTGGGAAAAAAATTCTGGTTCTTTTCCCATCATCATTCAAAGTCCTCCGGCCTTTCTAAAATCTGCTGGTCACTCGAAAAAATAATATTCTGTAAAATTCATATACAAATTTATTCACCATTCTCCAATTGTGAGATGGATTCAATTTCTTTTTACCAAAATTTTACACACGGGGTCCTTTCTTTTAAGATCTCTTTGATATAAGCCCAGCAGAAACACCAGGTCAAAGGGTATAAAGTTTATAACGAGCATAGTTCCAAATTGTTTCCAGAATGGTTGGATATTACTATTCCACCCCAAAAATGTATTCGTGTCCCAGTTTTCCCTATCCCCCAACATTCATCATTATCTTTCCAGTTTCAGCCAGTCTGAAATGTTAGGGTATTTAGTTGTCTTAATTTGCATTTCTATGATCAATAATAATTTGGAATATCTTTTCATATGGCTAGAAATAGTTTCAATTTCTTCATCTGAAAATTATCTATTCATATCCTTTGACCATTTATCATTTGAAGAATGGCTTGATTTCTAATACACTATAATGAATTCTCTATATATTTAGAAATGAGGTCTTTATCAGAATCTTTTAATCTCATTCTTTATTCCTAGATCATGAACCCATTTTGACCTTTATCTTGGTGTATGGTGTTACATGTGGGTCAATACCTAGTTTCTGCCAGACTAATTGCCAATTTTCCCAGCAGTTTTTATCAAATACTGAATTCTTATCCCAAAAGCTGGGATCTTTGGGTTTCTCAAATATTAGATTATTAAAGTTATTGACTATTTTGTCCTATAAACCTAACTTATTCCACTGATCATCTAGTCTATTAGCCAATACCAAATGGTTTTGGTGACTGCTGCTTTATAATATAGTTTTGGATCTGGTATAGCTAGGCCATCTTCATTTATTTTTTTGTTGTTCCATTAGTTCTCTTGAAAGTCTTGACTTTTTGTTCTTCCAGATGAATTTTGTTGTTATTTTTTCTATGTCATTGAAATGTTTTGGGGGAGTCTGATTGGTTAGCACTAAATAAATAGATTAATTTGGGAATTGTCATTTTATTATATTTTTTCGACCATCCAAGGATTTAATATTTTTAATTTTTAGGTCATCTTTATTTGTTGGAAAGTGTTTAATAGTTTTGCTCATGTAGTTTCTTTTCCCATGGCAAATTTTCCCAAAGATTTTATACTATCAAATTTTTAAATGGAATTTCTCTTTCTATCTTTAGCTGTTGGATTTTTTAGTGATATATGAGAATGTTGATGATTTATGTGGATTTATTTTGTATCCTGCTACTTTGCTAAAGTTTTTCCTTATTGTGCTGGAATCCCTCAACTTTCCCTTCATCTTATAAGTCACTTATGTCAAAGGTAACAAATGGTTCAAGGAGGAAAGAAGTCCACTCTTGTCCTTGAAGTGCTTCAGGTGCATCTTACTTGAAGCCAGGGATTCTAGAATGTGAAATTTAGGAGGAACACACACACACTCCAGAGGTCAGGTCTGTGCAAAGATACAAAATTCCTATTTTTTTGGGAAAAAAAAAAAAACAAGCCAGACAGTATCACTGGAATGTAAGTTCTTAGAGGGGAATAATATATCCCTCCAACAAACCCCACAAATCCAAAAGCTTGAAGGACAGAAAGAGACCAGATTGTGAGACGTTTTAAATACCAAGAAGAATACCTTTTATTTAAATGAGTTTGATTTAAAATAACCAAAATTAGGTACACAGAATGGATAGAAAGAAACTTCTTCCTCTATCTTCTTTCAGAGTGGAGAAACAAATGTGAAATATGTTTAAATTTGAAGAAAACGTATAATTTGATAATCCATCTAATTTGCCAAAAGCCATCTCTTGTCCAAACTCAAAAGACCCGCCCCTAGGGATTCTTTTAAAACCCCTGTAAAGTCAGTACCCTTTTGTTTACTGGTTAAGAACTAGCTGGAACTGGTCTCTCACCGGGGAACAACTCTCCTGTCATTGCTTCTCCATTTAAAATTGATTTGTGACTTGGATCTCAAAGGAAGGAGTAATTGGGGGTTTGGCGTGGTTTTAGTTTCTAAACAAGATTTAGTAGAGTCAGTTGAAGCCAGTCAAACACTGATCATTGCATAACTGAGAATAGCTTGACTGTCAGTGCCTTATTTACCTGCCGATATACCAGTTAGAGCTGTCTTGTATTTTCCAAAGGAAGTCCTAATAATTCACTGTCGGGTCAAGGAAGGAAAAACACCTAAGGTTAGAAAGCCCTGTTGGTCCCCAGTGTCTCTGTACATTGAAATAAAGGAAAGTCCAAATGTCTTGGTTCCTGGTAACATAAGCATTTGGATGTTCGGTTCCTGGATTTTGCCTGCCACTTCCCCATCTTAACAGTTTATAAATGTCTTAAAATGATATTCTTGCCGGAGAAAAATGCCCTTTGGTTGTAATTTATTCACAAATCTGAATAAGTATATTGCTTAATTTTTTTAAAAAACACTCTTATACCCAATCTCTACCTAATTTCACCCTTTCTCTTTTCTTACAAATCTTTCTCTACCCTCTGAGAAAAAGAAAACACAGAAAATTAAAAAGAAAGGGAATAATAAAGTTCATCGTAAAATCAGTATATTCTTTTTTAAAGAGTCAAAAATTCTAAAAGAGAATGGAGGAAGTAGTAAGAAATCTAGAAAAAATTAAAATTTTATTTTTATACAAAATAGGTTAGAAAAGATTTAATAAAAAATATATCTGATATTTTTCAAGTTACATACCTTTGAATAATTTTTTATATGTAACCCTGTAGGGGAGACTAAATTTTATGTATATTCTTACATAAGGTGTCCAAAAGGGAAGTCTTCCGATTATTTGCTGAAATTCTTCGTTTCCTCATTTTCTTTTTATATTTCTAGAGTATTCCATTGCATCTTGAGACCAAAATTTAATAAAATTTCTCCAAATGATACATACCACGTTTGATTTCTAGCTTTTCCCCAAATAAAAAATTTCTCCCAACATGTTTGTGTAGGTGACTCCTCCTTATTCTTTGATTTTTTTTTTTTGTTTTAGTCTTTATTCTAGTCAATT
Source organism: Sarcophilus harrisii (assembly GCF_902635505.1). Classification (NCBI taxonomy): domain Eukaryota; kingdom Metazoa; phylum Chordata; class Mammalia; order Dasyuromorphia; family Dasyuridae; genus Sarcophilus; species Sarcophilus harrisii. Next base: position 517,588,394 of record NC_045428.1, read on the forward strand.
AATCTATTCACCAACTGTTGTATTTAAATTTAATAAAAATTTTAAATTTAATTTTCATTCAGATCCAAGTTTCCAGTCAAGAGGACCAGGTAGAAACCATTTTTTTCTACATGACATAGGACTTATGTTGAGAAATTTTCAAAATTTGTAATTTGTGAGCAAGATTTGCGGGTTGTGATAAAGAAGGTTTTTCCCCTGGAATTACTGAAGTAAGCCATATTAGACTCATTTCCCTTTTCCCATCAGTTTGCTGGAGTCCATCAGATCCCAATTTCTTTAGGGTGGTAACAATATTATAATTGAATTTTTAAAGGATGAGGTCTAAACAAAATTGGAAGGGAGAGAAACCAAAAGTTGTTTAGATTTTTTAAAAAATGACATTCCCTTGAAACAGAAGATCATTTTTAGAAAAGTTAAATTCATTTAACAAATAATTTTCTTGCAGAAAATCCCAACAGGAAACAAAGAGCTTGACACAAAGGAAAGAAATGAAATTAAGAAAGATATAAATAAGCACAAAAAAAGCTGAATTAATTTATATTTTTATTAAATAGGGTAAAAAGAAAATTTAACAGTAATTAGTTCCTAAAGAAAAAAAGATTAAATCTATGGCTTTTTGAGGAACTTTGATAAATTCTGGGAAGGCATAACAATAGTCCTCATGGTTTTTTCATTATGTTTTAATGTGAAAAAAATTTGAATATAGTAAATTTAAGAAGCATCCACTGAGAATCAAAGGCTCAACATACTTAATAGTCCCTTCAGCTTGGGGGTAAAAGGCAAAAGCCATCTAGAAGTTGGTGATTCTTTCTCTTCAGGGGAAGTTTGAATGGAAAACACAAGGGAGCCTAGTGGTAGGTTGAGAATTTCCTTGGAAAAGCCTAGAGATGAATAGCAGCAAGTACAAAGAGAATCTGCTGGACAGAGCGTCTGGGACCAGGCTTTGTTCCTTAAGTAAAAGGGAGAAAACATGGTGTAAAGGTGCTCAAGAAAATATCAGGTAACTGATAAATAAGAGAACTCTGGAGAAATTATAAAAGGCAAATGCCAGTTTGGTATTCTAGGTGACTACCCGGGAATAGGACTTTTCAATTTGGATTCAGTGATCCAGGGTAAGATTGAAAAAGTAATCCTTCCTTCTTCAAATTCAGGAAGAAGACAAGGGACAAAGTTTTCTGCCACCACTCCTCTCTTAAGTATGGTGTGGGATCCTAGCATCCACTGAGGCAGTTTATCCATCCACCTCCCGTATTGTCCCTGAGCTGAAGGCCTGCTCAGAAGGAGATGGGAAGATCAGGTCATCACCAGGTTGGCTGTCCCTGCCAGCCTTCCCATTACACTCCGATCCTCAGTCACAATCAGGCAAGGACTGGCTGATGGGGCTCCATCCTGATATCCACCGAAGCGGTTGACATCTATCATGCCAGAGACGGACACACCTTTCAACTTGGGATGGGCAACTTCCTCTTTGGGGACCCAACTTTTCCTTTCCAGCAACTCTTGACATCCGCACAGTCCAAGATTGGATCTGCTTCCTGGAGATCAGCATGAGTTCCTGAAGGCTTCTCCTTTCGGAAGTCTGCCATTCCATGCTTTCTTCCCTTTCAATCCATCAAAAAGGGCTTCTTTTGAATAATAGCGGTTGAGGGTTTTGAAGTTTCTTCGTAATCATCCCTCCCCAGTTCAAAGAGGCCTTGGATGGGCAAGAGTTTCTCTGCCTTCAAAGTGCTTCCCAACTTGAATGTGCAGCTTCTTCCGAAACTGGGAGCAGCTTGTACAGGAGGAGCCTTGAGCCCCATGCCTGGGTTTGGCAACAGCTCAAGAGCAATGTCTGGTATCTTCCGAAGAACCCAGGATTTGGGAGTGGCACAGGCCTCTGTCCTCCAGCACTCGCACCAGCTTTCGGAGCGAGCCGTTTCCCAACAGTCAGCTCTGCTAGGCCCCATTAATTAATGGGAAGTCTTACCTAGACATTTGCCTGCATTCAGGGCAGGGAAAGCTGCACCTTCGAGCTTGGGAGCATGTCAAAAGCTTGCCCAACCCGATGGTGCTGGCTCACAGAAGTACTTCCAACAGATGCTACAGGTGATTGGTCCAATTTTGCAGCATTTCCCAGAAGCAGCAGCCATTCTCCCCTCTCCATTGCTTCTTTTCTGCAGCAGCTGAGATGAAGAGACCACTTCTATTCCGCAGTGTTCGAGCAGAAGAAGGCTCTCCTTTTATAGAAGGACCCCACCCCTCTAGACCCTTCCAGACAAGGGGAAATTTCCCATTCAAGTTCTACCTGTGAACCCTTCCCAGTTTGACAGTCCGGAGCTCAGGTTCCAAGAGCAGTCCCAGCCCAGGCCTCCCAGACAAGGGTTTGAACCCCTGACCCAGAATTGTAAGTTCTACGGAATCCCTTCCCAGTTCAACAGAACCGAGAACCCCTAAGTTCACAGCTTGTGTTGGTTTTGTATGGATGGTTGCACCATCCTGATGTTTCCTTAGGGAAGAAGTCACTGAAAAGAAGGAGGTTCAGATCAATGAATTTTACAATCTGATGTGTGCAGGGACTCTGTGTAAACACAAGAATCCCCAAGTACCTTCTCTCCTTTACCCTGCCATACCCAATCAGTTCCAAGTATCTCTGAGAATCCTCTGCATCTCTCCCTTCAATCTACTTATGGAGAATCACAGAATTTGAGATGAGAAATGCTCCTCCATGGTCATTTAGTGCAAAGAACCCATTCTCATGATTAGGGCCATCTCTGTGATCCAAAAATCTGCCCATTAAGACACACGAAAATTTTAAGCCAAAACACAAACAAGGATTTTTATTTTTGGCTAGGTGTTTTCAATAAAGGAGTCCAAAGACCAAGAAGATTCCCCAAATTGATGGGTACAACACTTTGACTCTGCAACCAGCCCTTTCCCTGGTCTCCTTCCCCCGCCTATTAAAAGACCTGTTCTAAATTCTTCCAAGAATCTTCTTCTAGAAATGTGTTGTATAAAATATTTGTGGATTCTTTGACCAAAAAAGTTTGGGCTTCATCTTCTGTTGGTTTGAGAGAAGGTTAGAGAAGGTAAAGAATCCTGCTGCTCCCTCCCACCTTCCTTCCACCCCTCCTGTCCTTTTCCAAAAAACTTGAATCCTTCTTTCTTTTTTTACCAGGCACTCTCAATCTTAAAGCCTCCTTCAGCCCATTTTAGAAAATATTCTTCACTTCCAAGAAAGATCGTGGGATTTCAAAGAGATCATGGTTGTGGTGACTTCCCTCTCAGTTCATCCTTCTCCCAGATGAAAATAGCAGCCTTTGAAGGGAGTCCCGACACTGGTATAACAAATAAGATACAGAGAATTAGTTAGTACTTGATCAACTGGAGCAATAAGTGGAATGGAAAAAAAAAAAAACCACTTTTTTCCCAATCCTTACTTTATTGGTTCCATTACCAATTCAGTAGAATTCAATTCAGTTAACATTTTGAACTATCATTTTACAGGATCATGGAAATATAGAAGACAAAAACAAATCAGCCCCTGCCCTCAAGGTACACAATTTGTGAAAGAAAGTTAGGAATTAGAAAAGAAAATTAAATTTCCAGATCAGTTGTTGACACCACCTGAGGCTTTTTCTGCTAATTTAAAATGATAAAAGAAAAAAATTGAATGAATGTGCTTTGTATTGAACTGTTTATAAAAGACATTAAGTTTTAAATTAAAACAAATCATTCTTCTGAACTTTTTAGAATTTTCAATCCTCGTTGTTTTGGAAGGTTAATTGACAACTGTGGAAAGAATGGATTGGGGGAGGAAAAAACACTTAACTGAGAACAAAATGGGAAGATCATGCAAAAGAGAAGAAGTAATGAGATCCCATTGTAGATGCACCGAGAAGCACAAACCTTGGTCTGGAGATGGCCCTCACATGGGGCATGGGTTCCCTTAAACCAAGTGGCCATGCAGATCCATTTTAATCTCAAATTCTTGGACTTTCCATGAGGAGATTGAAGAGAGAAAAGCACGGGACTTTTGGTGGGAACTGATGGGGGCAGGGTATAGGAAAGGCTTTCCTTACAGATACCCAGAATGCTTGGGATGGTGGAATCCAACCATTCAAAAAGCCACCAAATTGAACTCCGGGACCAGGACTTTGCAGCTGGGAAGAGTTCCAAGTAGAACTTGAATTCTGAGGCACGGTAATTCCACCTTTCTGGGAGGCTCTGGAGGGGTGGGCACTCCTAAAAAGGAGGCCTTCTCTCAGAAGCACTTTGAATAAAGTGAAGTCTCTTTTCTTAGCTCTGCAGAAAAAACAATAAAAGGGAATGCTCTCTTAAGAACTTGGCATTTGAGCAGAACTGGCATCTGTTGGAAGTCCTGGGAAACCATCTTCAAGTTTGCCACACCCCCAAGCCGAAGGACCCCCCTGAAAGGCAAATGTCTCAGGTCAGAACCCATTTAAGCCAGCAAGGCTAATTGGAAACCTCCGCCCCGCTGGCAGGTGCTGGAGGACAGAGGCCACCACCACCGTCCTGAGCCCTGTGAAGCGACCGATAGTTTGAGGTTGCCAAACTGAGCATCGGTTCCCGAAAACTTCCAAAGCAGGAAGAAGATCCAGCCTTCAGAAGCTTGCAAACACCTTGGAAAAAAAACTTCTTGTTAAAAAAAGGCCCGTTAGCGGGAGGGAATGATCTAAGAAATACCAGAATGGGATTCCTTCATTTAAACCAAATGTCATCATCTGGAAAGGATGAAGCAAGAAAAAAAAAAAAGGACAACCCTTCTCTAAAGGAAACCTTCGGGAACCCCAATTCCAGGATCAAACCCCCAATCTGGATCTTTAAAAATCAAGCATTCTGAAAACCGTCAGTTTTCCCAAAAGGGCCAACACTCATCCCAGATGAGTTTCCCATCTCTGGCATATGAACACTCAACCAATTCAAGTGGACATGGGATGGACCCCATCACCTTCCGTGGACCTGGATCTGAAAGTGGGTTGGAAAAACTGGCGGGGGCCCCACATGGTGGGAACTTACCTTATATTTCCTTTAAACAGCCTTCACTCAGGAAACAACTGGAAAGGGGATGACACAGCTCTGGACACATTCCCAAACCATTTGAGGATAAAAGTCATGGGAGAAAACGTGCTCTGTCTTTTTTCCCGATTGTCAAAAGGGAAAGATTAAACTACCGGGATCATTGAACCAAAAAAAAAGGTTTATTCCCAGGTTGGGAACCTAAATATAAAACGGATTTGCCCTTTTATAATTTCTCCAATTTCTTATTTATCAAATTTTCATTTTGCCCTTTACACCCCTTTTTTCCTGGCCCCCCCCCAAAACAAACCTTTCCCATGACCTCTGTCCATAATTCTTTGTCTTGTGCACCTTTATTTTCCAAAAACTCCCCAAACCCCCTGGTATTTTTTCCATTTCCAACTTCCCTGCAAGAAAAACATCACCAACCAATTTCCCACCCCCAAAAAACTATTACAAGTATTTTGCCTTCTCTTTCATGGATTGGGTCAAAACAAAATTTAATTTTTTCAGCAATTAAAACAAAAACAACTCACATGAGGACTTTGTTTTAAACCTTAAATTTATAAAAATTCTTCCCAAAAAAATTTCCAAATCCCTTTCTTTTAAACCTAATTATTTAAACTTTTTTACCCCATTTAATAAAAAAAAAATTTACTTTTTTGGGTTTTATTTATATCTTTCTTAATTTCTTTTTCCTTTTGTTCCCTTTTTTTTTTCCTTGGGGTTTTGCAGGCAAATTATTTCACAATAATTTAAATTTTCAAAAATCTTCATCCCTTTAAAAAAAAACATTTAAAAACCAAAAAACTTGGTTTCTCTCCCCTTCCATTATTGTTTTTTAATTCACCTCTACAGTATCAAAACAAAAAACTATGCAATTTTAAAACCATTAAAAGTTAAATACTTTGTTAACGGGAAATCACAAAGTCCCCTTCTTAACTGAAATTACTATAATTTCACCCTTTTGTTCACTTTTTAAAATTAAGCTTTACTCTTGGGACCACTAAACCATTTTTTATCTTTAACTACTCCTCTTTCATTATTGGGCTTTTAAAAAAAATTCGCAGAACCCACTTTACAATCAATCAACCCTAATTCCCATACATTCAAAACAGTTTCCAGGGAACCCCCCCATTTTTTCTCACCTTCCCCCCCTCTTTTTAAATTGCCCCTCTCTTGGCCTTCCCATTTGTAACGGGGCATTATACAAAAACAACACCAATCACCAAACACTACAAAAAAAGGGGAAACAGGAACAGGAAAGAAAAGGAAAAAAAAAAAAAAAAAAAAATAAAGGGAAAGGGGAATTTAAAAAAAAAGGGAAATAAAAAAAAAAAAGGGGAAAAAGAAAGAAAAAAAGGGAAAAGGAAAGAAGGGAAAAAAGAAAAGGGGGAAAAAAAAGGAAGGTGGAAAAGGAAAAAGGGAAATTTTCCAGGGGCTATTCCATTTTAAACCACTTTATCACAAACAATTTTATCCCCTTCTCCAAAATAATAAAAACGGGGGGTTCCACAATTTAAAAAAGAATGAAGGGGAAAAAGGAAAAACATAAACATTAACAAATAATAATACAAATTGGTCTTTAACCAAAATTCAAAACTCCCCATAAAAAGAAATTGCAAATATTAAACAAATCCCACAAATTTTGTTTCAGGAAACACACCAACGGGAATCATAAGGTAAATAAAATTAAAAATCTATACCAATAATCAAAAAATTAATCCTAATCCCAATCAACAAAAACAAAATTATCAATTAAAAAAGAAAAAGGGCATTATCTTTTACTAAAAATAAATATCAATATTAAAACAAAAAAAGTTTGCATCAAATTTTAAAAGTAAAAAAACTGCAAAAAAGAACAAAATTTAATATGCCGTCTCAACCCACTCTCAAAATTAATAACAAACCACAAAATTAAAAAAAAAATCAAAAAGTAAAAAAACAAAATTAAAGGTCCTAGAAAAAAAAAACGGAACGAAAAAACACTTTCTTTTCGGGTAAAGAAAACCGGGTGGGGGAAAAGGTTAAAAATTTAAAGCCCATTACCTTGGCAAAAACACCAATTCCAACAAATCTTTCCCTTCTCTCTTTCCCTCATCTTCCCCCTTCCTAGTCTCCTTACCATTCCCGTTTGGATCCACTACCAAAGCCCCCGGTTACATTCCCCATCCAATCTATTTTGGTGGAAGACACAGAACTGGGGACATGATCTGTCCTGAATGTGGACTGGTTGTTGGTGATTGTGTTATAGATGTGGGATCTGAATGAAGAACATTCAGCAATGACAAAATTACCAAAGACCCATCTCGGGTTGGAGACTCAGAATCCTCTCCTGTGTGATGGAGACCCCCAAACAAAGGGTCTAGAAGCTTTTTGATGTTTGGAAATTAAAGTATCAAAATCACAGAACAATGAGCAGTTCTGATCTGAAGATGAATGCTTTCAAAGAAATTACTACTATGGCAGACAGAATCAACCTCCCTCGAAATATGGTTGATCGAACAAATTATTTATTCAAGCAAGTATATGAACAGAAGAGGCTGAAGGGAAGAGCTAATGATGCCATAGCTTCTGCTTGTCTCTATATTGCCTGTAGACAAGAGGGTGTTCCTAAAACATTTAAAGAAATATGTGCAGTTTCACAGATTTCCAAGAAAGAAATAGGCCAGTGTTTTAAGCTAATTTTGAAGGCTTTAGAAACCAGTGTGGATTTGATCACAGCAGGGGATTTCACGTCAAGGTTTTGTTCCAACCTTGGTCTCCCTAAACAAATACAGATGGCAGCTGCACATACTGCCCGGAAAACTGTGGAGCTGGACTTGGTGCCCAGCAGAAGTCCCATTTCTGTGGGCTCGAAAATTTATATGGCTTCCCAAGCTTTCCCAGGAAAAAGGACCAGAAAGAAATTTGGAGAATTTGGGTTGTGATGTTACAATCCGGCAGTCTTACACACTCCTCTATCCTCAAGCCCCAGATCTGTTTCCTGCAGACTTCAAATTCAACACCCCTGTGGACAAACTACCCCAATTGTAAATCACTACATACAAAGAATAAAAGAGAGAAGCGGTTCAGCAAATCTGCCATTACAGCATTCCCAGTGTTCTACCTCATCATACTTCCCTCACTTGTATATAAATGGGGCCTTTTTCCAACTCTCCCCTGGAGCCAAACTTGGTCAAATAGAATTCTGAAAGAAGCTCTAACCCTGGTTTTTGACACATCCTCTATTATTATGCATAGATTTGCAAAGAACAATGGAAAGTGGAGATTAAAAGTTCCCCCTATCGGCTCAGTTTTGATATCCTTGGGGAGTTCCAAATGTAATCCAAGAAACTGAGAAGACAGAAAGAAAACAATTTAATATTTATCAAATGGAAGATTTTTTGGGACCAAATGACCATAACCCCAGGGCTGAATAACTCATCTAAGAATCCACCCTATATCCAGACAGCAAGATTTTTTATAGGATAATAAGAACAATGACATAATACCGGAGGTACCTGGATGGGGATAACCTAATGAGGGGAGGCACCTAAGACACAATGGAGGGAGGTACTGGAGAGGCTCCTGATATTCTAATGATGTCTAAAATGGATAGACCTTTATCCTGTCAAACATTAAGAAGGAATTATTATAGCCTAAAAATATAAAACCTTTAACTCAGAAAACATCAAGAGGGAAAAGTTGTAACTTGAGACAGAGTAACTGAATAGGACAATGGAGAAACTAAGTCAGAGCATTAAAAGGGAACTGTTGCACAACAAACTTATGCAGAATATCCTATATAAAATACCCTAATCCCACATAAAGGAATCCAAGAAGTTCTTAAAAATATTAATTAAACTTTAGAAATAACCCTACCAAGTTATAGATCACATTTATGACCATATTCCTTAACCAAGGAAACCATTATGTATCAAAAGAAACAAATATTCAGTCAATTAACTTAAAAGTAGGCCTGTCTCTTTAAATCAGTTTTCTCCTTTCAGCCAAGAACCAGGCAGCTGCAACTTGATAAAAAATAGCTAGAATGGTCTCTCCCCAGGAAACAACTCTGTGGTCATTGCTTCTCCATTTAAAATTGATTTGTGACTTGGATCTCCAAAGGAAAGAGCAATCAGTGGTTTGGAGTGGTTTTAGTTTCTAGGCAAGATTTAGTAGAGGCAGTTGAAGCCAGTCAAACATTGACCATTGCATAATGGCCAGAGAGTGGCTTGACTGTCAGTACTTTGTTTACCTGTTGATCTACCAGTTAGAACTGTCTTATATTTTCCAAAGGAAGTCCTAATAATCTACTGTCGGGTCAATGAGAAGGAAAACACACCTAAGTTTAGAAAGCCCTGTTGGTCCTCACTCAGTGTCTCTGTTCATTGACAGACAGAAGTGAAAGTCCAAATGTCTTGGTTACTGATAACCTAAGCAGTAACATGTGGCCATGTTCAGGTTCCTGGATTTTGCCTGCAGATGTCAGCCATCTTAATAGTATACAAATGTCTGTTAGTAAAATGATATCTTCTCCACGAGAAAAAATGTCCCTTGGTTGCAATTCTATTCACCACAGTCTGAATCAGTATATTGCATAACTTTGTTAAATTGGCCACACTCTTATACCCAACTTCTACCTACATTTCACCCTTTTCATCTTGCCTTACAAAGGACTGTTCTCTACCACTCTGAGAAGCAAAGAAAACATAGAAGATTCAAAAAGAAAGTGATAAATAAAGTTCATCATAAAAATCAGTAAAGAACATAGCAATAATTTTTTTTAAAAAGATATCAAAATACTTCTAAGAGAATGTGAATATATATAGTAAGAAATATTTGAAAACAATTAAAATTTTATTTTTATACACAACATAGGCTTCAGAGAAGTATTTAATAACATCAACATATCTGATATTGTCAAATTCATTTACCTGTTACCAATATTATACTGTTTTACAATAGTGTAAACTTCTGTGGGGGCAGGGGAAACTGAATGCTATGTATATTTCATATCTTTTACAGATGCCCAAATGGAAAGTCTTCCCATTATTTGCTGAAACTTTTCTTTTCATCATTTTTTTAGTTTCTAGCATATTCCATTGAATCTTGAGACCATAATGTTCATACCCATTCTCCAAATGATACATACCCCATTTGATTTCCAGCTTCTTGACCCAAATAAAGAACTGCGCCCAACATCTTTGTGTACGTGATTTCTTTTCCCTATTCTTTGATGGTTTTTGTTTCAGGCTTTATTTTGGTCAATTACACCTATTCACCAACTGCTTGTCATTTGAAGCTCAATAAAATTTTACATTCTAATTTTCATTCATATCCATAAGTAATACATATTAGCACTCATTTCCTTCTCACATCATTTTTCTGGAGTCCATCAAACCCCAGTGTTCTTTAGGATGGTAACAATATTATGACTTGAATTTTTAAAGGGATGTGGTCTAAAACACAATTAGTGGAAAGGGCAGAGCCAAGAAGGGGCAGAGAGAAACCAGGAAGTTGTTTGCTAGATTCTTGAAAATGCTTTAGATTCCTTGAAGACATGAAGATAATTTTAGAAAAGTTAAATTCATTGAAACAAAGAACTTTGCCAAGAAAACACCAAACGACAAAACAAAGAGCTTGACACAAAGGAAAGAAATGAACATTAAGATATAAATAAGCACACCAAAAAGTAGAATTCATTTCACATTTTTATTAAATGAGGCAAAAGAAAGGTTAACAATTAAAAGGAAAGGAATTGGAAAAGATTGAAATCTCTGGCTTTTGAAGAACTTTGATAAATTCTAGGAAGGCTATAAAAGCCATAGTCCTCATGGGAGTTGTTCATTATGTTTTTAGCTGCTGAAAAAAGAATTGATATATTGTGAAATGTCATAGACAGAATCCACTGAGAATCAGAAGGCACAACATACTTGGGAATAGTCCTCTTCAGCTTGCAGGGTAAAAGGCAAGCCATCTAGAAGTCGCTGATGCTCCTTCACTTGCAGAGGAAGTTTGGAAATGGAAAAACACCTGCCAGGGAGCCTAGTGGTGGGTTGAGAATTCCTCCTTGGAGAAATGCTCAGAGAGATGAATAACAGCAAGCACAAAGATGAGAATCCTCTGGACAGAGCGTCATGGGACCAGGCTTTGTTCCTGGAAGTGGGGGGCCAGGAGAAAATATGGGTGTAACAGGTGCTATGAATGAAATATCAGAGAATTGATAAATAAGAGAGCTCTGGAGAACATTATAAAAGGCAAGAGTGCCAGTTTGGTATTCTAGGTAGAGGCCTACCCTGGGAATACGGCTTTTCAGTCTGTGGTTCAGTGATCCAGGATAGGATTGCAAAAAATAATCCTCTTCCTTCTTGACACATTGCAGGAAGAAGACAGAGGGACAATGGTTCTTGTCCCTCTTGCTGCCACTTCCTCTCTTCAAGTTCGGTGTGTGGATCCCTAGCATCCACTGAGGCAGTTGTGTCACATCCACCTCCCAGTATTGTCTGCCTGAGCCAAAGGCCTGATCAGCAAGGACGATGGGAAGATCAGAGTCATCACCAGGTTGGCTGTCCTGCTGCCAGCCTTCTCCAGCTCTCACGCTCTTCAGATCCTCAGCCACAATCAGGCAAGGACTGGCTGATGTGGGCTCCATCCTGACATCCACTCTGAAGCGGTTGAGCATCTCTATCATGCCAGAGACGGGACACACTCTCAGCTCTGGGATGGCCACCTTGGCTCTTTGGGACAGCACTGACTTGCTCCTTTTCAGCAACTGCTTCACATCCCGCAGCAGATCCAGATTAGGCTGGCACTCTGCTTCCTGGAGATCTAGCATGAGTTCCTCAAGACTTCTCCTTTGCTGAAAGAGTCTGTTGTGCTCCATGCTTTCTTCTTGCTCAATCCTATCAAAAGGGCATTGCTTGAATAAGTAGCGGTTGTAGGGTTTGAAGTATTCTTCTGTAATCATCCCTCCCCAGTTCACAAGAGGCCTGTGATCAGCAAGAAGTTTCTCTGCTTCTTCAAAGTGCTTCTCCAAGCATCTCTGAATGTGCTGCAGCTTCTTCCTGAAATTGGGAGCAGCTTCTTGTACAGGAGTGTGCCTGTGAGCCCCATGCTCTGGGGTTTGGCAACAGCTCTCACAGAGCAATGTCTGGTCATCTTCACAGAAGAACTCCAGGACTTGGTGGTGAGTGGCACAGCGCCTCTGTCCTCCAGCACTCTGCACCAGCTGGGAGCTGAGCTGCTTCCCCAATTCAGTCAGCTCTGCTAGGCTCCCATTAATTAATGAGAAGTCTCTGACCTGAGACATTTGCCTGCATTCAGGGCAGAAGAAAGCTGTAGCTGTCGAGCTTGGGAGACATGCTCGGCAAAAGCTGTGCCCACACCCGATGGTGACTGGCTCACAGAAGTACTTCCAACAGATGCTACAGGTGATCTGGCTCTGCAATTGCTGCAGCATTTCCACAGAAGCAGCAGCCATTCTCCTCTCTACTTGCTTCTTTTCTGCAGCAGCTGAGATGAAGACACTTCACTTCTATTCCAAGCAGTGCTTCTGAGCAGAAGAAGGCTCTCCTTTTATAGAAGGTAGCCCCACCCCTCTAGACCCTTCCAGACAAGGTGTGAATTTCCCCCATTCTGAAGTTCTACCTGTGAACTCTTCCCAGTTGCAATAGTCCCAAGAAACCGGAGTTCACAGGTTTAGGTGGCTCCTTTGTGTGGAAGGATTGCACCATCCTGATGTGTTCCCCTGTCTCTTAGAAAGAAGCCTCTGAAAACAAGGAGGTTCAGTTTTTCAGTCTGATGTGTGCAAGGACCCTGTGTAAACACAAGAATCCACAAGTACCTTCTCTCCTTTACCCTGCCATACCCAATCAGTTCCAAGTCTCTCTGAGAATCCTCTGCATCTCTCCCTTTAATCCACTTATGGAGAATCACAGAATTTGAGATGAGAAATGCTCTTCCATGGTCATTTAGTGCAAAGAACCCATTCTCATGATTAGGGCCATCACCATGATCCAAGAAATTGCTGCCCATGGCTAAGACACACTGTGAAATCACCATTTTGGAAGCCAAACACAAACAAGGATTTATTTATTTGTAAGACTTGAGGTGTGTTCAATGCAAAGGAGTGCCTAAAGAGGTTCACAGAAGATTCCCAAATTCGTGGAAGCTACAACATTTTGAGTCTGCACTCCAGTTCCTTGTCCTGGTCTCCCTATCCCCCTGCCTGTTTGAAACAGACCTGTTCTGAAATTCTTCCAAGGTATCTTCTAGAAATGTGTTGTACTAAAAATATTTGTGGATTCTTTGACTTCAAAATCAGTTTACAGGCTTCATCTTCTGTTGGTTTGAGAGAAGGTTAGAGAAGGGTACAGAGAATCCTGTCTGCTCTTCTCCACCTTGGTTCCACCCTCTGCCATGCCCTTTTCACAAAACTTGAATCCTTCCTTCTTTTTTTTACCAGGCACTCTCAATCATTAAAGCCTCCTCCTAGCCCATTTCTAAACAAATATCTCTCCACTTCCAAGAAAGATCGTGAGGATTTCAAAGGAGATCATGGTTGTGGAAAAATAGAGCTTCCCCTCTCAATCCCATCCTTCTCCCAGATGGTAATAGCAGCCTTTGAAGGAGTCCCTGACACTGGGATAACTTAAATAAGATACAGACATATCAGTTAGTACTTGATCAACTGGAGCAATAAGTGGAATGAAAAAAAAAAACCAGCACTTGTCTTCCCAATCTTGTAGCCTTCATTGGAGTTCTCATTACTCAATTCAGTAGAATTCAATTCAGTTAATATTTTAGCCACCTATCATTTTACAGGCATCATGGAAGATAGTAGAAGACAAAAACAAATCAGCCCCTGCCCTCAAGGTACATAAGTTGTGAAAGAAAGGTAGGACTTGGGAAAGAAAATTAAATTTCCAGATAAGTTGTTGACACTACCTGAGGCTTTTTCTGTTCATTTAAAATGATAAAAGAAAAAAAAATTGAATTAATGTGCTTTGTATGTACAACTGTTTATAAAAATGATATTATGTTGCTTAAATTAAGAAACAAATCAGTTTTTCTGTTACACTTTTTTAGACATTTTCAATCCTCAATTTGCTTGTGGAAGGTTAATTGACAACTGTGGAAAGAATGGATTAGGGAGGAAGAAGACACTTAACTGAGACACAAATGAGAAGATCACTGCAGTAGAGAAGTAATGAGTATCCCATTGTAGATGCACCCTAGAAGGGACAGCCACTTCTTGGATGCTGGAGATGGCCCTCATCATGGGCATGGGTTCCTTAAACCAAGTGGCCATGCAGATCCATTTTTAATCTCAAATTCTGTGACTTTCCATGAGGAGATTGAAGAGAGAAAAGCACTGGACTTTTGGAGTGTGGAACTGATGGGGTAAGGCAGGGTATAGGAAAGAAAGCTCTTCCTTACAGATACCCAGAATGCTTCAGGATGGTGGAATCCAAACATTCAAAGGAGCCACCTAAAGCTGTGAACTCTGGGATTCTCAGGACTATTGCAGCTGGGAAGAGTTCACAGGTAGAACTTCAGAATTCTGGGACAGGGGAATTTACACCTTGTTTGGAAGGATCTAGAGGGGTGGGGCTACCTCCTATAAAAGGAGAGCCTTCTTCTGCTCAGAAGAACTGCTTGGAATAGAAGTGAAGTGTCTTCATCTCAGCTGCTGCAGAAAAGAAGCAAGTGGAGAGAGGAGATGGCTGCTGCTTCTGAAGAAATGCTGCAGGAATTGCAGGGCCAGCTCACCTGTAGCATCTGTTGGAAGTACTTCTGGGAGCCAGTCACCATCGGGTGTGGGCACAGCTTTTGCCGAGCATGTCTCCCAAGCTCGACAGGTGCAGCTTTCTCCTGCCCTGAATGCAGGCAAGTGTCTCAGGTCAGAGACTTCCCATTAATTAATGGGAGCCTAGCAGAGCTGACTGAATTGGGGAAAGGGCTCAGCTCCCAGCAGTTGCAGAGTGCTAGAGGACAGAGGCGTTGTGCCACTCACCACCAAGTCCTGGAGTTCTTCTGTGAAGATGACCAGACATTGCTCTGTGAGAGCTGTTGCCAAACCCCAGAGCATGGGGCTCACAGGCACTCTCCTGTACAAAAAGCTGCTCCCAATTGCAGGAAGAAGATCCAGTACCTTCAGAATTGCTTGCAGAAGCACTTTAAGGAAACTAAGAAACTTCTTGTTAAGGAAAAGAGACCCGTTATTGACTGGGAGGAGATGATCCACAGAGAATACCTAGAATGGGATTCCTTCATGTGGCCACAGGAATGTCATCTGGAAAGAATGAAGCAAGAAAAAAAGAACAAGAAGAACAGACTGTCCCAGCAAAAAAGAAGCCTTCAGGACCTCATGCTAGATCTCCAGGAAGCAGAGTGCCAGCCCAATCTGGATCTGCTGCGGGAGATAAAGCAGTTGCTGGAAAGGAGCAAGTCAGTGTTGTCCCAAAGGGCCAAGGCACTCATCCCAGAGCTGAGAGTGTATCCCATCTCTGGCATGATAGAGACGCTCAACCATTTCAGAGTGGACCTCAGGATGGAACCCACATCAGCCTGTCCTTTTGTGATTCTTTCTCAGGATCTGAAGAGTGCAAGAGTTGGACAAGGCTGGCAGGTGGACACCCAGCATGGTGATGACTCTGACCTTCACATTGTCCTTGCTGAGCAGGCCTTCAGCTCAGGCAGACAGTACTGGGAGGTGGATGTGACACAGCTGCCTCAGTGGACACTGGGGATTTACACAACCTATTTGAGGACGGACAGTCATGGGAGAATAACTAAAGATGCCTCTGTCTTTTTCCTGCAATGTGTCAAGAGGGAAGAGGATTACTTTTTGCAATCCTACCCTGGATCACTGAACCACAGATTGAAAAGCCGTATTCCCAGGGTAGGCCTCTACCTAGAATACCAAACTGGCATTCTTGCCTTTTATGATGTTCTCCAGAGTTCTCTTATTTATCAGTTACCTGATATTTCATTCGTAGCACCTGTTACACCCATGTTTTTTCCTGGCCCCCCACTTCCAGGAACAAAGCCTGGTCCCATGACGCTCTGTCCAGAGGATTCTCATCTTTGTGCTTGCTGCTATTCATCTCTCTGAGCGTTTCTCCAAGGAGGAATTCTCAACCCACCACTAGGCTCCCTGGCTGATGTTTTTCCATTTCCAAACTTCCCCTGCAAGAGAAGAAGCATCACCAACTTCTAGATGGCTTGCCTTTCACCCTGCAAGCTGAAGAGGACTATTCACAAGTATGTTGTGCCTTCTCATTGCCAGTGGATGCTGTCTGTGAAATTTCACAATATTTCAATTTTTTTTCAGCAGTTAAAAACATAATGAACAACTCCCATGAGGACTATGGCTTGTATAGCCCTCCTAGAATTTATGAAAGTTCTTCAAAAGCCATAGATTTCAATCTTTTCCTTTCTTTAGGCAACTCGAATTACTGTTAACCTTTCTTTTACCCCATTTAATAAAAATGTGAAATGAATTCTAGCTTTTGGTGTGCTTATTTATATCTTTCTTAATGTTCATTTCTTTCCTTTGTGTCAAGCTCTTTGTTTCTCGGTAAAGAACCTAAAACAACCTCCTGGTTTCTCTCTGCCCCTTCCATTGATTGTGTTTAATTCAGCCTTGTACAGTATCAAAATTCAACAACAGGAAACTATTCATGGGGAATTGTTACAACTCATTATAGAAGTGAGATACTTTGTTAGACTTGGAAGATCACAAAGTCTGCCTGGTATGGCAGTTAATGCCGAAATGTGACTATAGATTTCACTCTTTGTGTGTCACTGTTGTAAAGATTAATGAATCTGATTACTCTTGGGACCAGCTAAGAGCTCATTTGTTTAGGGTGCTTTAACTACTCTCAAATTATCATTGACGTGGCAGCTTTTGAAAAAGAATCATTCAGGACATGAACCCAGCTTCTACAGATCAATCAGACCCTAAGGGTATTCAGACCCTAAGGGTATCCCTGATGACATTCAGAAACTAATGTTCCAGGGAACCCTGCCTTCATGGCACTGATTGCTCACCTTCCTTGGCCCTATTCTCGCTGTGCTATTGTTATTCATGCTCTGTGGCCTGGTCCCTTGGATTTGTGGAGTAGCAGGGGGCATTTACAGGCAGAGAGCGGGTCTCTAATCACCAGATGCATCTGCAGCAAATAAAGGAAAGAAAAGAGAGAGGGGTAAGGAGGCAGGAAGGCAGTGAGTGAGGAAGAGAGAAGAAAAAGAAAGTAACAAAGGGAAGAAAAAATGAAGGAAGGGAGGTAGGGAGTGGATGTCGAAGAGAGGAGAGGAGGAATGGAGACATAAGGAAGAAAGAAGGGAGGGAGAGAAGGGAAAAAAGAATGGAATTTGGGAGAAAGGAAGGTAGAAGAAGAGAGGAAGAGAGGGACAAAGGGAGGGAAGGAGGAAAATAGGAAGGTAGAAGAAGGGAAGGAGTTTTCCAGCTGACTAATTCCAGTTTGTGGGCCAGCTTTACTCACAAAGGGAAGTGTTTATCCTTCATTCTCCAAGAAGATTATGATGTCAGGGATGATATGCAAATGAATTGGATTTAAGTGAGGGAGGTCTGTGCAAGGTCACCTGCTTCACTTTCTCCAGAGCCATCTGGATTCAGTGGTCAGATAGAGATTAGGACAACTGGAGATCAATGGAAGAGAGTGGACATTCAATGTACGGGAGCCATTATTGTTGCCTTATATTTGATAAATCTAAACATTTAAATTTAATTAAATTAAAAAGAAATCATTTTTTGCTGTGGAGGTTGTCTGGAGGCAGCCTTAGTCTCAGTTGAAATAAATAATTACTACAAAATCACAGCCAGCTGATAAAAGTGTAAACGTTTATTTCTCCTTCCAAAGGAGCCTGGTTAGTTGAGGCCTATCTCTCTGCTTGGTTCCAAGAGATCTTGCTGCTTTGTCCTTGGCTTCTGCCTCTGCTTTCTTCAGCCTCCAGCCAGCACCAAGTTGGAAGATGCAATGACTCTCTTGCCTCGAAGATAGGGCTTGTGGGTTCCAAGAGCTCTCTCCGACTCCAAGTAAATCTCTCTCGAGCTCCCAGAGTTTCTAGTAACTCCTCAAGTAACTAACTCCAGTCAGTCCCACAAGAAGAACTAAGCTCAAGCTTCAAAAGCTCCCTATATATGTGATCTCCCAAAGGTTAACTCTACCTTCTGGAGAGAGAGGGATTCTGGGTTATCTCCCAGAGTGCTCTCTGGCCCTAGGGAGGGGTGAATTCGGACTAAGCCCTGCATCCTCCCAAACGTGTGAACTCCATTGAGTACTTAGATACTTATGAGCTCTCTAGAGGTGTGAACACAAGCATTGTTTCTATCAATTCCACCTAGTACCTTGTTTCAAGTTCTGGCCCAAAATATCTCTTTCTAAGATCAAATCAACTCCAATGGCTTAACACTTTGTAAAGATTCCAACACTTTGCTACAATGGAAATTTTTCTAAGCTTCAAAATGATTGAGTGGAGAAGGTGAGTTTGAAGCTACATTGAAAAGGGTTTGGTCTTCCATACCCAGAATCCACTTGATTAGGCCTTGTAGGAGGGTGAGAAGGATCAGGTGACAAGAGTAAAGAGAGTGAGTGGTCAAGTCTTCTCAAATATAGGGGAGGGGACATTGCAAGAATCTAGCCTTATCAACTGCTCCTATTGGAAGAAGAAATTCAGAGAGGGAGCTCTGGAGAAGAAAAACACTTTGTATTCTGCTTGTGAGCATTCATGGGAGAGCCCCAGCTGGTGAACTGCTCTCTTCCTGGAGCCTCTGGGAGAATCCGGGGGACTAAGCTTTCCCAAGAAAAAGAAAACCCAGATCCCCAACTGTTTCCAGGCCCCAAGTGGAGACTTGAAATGTCTCCCCTAGTCCCATTCTCAGTTTCTGATATCTCACTGGGGAGCTCCAAAATGTAAAGCCGGAAAAACTGAGCAAGACAGAGATTAGAGAACAATTTAATAGTTTATCAAATGGGGAGATTTTCTGGGACAAAATGATCCATGTTTGGTCCCAGGGCTGAATGAGACCATCATCTCAAAGAATACTCCCTGAGTATTGAGACATTGAGATTTCTTGTAGGATCATAAAAACAATGTCATAAAGGGGGAGGTACCTGGATGGGGATAACCTAATGGGGGAAGGCACCTAGGAAGACACAATGGAGGGAGGTACTAGAGAGGCTCCTGATATTCTAATGATGTCTAAAATGCATAGATCTTTATCCTGTCAAACATTAAGAAGGAATTATTATAGCCTAAAAGATATAAAACCTTTATCTCAGAAAACATCAAGAGGGAAAGGTTATAACTTGAGGCAGAGTAACTGAATAGGACAATGAGGAAACTAGGTCAGAGCATTAAAAGGAAACTGTTGCACAACAAACTTATACAGAATATCCTATATAGGATACCCTAATCCCCCATAAAAGAATCCAAGAAGTTCTTAAAAATATTAATTAAACTTTAGAAATAACCCTACCAAGTTATAGATCACATTTATGACCATATTCCTTAACCAAGGAAACTATTATGTATCAAAATAAACAAATATTCAGTCAATTAACTTAAAAGTAGGCCTGTCTCTTTAAATCAGTTTTCTTCTTTCAGCCAAGAACCAGGCAGCTGCAATTTGATAAAAAAAAAAAAAAAAAAAAACAGCTGGAACACACTTGGGGGTTGGGGGGAAGGGTGGAGAATTCCATGTGGGCGCCCTTCCTTCCACTGCACCTCCAAAGAGGCATGGAGGAGGGAAGGCAAGCTAAACTGCACCCCTGAACAAAAGATTCCCTTCCCACATAGAAATCTTTCCAGTAAAAACTTGCCTTTTGCTTTTCCTACTTAACTCTTCTCTTTCCCTTAGGTACATACTTTAAATAACTCCCAAACCTACAACCTTTCTAACTAGATGCTCCATTGCTAAAGTAGCACAGAGCAGTAGGGGGAGATGAGTTGAATCTTTACCTTTGAAAACAAAGGATCTTCTCCCATTTCTCCTTCGCCCACCTCTTCTTTCTCCTCCCAAATACCTTCCCAATACTTTCTCTTACTTCCTAAAATCATGCAAAACTTTAATTGCTTCTACAAACCAATCCTTCATAAATCACCTTCATTCTCCTTTCCTTTACCTTCAAAATCTTTAAGAATACCTAAATAACTCCATAAACCCCACACAAGTCCAGCAAAGCATAACTTATAATGTTAATAAATTACCCAATGTTTCAGAAGGTAACAAATTGAATCGAACCAAATACAGTTTTTTTTAAATAGTTTTTTATTTAGAAGTTATATGCATGGGTAATTTTTCAGCATTGACTGTTGCAAAACCTTTTGTTACAACTTTTCCCCTCCTCCGCCTCACCTCCTCCCCCAGATGGCCAGGTTGACCAATACATGTTAAATATGTTAAAGTATAAATTAAGTACAAAATAAGTATACATGTCCCGCAGTTATTTGGCTGTACAAAAAGAATCAGAGTCTGAAATAGTGTACAATTAGCCTGTGAAGGAAATAAAAAATGCAGGTGGACAAAAATAGAGGGAGTAGGAATTCTATGTAATGATTCTTAGTCATCTCCCCGATTTCTTTCGCTGGGTATATATAACTGGTTCAATTTCATTCCTGCTCCATTGGAACTATTTTGTTTCATCTCGTTGCTGGAGGTGGCCAGGTCCATCAGAATTAATCATCATATACTATTGTTGTTGCCATATATAATGATCTTATGAATGCAGGCTTTTTTTTTTTTTCTTCTGCCTGAGTTTTGTTCTCACAGCAATTAGTTATCTCTTATCTGTCTAGGGGGAGCTTCAATCAGATAAGGTTTTATTGCCCTTTACTCTAGCAGGTTTTAAAAACTTGCTTTTCAGGGAAAAATTTTTCTGCCAGGTTAAAATAGCCAAGCTCTCCTATTGCTTTTACGTACAAATTAGTATAACTGTTTAAAAAGTTTAAAATCACAAGCAATTTTTATACTAAGCAACAATGAAATAACCAATTGCCAAATTTCTTAATCATTGTTCTTAAGTTTTAAGAACTTAAATCAACAAAACAGACAGACAAGTCATATAGGAAAAATACATATCACACAGATATAGACTGCATAGTTATAACATTAAACGAAACATTTAATATATACAAACTAGAGGCAAATTCCTGATATCTCAGGAGTTCCATGAGGGAGTTTTTAGATCCCAGAAACCCGAATTGAGCCTTTTAAATACATTTCCAAACTCCAGTCTGGTGCACTCTCTGCCTTCACAGAGAGTACCCAGATGTCAAATAAATAAATAAACAAATAGTGCCTAATAACACTCAGACCAGACAATGCAACATATTATCCTATTGACATCTCTCAGAACTGGATAGCTCATCAACCCAACTTTTTCTGGGGAGCCAGATTTGCTAGCACTCAGACCAGACAGAAAAGTCACCCTGTAGGGATTCTCCATTTTGGCCAATAGTGGGGTGTTGGCAGTGAGTTCTTGCTGGTGCTGGAACTGCTCTCTCCATGGGATTCTGGAAGAAACCAGATGCCAGCTCCCCTAAAAGAGTCCAGGACCAGCCATCTCAAGGCTCCCTGTCAAGACCTGCTGTTCTCTAATTTCTGATTCTGCTCTCGTTTCTAATATCTCATTGGGAAGCCTCCATATATAATGCTGGAAAAACTGAGGCAAGATAGAGATTGGAGAGATTTTAATATTTTATTTAGATTTCTGAGAGGGAGAATCTGTGCTGTGGACTTGCTACCCCCAGGGCTAATGTCCAAAGCATCCAGCAGCCAATGTGAGTTCTCAATGTTATATTTATAGGTCTTATCTCAGGTAGCAAACCAAAGGTGGAGGGGGGGAGGGAGAGGTGGAGTCGAAACTCTAGTGAGTGGGAATCTCCAGGCAGGACCACCAATCCAGTTCTGAAGTTTGGGGGGGAGGAGGGTTAGGACAATACATTTTTACAAACTGGGAGTTAAGAAGGTATCCACCTAGAACCAGGAAGTTAGAAACTTAGAAATATAAACAATGGCAATTAGGTATCTGAGATAGGACATCTAGAGTCTCATCTTCTGGATTGTTAGATCTCCACAGCCCTAATTATCTCCATTCTAATGAGCAGAAAAGGGGGTTGCAACCAGGGAAACTGAGGCAGAACAATTCAGGGAAATTGAAACAGGACAAATAGGGAAACTGAGGCAAAACGATTTAGGGAAACTGTAATGGGCTGAGGTTTGAGTTGATGCACTGAGGTCCCAAGCACGTGAAGCTAAACCGTAATTGGACAATACTCTATTAATATATATGCTTGGAGAAAAAATGGCCCCTGCCCCCTCTATGTGCAAGTCCTGATTTGTTGTATAGGAAATGACGATTTGGGTGGGTGGAGGCACGGGGTCAGGAAGAGAGGCTGGGAGAGATGGCTGGCTGGGTTCAATTCTGGTGGCTGCTGGTCTCGTGACTTCTGGTCTGGCTAGCTTCTTGACTCAGTTCTCTTTAATCTCTGATCCCCTTCTACCTCCGATTCTTCTTCATCTCTACTGAGAATAAAAGATTGAAGATTGTCCCCTAACCTGAATTCCTGACTGGGCTGATTTTAAAATACGTGGTCTTCACAGGAAATTGAGGCAGGACAATTAAGGAAACTGAGGTAGGACAATTTGGGGAAAATTAGATGAAACAATTTAGGGAAACTGAGGTAGGAGAATTAGGGAAACCAATTCAGGACAAGAAAAGAGAACTGTGGCACAACATTCCCTTTCAACATTTATTACTTCTGCCTTCAAGCATTTTAGCCAATTTGACTAATGAAGAAAAAATAAAAAAAGGCTTAGCAGTAATCAGATATTAAACTGTATTATAAGGCTGTAATTATAAAAACTACCTGGTACTGCTAAGAAATAGAAAGGAAGATCAGTGGAAAATAATAGATCTGTAGCTTATAAAGCAAATAGAGTAATCTTGTATTTGACAAGTACAAAAAACAAACAAACAAAAAAAAAATGGGTTATCACAACTCACTCTTTACCATATTGGAAACTATAATAGGCTCCAAAAGGAAAAGGTGAGTTTTATGTTCCATTGAAAAGCATTTGGTCTTTCATACTCAGAAACAATTTTCTTTGGCCTTGTAAGAGGGTGAGGAAAATCAGGTGACAAGATTACAGAAAAGAGTGAGTCTATCCAAATATAGTCGAATGGATATTGCAAGAATCTAGCATTATGAACTGCTCCTATTAAAAGATGAATTTCAAATTCAGATGAATCTAATAAATCACTTAGTCCACCAAAGATGGAATTCCACTAAATGGTGAGAGAAAAGAAAGACTCTTTTTTCTTCACCTTTAAATGCTTAAATTTCACTGGCAGAAAGCCAGGGATTTTACAATGTAAGGGTTAGAAGGAACACCCACAGCAAGGGAACTGTTTGTACAAAGATGCAAAATGCCTATTTTTTATGGCAAACAATAAGTAGGACAGAATCACTGGAATGTAAGTTCTTGGAGGGGAGCAATGGATTATTTAAAAAACAAACAAAATTAGAGGGCAGAAAAGGAT
The DNA here is from genome assembly GCF_902635505.1 of Sarcophilus harrisii. Classification (NCBI taxonomy): domain Eukaryota; kingdom Metazoa; phylum Chordata; class Mammalia; order Dasyuromorphia; family Dasyuridae; genus Sarcophilus; species Sarcophilus harrisii. The sequence goes on from NC_045428.1 coordinate 517,611,967, forward strand.
GAGCATGTGAAGAGCTTTAAATGCTAACCAGAACACCTTGTATTTAAATAGATGTTTCATTACAATAACCAAAATTAGCTACTGAGAACTGATATAAAAAAGACACTTCTTTTCCCTTCTTTTCCAGAATGGAAAAAAACGAATGTGAAATACTATAAGAGTCTGAAGTAACTGAACACTATGCCTGCATTGTTTGATAATTAACATTACTCTGTAATTTGTCCCTTCCCCCTATTTGGCCAAATCTCCATCTCTTGGCCAAATCTCCATCTCTTAACCAAACTCAAAAGGCTACCTCTCCCAGTCCTAGCTCCTAGAGGATCTGCTTATAAGCCAGTTTAAAGTGGGTACCTCTAATTTTCTTTACCACTTAAAAATGAGAGCTACCTGTAGCTGACCCCTCTCCAGGGGAGAACTTTTGTGTCCTTGCTTCTCTCATTTAAATTTGATTGTGACTTGATCTCCCAGAAAAAAAAACCCCAAAAGAAGAGTTCTTGATTGGAGTGGTTTTATTTTCTAGCATTATTGTCAATATTATCTGTATTAGGGGCTGTTATGGGCCAGAATTCTGAACTTGAAACAAGGGTGCTTACAAGGTACTAACTAAGTGGAATTGATGAGACAATGGTTCTCTGGTTTAGCATGGTTCAGTATGGTTGATTTAATCTTAGAACAAATATTGGTTTCCTAATGATATAATGATTGGTTTGTACTCAATGTGGAGCATATAAGCAGGGACTGAGAACCACAGAGGACAAGTGCAGTAGAAGCGCTCAGAACCAAGGGGAAAAATTCAATTCGATCTTTGATCTTCTTGGTGGCAGGACTGGCCTCCTGCATTTCCCCCACTAAGACCAAGGCCAGATTGAAAGACTCTCCAGAAAGCTGCCCAACATCAAGAAAATATATAATAAAGGATTTGGACTTTAAACCCTGGCTACTCTTTTGGAGATTACTGAACTGAAACAAAGGCTGCTCCCAGAGATCCCAAGAAAAGCAAACCATGAGAACATTACATTTTTTAGCATCTGAACGTGGGACCAAGAACCTTCATCTGTGACCAAGAAATTAGGGTGAGGACAAGAAGGAAACTTTGTAAAGGCCTAAACTAGTGCTTTCACTGAAATGGGACAGATGTTTAGAAAGGAGCCTTCTTTTCCAATTCAAGGAAAATGTGTAGAGAGCATTGTCAGACTTGTCCAAACTCAAAAGTCCTAGCCCCTAGAGGATCTGCTTATTAACCAGTGTAAAGTCAATACCTCTGCTTTTGTTTACCCCTTAAGAACTAGCTGGAACTGGTCTCTCCCCAGGGAACAACTCTCCTGTCATTGCTTCTCCGTTTAAAATTGGTGATTTGGATCTCCAAAGGAAAGAGCAATCGGGTTTGGAGTGGTTTTAGTTTCTAGGCAAGATTTAGTAGAGGCAATTGAAGCTAGTTAAACATTAACTATTGCATAATTGCCAGAGTGGCTTGCCTATCAGTACCTTATTTACCTGCTGATCTACCTGTTAGAACTGTCTTACCTTTTCCAGTGGAAGTCCTAATAATCTACTGTCAAGTCAATGAGAAGGAAAACACATCTAAGGTTAGAAAGCCATATTGGTCCTCACTCAGTGTCTCTGTTCACTGTGGCCAAGTTCAGGTTCCTAGATTTTGCCTGCCAGTATCAGCCATCTTCACAGTTTACAAATGTCTGTTAGTAAAATGATATCTTGTCTGGGAAAAAAATGTCCCTTAGTTGTAATTCTATTCATCACAATCCAAATCAGTGTATTGCTTAACTTTGTTAAATTGGCCACACGCTTATACCCAACCTACATTTCACCCTTTTCATCTTGCCTTACCAAAGACTGACCTCTAACACTCTGAGAAGTAAAGAAAATATAGAAGATTCAAAAAGAAAGTGATGAATAAAGTTCATTGTAAAAATCAGTATAGAGCATAACAATAATTCTTTTTCAAAAGATGTCAAAATTCTTCTAAGAAGAAAATGTAAAAGAATGTAGCAAGAAATATTTGAAAACAATTAAAATCTGATTATTATAGACAACATGGGCTTCAGAGAAGTATTTAATAACAGCAATATATCTGATATTGTCAAATTCATATACCTGTTAGCAACATTTTACTGTTTTACTATAGTGTAAAATCCTCTGGGGGAGGGGAGAATAAATCCTATGCATATTTCCTATCTTATACAGATGCCCAAAAGGGAAGTCTTCCCATTATTTGCTGAAACTCTTCTTTTCATCATATTTTTTATATTTCAAGCATATTCCATTGCATCTTGAGACCATAATGTACATCACCATTCTCTAAATGATACATACCCCCTTTGATTTCCAGCTTCTTGCCCCAAATAAAAAACTGCTCCCAACATGTTTGGTTAAGTGATTTCTTTTACTTATTCTTTGATGTTTTTGTTTTAGTCTTTATTCTGGTCAATTACACCTATTCACCAACTGCTTGTCATTTGAAGCTGAATAAAATTTTAAATTCTAATTTTCATTCAGAAACATAATATATCCAGTCAAATGGACCAAGGTAGAAGCCATTACTTTCAAGTATGGCACTAGGACTTATGAACTGAGAAATTCTTCAACAATTTGTTATTTGTGAGAAAAATTTACTGGGATTGCTGACAGTAAAGTAGGAATTTTTTTTTTCCAGAATTACTGAAGTAATCCATATAAGCACTCATTTCCTTCTCACATCAGTTTTCTGGAGTCCATCAGACCCCAATGTTCTTTAGGATGGTAACAATATTATGACTTGAATTTTTAAAGGTATGAGGTCTAAAACACAATTAGCAGAAGGGGCAGAGAGAAACCAGGAAGTTGTTTGCTAGATTCTTTAAAATGCTTTAGATTCCTTGAAGACATGAAGATAATTTTAGAAAAGTTCAATTCATTGTAACAAATAACTTTGCCAAGAAAACCCCAAACAACAAAACAAAGAGCTTGTCACAAAGGAAAGAAATGAACATTAAGAAAGATATAAATAAGCACATCAAAAGCTAGAATTCATTTCACGTTTTTATTAAATGAGGCAAAAGAAAGGTTGACAGGAATTCTAAGGAAAGGAACTGGAAAAGATTGAAATTTATGGCTTTTAAAAAAACTTTGATAAATTCTAGGAAGGCTATAAAAGCCATAGTCCTCATAGGAGTTGTTCATTATGTTAAAAACATAATGTTGCTGAAAAGGTATTGATATATTGTGAAATTTCATAGACAGCATCCACTGAGAATCAGAAGGCTCAACATACTTGGGAATAGTCCTCTTCAGCTTGCAGGGTAAAAAGCAATCCATCTTGAAGTTGGTAATGCTCCTTCTCTTGCAGGGGAAGTTTGGAAATGGAAAAACACCAACCAGGGAGCCTAGTGATGGGTTGAGAATTCCTCCTTGGAGAAACGCTCAGAGAGATGAATAGCAGCAAGCACAAAGATGAGAATCCACTGGACAGAGCGTCATGGGACCAGGCTATGTTCCTGGAAGTCGGGGGCCAGGAGAAAACAAGGGTGTAACGGGAGCTACAATGAAATATCAGGTAACTGATAAATTAGAGATCTCTGGAGAACATTGTAAAAGGCAAGAGTGCCAGTTTGGTATTTTAGATAGAGGCCTACCCTGGGAATAGGGCTTTTCAGTCTGTGGTTCAGTGATCAAAGTGGACACTTGCTTAACTCCCAGTTAGTAAGGATGTATAGTCCTACCCTTCCCCACCCCCCAAATTTCAGAAATTGATTGATGGTTGCTGCTTAGAGATTCCTACTTACTAGAGTTTCCACTCCACCTCTCCCCCCCCAGTCCCCCACCCCCCACCCATCTTTGTTTAGCTACCTGAGATGAGACCTATAAATATAACATTGAGAAGTTACATTGTCTGCTGGATGCTTTGGACATCAGCCCTGGGGGTAGCAAGTCCCCAGCACAGATTTTCCCTCTCAGAAATCCAAATAAAATATTAAAATCTCTCTAATCTCTATCTTGCCTCAGTTTCTCCAGCATTACATTTGGAGGCTTCCCAATGTGATGTTAGAAATGAGAGCAGGATCAGAGATTAGAGAACAGCAGGTCTTGACAGGGAGCCTTGAGATGGCTGGTCCTGGACTTTTTCAGGGAAGCTGGCATCTGATTTCTTCCAGAATCCCATGGAGAGAGCAGTTCCAACAGCAGCAAGAATTTACTGCCAACACCCCTATTGGCCAAAATGGAGAATCCCTACGGGGTGACTTTTCTGTCTAGTCTGATAGCTAGCAAATCTGGGTCCCCAGAAAAAGTTGGGCTGATAGTATAATATGTGGCATTGTCTGGTCTGAGTGTTAGGCACAATTGGGTTATTTATTTATTTGTTTGTTTGTTTTACATCTGGGCATTATCTGTAAAGGCACCAGACTGGAGTTTGGAAACCTATTTAAAAGGCTCAATTTGGGTTTCTTGGATCTAAAAACTGCCCTCATGGCACTCCTGAGATATCAGGAATTTGCCTCTAGTTTGTATATGTTAGATGTTTTGTTTAATGTTGTAACTATGCAGTATATATCTGTGTGATTTGTGTTTTTTCTGCATGACTTGTCTGTCTGTTTTGTTGACTTATGTTCTTAAAATTTAAGAACAATGATTAAGAAATTTGGCAACTGATTATTTCATTGTTGCTTAGTATAAAAATTGCTTGTGATTTTAAACTTTTTAACCATTTGTACTAATTTGTACGTAAAAGCAACAGGGGAGCTTAGCTATTTTAAACTGGTAGGAAAGTTTTTCCCTGAAAAGTAGGTTTTCAAAACCTGCTAGAGTAAAGGGCAATAAAACCTTATATGATTGAAGCTCCTTCTAGACAGATAAGAGAAAATTAATTCCTGTGAGAACAAAACTCAGGCAGAAGAAAAAAAAACTTTAAAAGGAAAAAACCTGCATTCAGGAGATCATTATATATGTCAACAGCAATACTATATGATGATCAATTCTGATGGACCTGGCCATGTTCAGCAACAAGATGAACCAAATCAGTTCCAATGGAGCAGGAATGAATTGAACCAGCTACACCCAGCGAAAGAACTCTGAGAGATGTCTAAGAATCATTACATAGAATTCCTACTCCCTCTATTTTTGTCCACCTGCATTTTTGATTTCCTTCACAGGCTAATTGTACACTATTTCAGATTCTGATTCTTTTTGTATAACCAAATAACTGTTTGGGCAGGTATACTTATTTTGTACTTAATTTATACTTTAACATATTTAACATGTATTGGTCAACCTGCCATCTGGGGGGGGGGGGGGGGGGGGGGAGGGGAAAAGTTGGAACAAAAAGTTTTGCAATTGTCAATGCTGAAAAATTACCCATGCATATAAACTTCTAAATAAAAAGCTATTTTAAAAAAAAACTGTATTTGGTTTGATTCAATTTGTTACCTTCTGAAACATTGGGTAATTTGTTAACATTGCAAATTATACTTTGCTGGACATGTATGGGGTTTATGGAGTTATTTAGATATTCTTAAAGATTTTAAAAGGAAAGGAAAGGAGAATGAAGGTGATTTATGAAGGATTGGTTTGTAGGAGCAATTAAAGTTTTGCATGATTTTAGGAAGTAAGAGATAGTATTGGGAGAAGAAAGAAGAGGTGGATGAAGAAGAAATGGGAGAAGATCTTTTGTTTTCAAAGGTAAAGATTCAACTCATCTCCCCCTACTGCTCTGTGCTACTTTAGCAATGGAGCATCTAGTTAGAAAGGTTGTAGGTTTGGGAATTATTTAAGGTATGTACCTAAGGGAAAGAGAAGAGTTAAGTAGGAAAAGCAAAAGGCAAGTTTTTACTGGAAAGATTTCTTTGTGGGGAGAGAATCTTTTATCCAGGGATGCAGTTTAGCTTGCCTTCCCTTCCCCATGCCTCTTTGGAGGTGCAGTGGGGGGGAAGGGAGGCCACTTGGAATTCTCCCCCCTCCCCAAGTGTGTTCCAGCTGTTTTTTTATCAAGTTGCAGTTGTCTGGTTCTTGGCTGAAAGGAGAAAACTGATTTAAAGAGGCAGGTCTACTTTTAAGTTAATTGACTGAATATTTGTTTCTTTTGATACATAATGGTATCCCTCTCCCCTTTCCCCCCCCCACCTTAGAGTTCCTCCCCCTATCTTACTCCTGAAAAGAAAGTGTACTCCTTTCTGTCTCCATTTCGTTTTCTCCAGAGATCTATCATATCTAACTTTTCTAGTATTGTATTTACCTCTTGGACTTCATTCTTTTTTATTTTGTGGTTTGATTTATCTAATTCTGAGAGTGCAAGGTTGAGATCTCCCACTATTATAGTTTTGCTGTCAATTTCTTCTTGAAGCTCTCTTAATTTGTCTTTTAAGAATTTAGATGCTGCACCATTTGGTGCATGTTTAATATTGATATTGCTTCATTATTTATGCTACCCTTTAGCAAGATACAGTACCCTTCCTTATCTCTTTTAATTAGATCAATTTTTGTTTTTGCGTGATCTGAGATCAGGATGGCTACCCCTGCTTTTTTTACTTCATCTGAAGCATAGTAGATTTTGCTCCAACCTTTCACCTTTTACTCTGCATGCATCTCCCTGCTTCAGGTGTGTTTCCTGTAAACAACATATTGTAGGATTCTGGCTTTTAATCCATTCTGCTAACCGCTTCCTCTTTGTTGGGGAGTTTACCCTGTTCACATTTATGGTTAAAATGACCAATTCTATATTACTTGCCATCTTGTTAACCCCTGTTTATGCTTTTCTCCCTTCTTTCCCCCTTACACCCCTTCTCAGTATTAAACTTGTGAGCACCACTTACTTCTCACAGCCCTCGCTTTTTAGTATCCCTCTTGGAGAATGAAGGATAAACACTTCCGTTTGTGAGTAAAGCTGGCCTACAAACTGGAATCAGTCACCTGGAAAACTCCTTCCCTTCTTTCCTTCTTCCACCTTCCTATTTTCCTCCTTCCCTCCCTTTCTTTGTCCCTCTCTTCCTCCCTTCTTCCACCTTCCTTTCTCCCTCACTCCCTTCTTTTTTCCCTTCTCTCCCTCCCTTCTTTCTTCCTTATGTCTCCATTCCTCCTTCACTCCCTCCCTTCGACATCCACTCCCTACCTCCCTTCCTCCATTTTTTCTTCCCTTTGTTACTTTCTTTTTCTTCTCTCTTCCTCACTCACTGCCTTCCTGCCTCCTTACCCCTCTCTTTCTTGCTGCAGATGTATCTGGTGATTAGTGACTGCTCTCTGCCTATAAATGCCCCCTGCTCCTCCACAAATCCAAGGGACCAGGCCACAGAGCATGAGTAACAATAGCACAGCGAGAATAGGGCCAAGGAAGGTGAGCAACCAATGCCATGAAGGCAGGGTTCCCTGGAACACTAGTTTCTGAATGTCATCAGGGATACCCTTAGGGTCTGATTGATCTGTAGAAGCTGGGTTCATGTCCTGAATGATTCTTTTTCAAAAGCTGCCACATCAATGATAATTTGAGAGTAGTTAAAGCACCCTAAACAAATGAGCTCTTTATCTGGTCCCAAAGAGTAATCAGATTCATTAATCTTTACAACAGTGACACACAAAGGGTGAAATCTATAGTCACATTTCAGCATTAACTGCCATAGCAGGCAGACTTTGTGATCTTCCAAGTCTAACAAAGTATCTCACACTTCTATAATGAGTTGTAACAATTCCCCATGAATAGTTTCCTGTTGTTGAATTTTGATAATTTTGATACTGTACGAGGCTGAATTAAACACAATCAATGGAAGGGGCAGAGAGAAACCAGGAAGTTGTTTTAGATTCTTTAAAATGCTTTGGTTTCTTTAAAGAGATGAAGATCATTTTAGAAAAGTTAAATTCATTGTAAGAAATAGCTTTGCCTGCAGAAAACCCCAACCGAAGAAACAAAGAGCTTGACACAAAGGAAAGAATGAACACTAAGATATAAATAAACACACCAAAAGCTAGAATTCATTTCACATTTTTATTAAATGGGGTAAAAGGAATGTTAACAGTAATTCGAGTTGCCTAGGAGAGGAAAACATTGAAATCTATGGCTTTTGAAGAACTTTCATAAATTCTAGGAGGGCTATACATTTGCTAGTCCATGGAGTTGTTCATTATGTTTTGAATCATTAAAAAATTGAAATATTGGGAATTACAGACAGCATCCAATTTTGGCATGAAGGTACAAATATATCAGGAATAGGGTCCTCATAGTTTTGATGCGTCTGTGTTGGGTATGCTTCTGTAAGTCAATGGAAAACACTAGCTGTGAGCTAGTAGGTTGAGAATCTCCTGAGAAATGCTCAGAGAGATGAATAGCAAGCACAGATGAACTCTGATAGAGTTGTCAGGACCAGGCTTTTGTTCCTGGAAGTGAACAGAAAACATGTGAAGAAAAGCTGGGAATGAAATATCAGAACGATAAACAGAGAACATTATGGAGTGCCATATATTCAGTACCCAACTGGGAAGAACCTTTTACCAGGGTTTTAATGATCCTGCAAGATTGTAAAAAAGGTCCTCTTCCTCTTGACACATCGTGGTGAAAAAGACAGAAAGCACACTTTAGCGGCCTCCCAGGACTTTTCATCCCCAAATATGTGAACTCAGGCCCACTGAGGCAGCTGTGTCACATCCACCTCCCAAAATGGTCTGAGCTAAAGATAAGGTTGGGAGTCATCAAATTAATGTTAAAACCACCAGTCGTCCAACTCTTGCACTTCAGATCCCAGGAAAAGAATCACAAAGAACAGGCTGATGTGAATCCATCCGATCACCTGACCAGTTGAGTGTTCTATCATGCCAGATGGGCTACTTCACCGGATGAGTGCCTGGCCTCAGACACTGACCTGCTCCTTCTGTGCAACACCTGCGTGTGATCCCATCAGCTTGGCACTCTGCTTCCTGAGATCTAGGCTAGAGGTCCTGAAGGCTTTCCTGCCAGAGTCTGTCCTTCTAGTTCTTTTTTCTGTCATCCTTTCCTAGGTGATACATTCCCACATGAAGGAATCCGGCCCAGTTCTCTGGGATCATCTCCAGCTAGCTTGCACACAGTCTCTTTTCCTTAACAAGAAGTTTATTAGTTTCCCTAAAGTGCTTCTGCAAGCAATTCTGAAGGTACTGGATCTTTTTCCTGCAATTGGGAGCAGCTTTTTGTACAGGAGAGTCTGTGAGCCCCATGCTCTGGGGTTTGGCAACAGTTACAGTAATGTCACAGTCATTGTTGTACCAGAGCCAATGTCAGGTCATCTTCATGAACCCAGGACTTGGTGGTGAGGACACAGCGCCCTCTGTTCTCCGTAGTTACTCAAATAGCCTGGAGCTGAACAGTTTCAATCAGTCACCTGCTAGGCCCCATTAATTAATGGGAAGTCTCTGATCGAGACACGGCCTGTGCATTCAGGGCAGCAAGGAAAGTTGTGCTGCTTATTTAAGACATGCTCGGCAAAGCTGTGCCCACACCCTGATGGTGACTGTCTCTGAAGTACCAACAGATGCCAGCAGGTATCTTAAGCCTGCACTGTTGCAGCATTTCTGCAAGAAGGCATACCTCTACTTGCTTCTTTTCTGCAGCAGCTGAGATGAAGAGACTTCATTTCTAGTCCAAGCAGTGCTTCTGAGCAGAAGGCTCTCCTTTTATAGGAGGTAGCCCCACCCCTCTAGAGCCTTCCAGAAAAGGTGTGAATTCCCCTGCCTCAGAATTCTGAAGTTCTACCTGTAAACTCTTCCCAGCTGCAACAGTCCTGAGAATCCCGGAGTTCACAGCTTTAGGTGGCTCCTTTGAATGGTTGGATTCCACCATCCTGAAACATTCTGGGTATCTGTAAGGAAGAGCTTTCTTTCCTATACCCTGCCTTACCCCATCAGTTCCACACTCCAAAAGTCCAGTGCTTTTCTCTCTTCAATCTCCTCATGGAACATCACAGAATTTGAGATTAAAAATGGATCTGCATGGCCACTTGGTTTAAGGAACCCATGCCCATGATGAGGGCCATCTCCAGCATCCAAAAGTGGCTGTCCCTTCTAGGGTGCATCTACAATGGGATACTCTTTACTTCTTCTCTATTGCAATGATCTTCTCATTTGTCTCTCAGTTAAGTGTCTTCTTCCTCCCTAATCCATTCTTTCCACAATTGTCAATTAACCTTCCACAAGCAACTTGAGGATTGAAAATGTCTAAAAAAGTGTAACAGAAAAACTGATTGGCTTCTTAATGTAACATAATACCTTTTTTATAAACAGTTCTACATACAAAGCACATTCATTCAATTTTTTTTTTCTTTTATCATTTTAAATCAGCAGAAAAAGCTTCAGGTGGTGTCAACAACTTATCTGGAAATTTAATTTTCTTTCCCAAGTCCTAACTTTCTTTCACAAATGGTGTACACTGAGGGCAGGGGCTGATTTGTTTTTGTCTTCTACTATCTTCCATGATGCCTGTAAAATGATAGGTGGCTAAAATGTTAACTGAATTGAATTCTACTGAATTGAATAATGAGAACTCCAATGAAGATTACAGGATTGGGAAGACAAGTGCTTTTTTTTCCATTCCACTTATTGCTCCAGTTGATCAAGTACTAATTGATATGTCTGTATCTTATTTAAGTTATCCCAGTGTCAGGGACTCCTTCAAAGGCTGCTATTACCATCTGGGAGAAGGATGGGACTGAGAGGGGAAGCTCTATTTTGCCACAACCATGATCTCTTTGAAATCCTCACGATCTTTCTTGGAAGTGGAGAGATATTTGTCTAGAAATGGGCTAGGAGGAGGCTTTAATGATTGAGAGTGCCTGGTAAAAAAAAGAAGGAAGGATTCAAGTTTTGTGAAAAGGATATGTCAGAGGGTAGAACCAAGGTGGAGGAGAACAGACAGGATTCTCTGTACCCTTCTCTAACTTTCTCTCAAACCAACAGAAGATGAAGCCTCTAAACTGATTTTGAAGTCAAAGAATCCATAAATATTTGTAGTACAACACATTTCTAGAAGAAGATACCTTGGAAGAATTTCAGAACAGGTCTGTTTCAACCAGGCAGGGGGACAGGGAGAAATATAGACCACTAAGTGGCCCTATGCATAAGGTTTTTTAACCAAGTTCAAAAATGTCCTCAACCACTTACTGACCCTGTGATTTTAGATAAGTAATTTAACTTTGTCTGCCATTTTGTCTTCAGAATGGGGATAATAACCTATTATAAAGTTGTTTTAGAGGTGGAGCCAAAATGGCATAGAAGACATACGTAATTCTAAATTCTTCTCCTACCCTTGCTACTAATTACCAAATTCAGCCTCAGAAATAGTGCTTGACTCGTAAAATCCACAAATATTGGAAGTATAAACAATTACCAACTGAAGATAATCTAGAAAATCACCAGAAAAGGTTTGTCCTGATTGGTGGGAATAGGCCAGCTCAAACAAGGAGGTAGATCGCAGAGGCTAGCACACTGAACTGATGGGGGAAGGGGCAGACTCCACAAGTGGAAATTTTTCAGGAAGGATTCCATCACGGGTTGGTTGCTCTGCTTTGGTTGCAAAGCAGTAGATCACTAGAGAAGTTACAAAAAGACCAAAGGTAGAGTGTACTCCAAAAAATGCCAGAATCTAACAGAATCTGGCTACACCCACCCAGAACTGGAAGTGACTCAGCATGGACCTCAGAACAGCTGTGCAGCTGCATTCTGCAATGTGGAGCTTTTGCTCGGGGCAGCCACAAATCTGCACAGCAGGTGGGCTCTGCCCAGGGCAATAGAACTTCCACAGGGCAGCTATGCTTCTCAAGGCAAAAACACTTTCAGTGTGGGACTCTTCCCAGGGCAGCTGCTGATCTGCATAGCAGGGTTCTTCCCGAGGCAGTTGTACTTCTGCTGTGTGGGGCTCTTCCCAGGGCACTTCCATGGCTCCGCTTCTTAGCGGCCAGTTTGCAGGACAGTTACTGTCTATATATCTATCCCTGCTCTGTGGAGGAAGCTGGTAACCTCCTTGCCCTGAAGGCACATCCTAAGGACTTTTAAAAAATGAGTAAAAAAGCCAAGCATACACTAACCATAGATAGCTTCTCTATAGAAAGAACAGATTTTTAACCCCAAGGAGACTGATAGCAGACAGTCTCAAACAAAATCCCAAAGAGGGGTGTAACCTGGTCCCCATCATAGAAGCCTCTCCTAGAAGAAATTATAAAAGATCTTAAAAGAGAGGTAGAAGAAAAATGGGGAAAGGAAGAGAAACTCTGCAAGAGAGTACAAAATAGGCATATAATTCACTTAAAGAAAAATTTGATAAAGTGGAAAAAGAAAACAACTTTCTGAAATGTGAATTGGAAAAGGTAAAGAATACCCAGGGAAACAGAATTTGTGAATTGGAAAAGAAAGAACTCCCAGGAAAGTAGGGTTTGAATTGGAAAAATAAAATAACTCAGTAAATATATATATATATATATATATATATATATATATTGAAATGGAAAAAATTCCATAGAGCAAAAGAATTCACTTAAAAAACTCAATTGGACATATACAAAAAGTAAAAAAAGAAAAAGGTAATGAAGAAAATAACTCATTAAAAACCAGAACTGAACAAATACAAATGAATGATCCATTGAGACATCAAAAATCAGTCAAGCAAAACCAAAAAAAAAAAGAAAAAAGTGTTAAATATTTATTTGGATAAACAAGAGACTTGGAAAATAGATCAAAGAGATAATCTGAGGATTATTGGACTTCCTGAAAATTATGCTGGAAAAAAAAAAGCCTAGCCACTATTTTACAGGAAATCAAAGAGAACTGCCCAGATGTAAAAGGAAATCAAAAGGAAAAACAGGCATTAAAATAATTCATCAAACACTTTCTGGAAAAGACCCTAAAATAAAAACTCCAAGGAATATTGTGGCTAAATTTCCAAACCAGCAGACTAAGGGAAAAAATGTTATGAGCAGCCAGGAAAAAAAAAAAAAAATTCAAATACCAAGGAGCCACAATAAAAATTACTCAGGATCTAACTGCTTCCACATTAAAGGACTGAAGGGCATGAAATCTGATATTCTGAAAGGCAAATGAACTTGGAACGCAGCTAAGAATAAACTACTCAGCTAAGCTGAGCATTTTCTTTCAGGAAGAAGATGGACATTTAATGAAATAGGTGAATTCCATTTATTTCTAATGAAAAAAGCAGACCTAAACAAAAATTTGACCTCTGACTATACGACTCAAGAGAAGCAGGAAAAGGTAAAAAGAACTCTTGAGAACTGTATTTCTGTGATGGACATATATAAAGAGTGCATGTATAATTTAATTTTACTGATATATTTTTAAAAAAGGAAGTAGAAATGGAAGCTTGATACTATCAGAAAAAGGGGAAAGGGAAGATAAAAAGAGGGAAACTACATCCCACTAAGAGGCAAAGGAAATCTATCATATCTGAGGGAATTTAAGGAGGGGGAGGAACATTGTGTGAATCTTATTCTCATCAGATTAGGCTCAAAGAGAAAATAATTGACATATTTTGTTTACAAAGAAACTTCTCTCACCTCATTAAAAAGGGTGAAAGGAAAAGGAAAAGAGTAAAAAGGGAAAGGTATAAAAAAGAGGAAGGAATTCAAAGGGGTAGGAGGGATTCGAAAGAGGGAGAGCTGTGTGAGGCAAGTGGTGCCCATAAGTTTAATATGGGGGGAGGGGGAGGAATAGGTAAGGTGGGTAAGAAAAAGAAAAGCATAATCTGGGGATAATAAGATGGCAGGAAATACAGAATTAGTAATTATAACCATAATGTGAATGAGATGAACTCCTATAAAGTGAAGGCAGATAGCAGACTGGATCAAAAGCCAGAATATGTTGTTTACAGGAAACCCATTTAAATCAGGGAGATGCATACAGAGTAAAAGGCTGGAGCAGAATCTATTATGCTTCAGGTAAAGTCAGAAAAGCAGGGGTAGCCATCCTGATCTCAGATCAAGCAAAAGCAAAAAATGATCTAATTAAAGGAGATAAGGAAGGAAACTATATCTTGCTAAAAAGATCCTAGACAATGAAGCAATATCAATACTAAACATTTATGCACCAAGTGGTATAGCATCTAATTTCCTAAAGGAGAACTTGAGAGTTGCAAGAAGATATAGACAGCAAAACTATAATAATGTGAGATCTCAACCTTGCACTCTCAGAATTAGATAAACCAAATCACAAAACAAATAAGAAAGAAGTTAACGAGGTAAATAGAATATTTTAAAAGTTAGGTATGATAGACCTTTGGAGAAAACTGAATGGAGACAAAAAGGAATATACTTTCTTCTCAACAGTTCATGGAACCTATACAAAAATTGACCATATATTAGGACATAAAGACCTCAAAATTAAATGCAGAAAGGCAGAAATAGTAAATGCATTCTTTTCAGATCACAAAGCAATAAAAAAAATACATTCAACAAAAAGCTAGGGGTAAATAGACCAAAAAGCAATTGGAAACTAAATAATCTCATCCTAAAGAATGATTGGGTAAAACGGCAAATCATAGATACAATAATTTCACCCAAGAGAATGACAACAATGAGACAACATATCAAAATTTGTGGGATGCAACCAAAGCAGTAATAAGAGGAAATTTTATATCTTTAGGGTATAAAATAAATACAATAGAGAAAAATAATTGGGCTTGCAACTTAAAAAGCTAGAAAAAGACCAAATTAAAAACCCCCAATCAAATATTAAGTTTGAAATTCTAAAATTAAAAGGAGAAAATGATAAAATTGAAAGTAAAAAAAAAACCTATTGAATTAATAAAAACTAAGAGTTGGTTTATGGAAAAAACAATAAAATAGATAAACCTTTGGTAAATCCAATTAGAAACAGGAAAGAGCAAAATCAAAGTTTTAGTCTTAAAAATGAAAAGGGAGAACTTTCTATCAATGAAGAGGAAATTAGAGCAATAATTAGGAATTACCTTGCTCAACTTTATGACAATAAATTTGATAACCTAAGTGAAATGGATGAAGACCCTCAAAAATATAGGTTCCCAGATTAACAGAGGAGGAAGTAAATTGCTTAAATAGTCCCATTTTAAAAAAAAGAAATGGAACAAGTTGTTAATCAACTCCCTAAGAAAAAATTCTCAGGACCAGATGTATTTACATGTGAATTCTACCAAACATTTAAAGAACAATTAACTCTAATGTTATATAAACTATTTGAAAAAAATAGAGATTGAAGGTCTCCTACCAAATTCCTTTTATGACACAGACATGGTACTGATACCCAAACCAAGTAGGTTGAAAACAAAGAAAATTATAGACCAATCTCCTTAATGAATATTCATGCTAAAAATCTTAAATAAAATATTAGCAAAAAGATTACAGAAAATCATCCCCAGAATAACACATCATGACCAAAGAATTTATACCATGAATGCAGGGCTGGTTCAATATTAGGAAAACTATTAGCATAATTGACTATATCAATAACCAAATTAACAAAAAAAAATACGATCATCTCAATAGATGCATAAAAATCATTTGATAAAATCCAACTTCCATTCCTATGGAAAACACTTGAGAGTATAGGAATGAATGGACTCTTCCTTAAAACAGTCAGGAGCATCTATTTAAAACCATCAGTAAGCATCATGTGTAATGGGGATAAAGTGGAATCATTCCCAATAAGATCAGGAATAGAAAAAGGTTACCCACTATCACCATTACTATTCAATATAGTATTAGAAATGCTAGCTTTGGCAAAAAAGGTTGAGAAAGAGATGAAAGGAATTAGAATAGGTAATGAGGAAACCAAATTATCACTCTTTGCAGATGATATGATGGTATAGAGAACCTTAGAGATTCTACTAAAAAAGCTATTAGAAATAATCCACACCATTAGCAAAGTTGCAGGATACAAAATAAACCCACATAAGTCATCAGCATTCTTATATATCACTAACAAAATCCAACAGTTACATTTACAAAGAGAAATTTCATTTAAAGTAACTGCCAATAGTATAAAATATTTGGGAATATATTTGACAAGGGAAAGACAGGAACTATATGAGCAAAACTACAGAACACTTTGCACACAAATAAAATTGCAGAGTAAAATCACTTGTAACTTCTTTTGACACTACTTCTGAGCCAGTCACCATCCGAGGTGGGCACAACTTTTGCTGAGCATGTCTGTCAAGCTGCAGAGCTACAAGTTTCTCTTGACCTGAATGCAGCTCTCAGGTTAAAGACTTCCCATTAATCAACAGGTACGTAGCAGAGCTGACTGAACTGGGCAAACAGTTCAACTCCCAGCTTTTGCAGAGTATTGGAGGGCCGAGGAAGTGTAACAACCTCAACAAAGTCTTCAGGTTCTTTTGTGAAGATGACTAGACTTTGCTCTATGTGAGATGCTGCCAAACTCCAGAGCATGGGGCTCACAGGCTCTCTCCTGTAGAAGAAGCTGCTCCCAATTGCAGGAAGAAGCTCTGGCACATTCAGAGTTGCTTGGAGAAACACTTTGAGGAAGCAGAGAAACTTCTTGTTGAGGAGGAGAGACCTGTTGTTGACTGGCAGGAAATGATCAAAGGAGAATTACGCAAACTGTACTGCCTCCTGATGGAGGAGGAATTCCACTGTCTTCAAAGGGTGAAGCAAGAAGGAAGGACAGAGCAGGAGAGACTATCCCAGCAGGAGAACCCTTCAGGACCTCAAGCTAGATTTAGAGGAAGCAGACTCCCAACCCAATCTGGATCTCCTAGGGGATGTCAAGCAGTTTCTGGGAAGGAGTGAGTCAGTGTTATCCCAAAGGGCCAAAGTTGTTATTCCGAGCAGATAATGTGTCCCATCTCTGAAATGATAGAGAAGCTCACCTGATTCAGAGTGGACATCACAATGGATCCTACATTAATTACCCAGTCCTTGTGTGATTGTTTCTGAGGATTTGAAGAGTGTAAGAGCTGCAGAAGGCTGGCAAGTGGACACCCCACATCCTGAGGACTCACATTTTCACATTGTCCTTGCTGAACAGGCCTTCAGCTAAGGCAGATAATACTGGAAGCTGGATGTGACACATTTACCTCAGTGGATACTGGGAATGGAAATGTTGCACAAATTGCAGCATGAGATCACTTGTACCATCTGTTGGCACTACTTCTGAACCAATCACCATCGAGTAGGGGCACAGCTTTTGCTATACATGTCTCTCAAGCTGCAGAGCTACAACTTTCTCTTGACCTGAATGCAGCTCTCAGATCAGAGACTTCCCGTTAATCAACAGGTACCTTGCAGAGCTGACTGAACTGGACAAACAGCTCAGCTCCCAACTTTTGCAGAATACTGGAGGACAGAGGCACTATGACACTATGAAGTCTTCAAGTTCTTTTGTGAAGATGACTAGACGTTACTGTGTGAGATGTTGCCAAACCCCAGAGCATGGGGCTCACAGGCTCTCTCCCGTAGAATAAGCTGCTGCCAATTGAAGGAAGAAGCTCTAGCACATTCAGAGTTGCTTGGAGAAACACTTTGAGGAAGCAGAGAAACTTCTTGCTGAGGAGGAGAGACCTGTTGTTGACTGGCAGGAAATGATCAAAGGAGAATTACGCAAACTGTACTGCCTCCTGATGGAGTAGGAATTCCACTGTCTTCAAAGGGTGAAGCAAGAAGGAAGAACAGAGCAGGACAGACTATCCCAGAATAGAGAACCTTTCAGGACCTCAGGCTAGATTTAGAGGAAGCAGACTCCCAACCCAATCTGATTCTCTTATGGGATGTCAAGCAGTTTCTGGGAAGGAGTGAGTCAGTGTTGTCCCAAAGGGCCAAAGCTGTCATTCCAGAGCAGATAATGCGTCCCATCTCTGAAATGATAGAGACAGTCACCTGATTCAGAGCGAACATCAGAATGGATTCTACATCACCCAGTCCTTGCATGATTGTTTCTGAGGATGTGAAGAATGTGAGAGCTGGAGAAGGCTGGCAGGTGGACAGCCCACATCCTGAGGACTCTCATTTTCACATTGTCCTTGCTGAACAGGCCTTCTGCACAGGCAGACAATATTGGTAGGTGGATGTAAAACAATTACCTCAGTGGATACTGGGGATTTACACACCCTACATGAAGAGAGAAAGTGGTGGCAGCATGACCCATTGTAACTCTGCTCTTCCTGTGATGTGTCAAGAAGAAAGGGGATTACTGTTGCAAAGCTATCCTGGATCATTGAACCACAGACTGAAAGGCCTTATTCTCAGGTTAGGGCTCTACCTAAAATATCATACTGGGATTCCTGCCTTTTACAATGTTCTTCAGAGTTCTCTTCTTTAATAATTACTCAAAATTTCACCTGTCTTTTCTCCTGGCCTTCCAGTTCCAGGAACAAAACTTGGTTTCATGATTCTGTCTAGATAATTCGCATCTTTGTGCTTGCTGCTATTCAGCTAGGCTTCTTGGCTGGACTTCTTCCATGTCCAAACTTTCCCTGTAAGAAAATGAATATCATCAACTTCTAGATGGCTAGCTTTTCACCCTGCAAGCTAAAGGGGACCGTTCCCAAGTGTTTTGTGCCTTCTTGTTCTCAGTGGATCTTATGTATTTATGAAGCTTTACAACATATCAATTTTATTCCAGTAATTTAAAAATTACAATCAACTCCTATGAGGAGCATCATTTTTATAGCTTTCCTAGAATTTATCAAAGTTCTATGAGGTTCATAGATTTCAAAATTCTATGAGGTTCATAGAATAGAGGTACATCTTTCTAGTCCTATGCCCCTTAAGCTACAGTAAAATTCTAATGTTTCTAAAATTTTATTCCCCTCCTTAAAGAATCTAAAGAATTTTGAAGAATATAACTGTAACCTTCCCCTCAGAGATTACTGATTGCCAGTTTTACCTAATCCCAGGCCTTTGGAAGTCTCCTACAACTAACTGCCTCCTCGGGCAGTAGTTCTTTGTTTAACAGAGTACTCAGACACAAGAGCTGGCGAGCATTCTATGTGATGACATCCTGCACTCTTAAAAATAGCACCTTCGAGGGCATCCATTTGAAAGGCTCCAGGGCCTTTCTTACATTCTTACATCTTTTTATCATCTCCTGAAGACTGGTGTCCCCATCTAAGGAGAGCATGGCTTTCTGGCAATGGGCATTAGCATTCTCTCTAAGTAATATCCAGATAAGAAGACCAGCTGCTTCTCCTTTACCTACTAACCTCTCAACAGCTACCTGCAGGAGATTCACAAAATCAGGGAAAGGTGCATTTAGGCCCTGTCTACAAAGTTTTTTGGTAAGTCTTCAGACAGAGTCATCATCCATTGCAAAGACTCCCTAGTTGTAAGGCAAAAGTCTTATTCTACATCCCTGCCTATGGACTCAAAGCTGGTTATTTATATTTACTCTCCTCTGGAATTACCCCAAGCCTAGGTCACTCAGCACTGAGTAGGTGGATTTGCAGAAGGGGAACACCTGGAGTTAGTGCTTCCTCCTAAGAGATCTAGCAAGGGGACACACCCCTCTCATCTCAGGGAACCATTAACACCTGTAAGGCACAAACTCCTGCCTCAGAGGCCAAGCCCCTTTTACCTCCTGGGCCTGCCCTACTGGCTGACATACAGGGCAAATCTCAGAGAAGGAGAAATATCCCTAACCTATAACAAACAACTTCCTGACTTCTCTCTGCTCTTCTGTTTCTGCCTGTTAAAGTAATCAGTTTCATACATTATAAAAATCTGAAGCATATTACTCTTACCGCCCAAAAGAACAATGGAATTGACTGGCCTCCAAAATGCTGATGGGAAGAAGGAAATCACAGTTAATATGCCTTACCTCAGTAATTCCAGAATGACAAACTCCTTTTTTACTGCCAGAAATCCCAGTAAATCCTACACACCATGTCAAATTGTTGAAGAATTTCTCAGTCCAGAAGTCTTAATATTCTTCTGGATAATAGTTCTCCCTACCTTGCTACATTTGACTGGAAATCTTATTGATCAGGAGGCAAGATTAGAACCTAAAAATTTAATCTGCCTTAAATGACAGACAGTTGATAAGTAGATAGCATTGACCAGAAAAAAAGAGAAAGATTAAAAAAAAATCAAAGAAACAGGAAAAGGAGTCATCTATACAAATATGTTTGTATTTTTTTTTATTCAGGGCAAGAAACTAGAGAACTGGAATATATATCATTTGGGAATGGCTGTGAATGTTATGGTATCAAGATGCAAAGGAATAGATCTGAAACAGAGGAAATGATGAAAAGAACAATTTCAGAAAATCATGGGAAGAATTTCACATTTGGGCATTTGTATAAGATAGAAAATATATGTAGGATTTCGTCTTCCCTCTGCCTGTAAGAGTTTACACTATAGTAAAACAGTAAAGAATTGCCCACATGTATATGAATTTGACAATATCAAATACATTGCTGTTTGTTTTAAATATTTCTCTGAAGCTTATGTTGTCTATAATAATATATGACTTTTAAATGTCACTTTATTTGCTCACATTCTCTGCTCTTAAGAGCATAAGGATATTGACATCTTTTTTTTAAAAAGAATAGTTATTGCTATTTTATGATTATTGTTAAAATAAACTTTATTGATCACTTTGCTTTGTAATCTTCTGTATTTTCATTGTTTCTCTCACTTCTAGAAATCAGCCCTCTATAAGGCAAAATGAGAAGGGTGAAATGTA
The DNA here is from genome assembly GCF_902635505.1 of Sarcophilus harrisii. NCBI lineage: Eukaryota > Metazoa > Chordata > Mammalia > Dasyuromorphia > Dasyuridae > Sarcophilus > Sarcophilus harrisii. The sequence continues at coordinate 517,632,592 of NC_045428.1, forward strand.
GGTAGAAATTGGGTGTAAGGGTGTGATAAGTTCAACAGTAAGCAATATCCTGAAGTCAGATTGTGGTGAATAATATTATAACAAGTCACATTTCCCCCCAGAACAAGATATCATTTTAATAACATCCATGTGTTAATAATATGGGTGGCACTGACAGGCAAAATCCAGGGACCTGTACATGACCAATTTTTTTCTTAGGCTAGCTGTGATCAAGACAGTGGGACTTTGAATTCTGTGTCACAATGAACAGAAACATTGAGAACTAATAGAGTCTTCTAAACTTAGGTGCATTTTCCTTCTCATTGACCTGACAGTATAGTATTAGGGCTTCCTTTGGCAAAGGTAAGAGTGCCAGCAGTTCATATGAGTGCTGGATGAAGTAATAACTGAAATGGATATGAATGGGACCAGGTGAATTAGAGCTTACATCTTGGAACTGACTTTATTTCTTATAGTTTCCTTTTTATATCCCATCTTAAGCATGTTTTTCTCTGTTATACATTATACAAATGCCAGAAAACCACAGAAAGTATAACTAAGGTTGTGATATTTCCTTGTTCTATTAGTCAAGGTACATCCTATTTGTGTTTTTCTCTTAGAGGGCCTTTTTTGCTTCTAGATAAGGTATACTCTGGTCATATTGCCTTCTGATCTTCAATGTAAATAAACCAAGGCAGCTTGGATATGGGTCACCAGCTTTGGTTCGGGGACTTGCCAACTCCCCTAAAATCCTCCAAGAAACCTTATCTCACTTGGGTCTTCCAAAGGACTTACATCTGACTCCCCACCTAAGACAATCCTGATTTGTAGATTGGCAGACAGTTCAGGTACTGATAATCAAGCCACTCTCAGTCAATTATGGAATATTTATTAATTGATTGGCTTCAACTGCCTCTAATAAATCTTGTCTAAAAAATAAAATCACACCAAACCTGTTTTTTCTCCTTCCTTGGAGATCAAATCACAAATAAATTTTATTTTTTTTTTTATTTAATAGCCTTTTATTTACAGGATATATGCATGGGTAACCTTACAGCATTAACAATTGCCAAACCTCTTGTTCCAATTTTTTACCTCTTACTCCCCCACCCCCTCCCCTAGATGGCAGGATGACCAGTAGATGTTAAATATATTTTAATATAAATTAGATACACAATAAGTATTACATGACCAAAACGTTATTTTGCTGTACAAAAAGAATCAGACTCTGAAATATTGTACAATTAGCTTGTGAAGGAAATCAAAAATGCAGGTGTGCATAAATATAGGGATTGGGAATTCAATGTAATGGTTTTTAGTCATCTCCCAGAGTTCTTTTTCTGGGCATAGCTGGTTCAGTTCATTACTGCTCCATTGGAAATGATTTGGTTGATCTCGTTGCTGAGGATGGCCTGGTCCATCAGAACTGGTCATCATATAGTATTGTTGTTGAAGTATATAATGATCTCCTGGTCCTGCTCATTTCACTCAGCATCAGTTCGTGTAAGTCTCTCCAGGCCTTTCTGAAATCATCCTGTTGGTCATTTCTTACAGAACAGTAATATTCCATAATATTCATATACCACAATTTATTCAGCCATTCTCCAACTGATGGACATCCATTCAGTTTCCAGTTTTTAGCCACTACAAAAAGGGCTGCCACAAACATTCGTGCACATACAGGTCCCTTTCCCTTCTTTATAATCTCTTTGGGATATAATCCCAGTAGTAACACTGCTGGATCAAAGGGTATGCATAGTTTGATAACTTTTTGAGCATAGTTCCAAACTACTCTCCAAAATAGTTGGATTCGTTCACAACTCCACAACTCATTCTAGCACTTTTGGATTCACTCATTAGTGTAACTGTATAAGTTGACTGACATTCCCCTCTGACACAATTCCTAGTACTCTACACAATTCTTCTAGCTCTCTTTGCCCTCCATCCCTCCCTTACACAAAACTTGAATCCTTCCTTCTCCTTCAGAAGCCACTCTCAAAGGTCAATCAACACAGGTTTTAGTACTCCTTGTTTTCCACTTCAAGACAAATGTCTTCCCCTTGACAGCAATTTCTGAAGCTATCAAAGAAATCACTAATGAAGCAAGTTACAGCTTCTCCTCTCAATTTCATCATACTCCCATATGCTGATAGCAGCCCTACAGAAGTCCCTGACATCAGTATAGCTCAGAGAAGATATAGAGATACTGGTTAGTATTTGACAACATGGAGATATAAGCAGAATGGGAAAAGGAAAAAAATGTGCTTTCCCATTATTGTATCCCTCATTAGAATCCTCATTGCTCAATTCAGTCCAATTTAGCTAACTATTTTTAGTCACCTACAACTTTTTAAAGCGTTATGCAAAATATCAGAAGACAAAGACAAGCAAACCATACCTTCCCCAGAAGGAGCTCTATTTGTGAAAGAAAGGTAGGGTGAGGGAAAGTAAACTATAAGTTCCAAGGTAAGTTTTGGACACCCACTAAGGTTTTTCTGGTAATTTATAATTATAAAAAAGAAATTAAATTAATGTGCTTTGTAGGTTGAAGGGCTTACAAAAAAGATAATCTATTACTTAAAGTAAGAAATAAGCCAGTTTTTTTTTTTTTTTTTTTTGTTATTCTGCAGTAGCTTTTTAGACATTTTCAATCCTCAAGCTGATAGCTGTGGAAAGGATGAGTTAGAGAAAATAAAGACATTTAACTAGGAGAGAGATATGGAGATCACTGCAATAGAGAATAGGTCATGAGAAGTTCATTATAAGTGCAATAGAAAAATGGACAGTGATTTCTTTGATATGTTGTCATGGGGAAGGCCTTCATGGATGGGTTGAAATAAATGACTAGAAAGGTCCTTTTCACATCTCAAATCCTGTGACTCTTCGTGAATGGATTGAAGGGAGAGATAGATGACTCTTGATGAGACTTGAAAACTGATAGTATATGATAAGGTAAAAGAAAGTAGGTACCTATGATCTCTTCTGTTTATAGAAGGTCTGTGCACAAATCAGATTGAAAAATCCATTGATTTTTATAGAATTCTTTCTAACAGCCATAAGAGCACTCTCCCGATGATGAAACTCATCCATCCAAAGGAGTCAAGCAGAGGTGTGAACTCTGAGGACCACAGAGCCACTGCAACTACAAAGAGTTAACAAGTTGAACTTCAGAATTCCAGACTAGAAGAACTCATATTCTCTGGAAAGTCCTAGAGGAGTGGGGCTATTTCCTATAAAAGAAAAGCATGTTCATCTTCTGTCCCCAGAAAACTAATGTGAGAAGGAAATCAGAATTAATATATATTACCTGAGTAATCCTGGAGGGGAAATTTTCTTCTTTACTGCTAGCAGTCCCAGTAAATCCTATCCCTAATGCCAAATAGTTCAAGAATTTCTCAATCCAGAGGTCCTGATTTCCTGCTAGTCATTCCTCCAATACTGGTCCATTTGACTGGATGTCTTATAGATCAGAGGCAAGATTAGAACCTAAAATTTTAATCAGTCTCAAATAAAAGGCAGTGAATAGTAGATAGCACTGACCAGAAAAAAGGGAAAGACAAAAAAAAAAAAAATCCACAAAGAAAAAAGAATATGAATTATCTATATAAATATGTTGAGAGCAATTTTTTATTTGAAGCAAGAAGCTAGAAATCAAATGGACATATATCAGTCGAGGAGTGACTGTACTCATTATGGTATCAAGATGTAATAGAATATTCTTGAAACATAAGAAGTGATGAAGAGCACAGTTTCAGAACATCAGGGGAAGAATTTCACATTTGGTCATCTGGATAAGATAAGAATTATAGACAGGATTTAGTCCTCTCCCCCCCAGGAGTTTAAATAGAAATACAGTAAAGTATTGCTAACATATATATGAGCTAATCAATTTCAAATATATTGCTTTTTTAATACTAGTTTTTATTTTAAAAACATACGCAAAAACATGACAATTGTGGAAATATGCATGGAAATATTATACATGGTTAACATATATTGGATTACTTGCCATCTGGTGGAGTAGCTGGGAAAAGTGAGGGAGAAAAGTTTGGAACACAAAATTTTACAAGGGTGAATGTTGAAAATTATCTATGCATGTGTTTTATAAATAAAAAACTTTAATAAAAAATAAAAATTTAAAAAAACATATGCAAAGATAGTTTTCAACATTCTCCTTTGCAAAACCTTGTTTTCCAAATTTTTTTCTGCCTTCCTTTCCCCCAGATGGCAAGTAATCTAATATGTGTTAAACATGGGCAGTTCTTCTATACATATTTGCACAATTATCATGCTGCACAAGAAAAATTAGATCAAAAAGGAAAGAATTGAAAAAGAAAACAATAAGCAAGCAAACAATAACAAAAAAGTGAAAATACTATGTAGTGATCCACATTCAGTTCTCACATTACTCTTTCTGGACGCAAATGGCTCTTTCCATCACAAGTCTATTGGAATTTCCTTGAATCACTTCTTCACTGAAAAGAGCCACATCCTATTCTGATAGAAGTGGATTTCTTTGACAAAAAGAAGATCTAATTCAGTTTCAATTGATCAATACTGGACAGAAGCAGCTACACCCAAAGAAAGAACACTGGAAAATGAATGTAAACTGTTTGCATCTTTGTTTTTCTTCCCGGGTTATTTTTACCTTCAGAATCCAACTCTTCCTGTGCAACAAGAGAACTGTTCAGTTCTGCACACATATATTGTATCTAGGATATACTGTGACATATTTAACATATATAGGACTGCCTGCCATCTAGGGGAGGGAGTTGAGGGAGGTGGGGGGAAAGTCAGAACAGAAGTGAGTGCAAGGGATAATGTTGTAAAAAAAAATTACCCAGGCATGGGTTCTGTCAATAAAAAGTTATCATTATTAAAAATAATAATAATAATAATAAAATAAAAATGAAAAAGAGCCACATCCATCAGAATTGACCATATAATCTTGCTGTTGCTGTATACAATGATCTCCTCGTTCTATTCACTTCACTTAGCATCACTTCATGTAAGTCTCTCCAGGCCTTGCTGAAATAATCCTGCTGATTATTTCTTATAGAACAATAATATTCCATAATATTCATATACCACAATTTATTTAGTCATTCTCCAGCTGATGGGCATCCATTCAGTTTTTAGTTCTTTGCCACTACAAAAAGGGCAGCTATGAACATTTTTGCACATGTGGGTATATTGGTGTTATTAAAAACTTCTTTCAAGCATTTGGTGGGTATGATAATAATTTTTTATATTTTCAAATATTTCTCACTATATTTACTCACATTCTCTAATGTTAAATGTATTAGGATTTTACTATCTTTTTAAAAATAGTTTCTGCTATGTTATATGATTATTTTTAAAATAAATTTTATTAATCACTTTGTTTTTGAATCTTCTGTACTTTCTTTGCTTCTCTGACTCCTAGAGATCAGTCCTTTATAAGGCAAAATGAAAAGGGGAAATGCAAATTAGAGATGGGATATAGGGGAATAGTCTCTTCAATAAAGTTAAGCAATATACTGATGCTGTATTGTGGTGAATAAAATTACAACAAAGGCAAATTTTTCTGCAAGACAAGACATTTTTATAATTTTAATACAGCCATGTGTAAACTATTTGTAAGATGGGTGACATTGGTAGGGAAAACCCTGAGCAATTTATTACTTAAGCTAGCCAGAACCAAAACACTGGGACTTTGACTTCTATCTCACAGTGAATAGAGACATTCAAGGCCAACAGGGCTTTCTAAATTTAGGTCTGCCTCTAATAAATATTCCCTGGAAGATAAAACCACTCCAACCCCTGTTTGATCTTTCCCTTGGAGATCAAGCCACAACCAAATGTCAAAAGGAGAAACAAGGATAGTAGAGTTGTCCCCTGGGGAGAGCCCAGTAAACGCTAGTTCTTTTTGTTATCAAAGAAACAAAAACAAGCGTACCTACTTTAAACTGATTAATACATAGATACTCTGGGGAACTAGGACAGAAGTATCCTTTTGAGTTTGGCTAAGAGACGGGTTTTGGAAAAATAGAGGAAGGGGAAGATGGATTACAAAGTAATACTAATTATCAAATGATAGAACACAATATTAATTTTTTCCAGATATTATAAATATTATTCCACATTTGTAATTCTCTACTTTGGAATAAAGGGTGGAAGAAGTTTCTTTTTATAACTATTTTTTGTATCCAATTTTGGTTATTGTAAATTAAACATATTTAAATACAAGGTGTTCTGCTTAATATTTAAAGTTCTTCACAACCTGGTCTCTTTCTGTCTTTTTAGTTTTTGTGTTTTTATGTTATTTTACATTACTTCCTTCCATGAACTTACATTCTAGTGATTCTATCCTGCTTGCTCTTTCCCATAAACACACATTTTTCATCTTTGCACAGACCTAACCTTTAGAATAGATGTTCCTGGCTTCAATAAACACTTGAAGTATAAGAGGGGAGAGTTCTTTCCTCTTTTACCATTGTTATGTTGTGAAGATCGTGTATTTTAAGATAGAATGACAGGAATTCAGGTTAGGAAATCTCGTCTTTATTTCGTGAAGAAGGATTGGAGGTGAAGAAATAATAGCAATGTGTCAGCTGAGTCAAGAAGCTACCGAACAGCAGCTACACAACCAGCAGCTCGGAGTCTCGAACCCAGCCCAATCTCCCCCAGTCATTCTTCCTCCCTCTCTTCGCCTCCACCCACCAAAATCGCTTTTATACAACACATCAGGACTTGAAGGGAGAGGGTAGATTCCTTTATCCAATTCATGTATTATTAGAAGAAAGCCAATTACTATCTAGCCTCGGCAGTACTTGGGACTCAGTGACAGCTCAAACCTCAGCCAATACATTTCCCTTTCTTTATTTTAGAACACCTGGTGGTCAGCCACCCCACCCTCAGGGAGGTCGAGTCTAGGGAGGTGATCCAGCCTCCAACTTCTCAGGGAAGGAGTAAGCACCGAAAGGAGGGATCCACTCCTGACTCCTCAGGAAAAGGCGGTGAAAGAATTAAAAAGGGAGATGACACGCCCACCTGAATCCAGGGAAGGAGAAAAGCACCAAAGGGAAATGGGGTTGCTAGGGTTTCTGAAGGGTCTTATTATGCAAAACCCATCACATGGGAGGTATTACAAGCACACAGCAAAACGCAGAGGTATTAGGAGGATCCTCCCAGTCGTGCAGGCTGATGGGTGTAACAAAAGAATTGTAAGCAAGTAGGGAATAGCAAACAAAAACAACATGGTGTTGGAAAGATCAGAAGTCCAGAAGGTGGTATGTAAACAACAGTCACACATACGCTTCTTCAGCAGCCAAGAGATAGTCCGAAACCAATCTATTGTCCATTGTTTCACATGTCAGGAAATCCAATGATCCTGAGTTTTGAAGTCCTGAAAAGTCTTTTAGTGTTAGAACCAATGATTCCAGCAGATTTGAAGGTTGTAAAAATCTTTATCATTTCTCAGAGAACCAATGATTCCTGAGATTAAGTCCATGTCTAGAGAATCAATGATTCTGAGGGTTTTGTTCTATGCTCGAGAATCCAATGATTCTGAGGGTTTAGTCCTAGCTCAGAGATCCAATGATTCCTGAGGGTTTTAAGTCCAAAATTTTAGTCATGAGTCAACGCCATAATGCCAGCTCTTTCAATGGTGAGACAATCACAAAGCACATATTTTTGGTTCTTCTCCTTTGTTTCAAAGGTCTGCTCTTTTCTGCGATGGACAAGGCGAAATGGTGTTGGCACCATCTGATTTTCTCCACCTGTAGAGATAAAAACCTCCTAAAGCAGTTAGCCTATTCTGGTCCTTTTCCATTCACCACTTTCTGGTCTCTCCACATCACCTGGCGATTATCTAAAGATAGTGGAGTCTGCATTGGACACTTGACCTTCCGGTGGTTATAAAACCTATTGCCGGAGGTGCATCTTTGTCAAAATCAAGAGTTATAGTATAAAGAGCTGATTTAGAGTTTCTAGCATTACCTGTGGCTCCTTTTGTTTTTGGAGGAGGGTCTTAATATCTCTGTTTCTCCTCTCCACTTTGCCTGTCTTTGGGATTAAAGGTATGCCTGTGGTGTGTAAAATTTATACTGTGCACAAAGTGTGCAAAATGTTTCGAAGTATAAGCAGGACCATTGTCTGTTTTATTGCTTGTGGCATACCATAATGGCAAATGCCTGTATGAGGAATTCAGTAACCATGGCTGTCTTTTGCGTTGGTATTCAAAGGAATCTGAAAAGGTGTCTACTACAAATGGATGAAAGACAGAGACCAAGATTTATAATGGGTCACATCCATTGCCAGATTTCATTGGGTCTCAAACCACAAGGTTCTTCCCTGGAGGCAGTGTAGGAGAGTGGAAAGGAAGGCAAGCTGTCAGGTTTACTATGCTCCTAGCTTCCTTTTGTTATTCCAAATTGTAAAGTAAAGGCTCAAGCAGCCTGATGATATTTAGAATGAGATGCCTGAGCTTTTGGAACAAAGGGTATTGACAACATAGTTAGAGCTATCTGCCTTTGAATTGCTATCAAATATGGGACCTGGAAGTCCACTATGAGAATGGACATGTAATATATAGATCTTACCTGGATGTTTTCACTTGCTCTTGAAGTTTCTTAAAGAGCTGATATATTAGAGGCTGCAAATTTTATTTGGGCTGTGGAATTCTTTGTACCACACCTACTGAATAGGCCGAATCAGATATTATATTTATGTCTCCTGGATAATAAGTAAGAGCTAGAAATGATCACAATAAATTCATTCTGCTGAGTGGATTGAAAGAGTTCTGACTTCCTTTTATAGTTAGATCATGAGAGACACAGCACAAATATTATGTTTGGATGCATCCATGAAGATTGTTGGTCCTTGAAGAGGAACTTTAGAAACTTTTTCTTCGAGTCCATCGCCATTGGTAATAGTCTAGTTATCTTAATGGAGACCATGTTAAAATTTGGAGCCATGGCTAATAAAACACTTGGATGGTCTCACAACAACATTAATTGTGTATTGTATAAAGTGTATATCTTATGGTTTTCCCAGATAATTGTATGTTTCTTAGTGGCCTTTAAATTCACTCCATTGTAGGTGTGGTTTTGATCTGGTTGTGCGGAGGTTCACCCACTTATCACACTGTGTCCTTTGATGAAGGACTGCTGTGGTGCCTCTTGTGGCAAAATTGATATTCCAAGGGTTTTGAGTGACTCTTTCAACCACATTGGATAAAGCCAGTTCAACTTCTCTCAAAGCTTCTTGAACTTTTTGTAAGCTGGTGGTCAATTTAAAGCAATGTCCTTAAAATGTCATATAACGGTTGTAATTGATAGGTAGTAAACTTAACATGGTCCATCCATTGGATATTCCTATCAATTTGAAAATCATTCAATGTGTTTAGCTTTTTCTGTTCTTAAGGAGAGTTTTGAACTGTAGCAATTTTAGGGTATACTTCATATCCTAAATATTGAAAAGGAGATGTCTTTGAATTTTTCTGGTGCTATGTATAATTTGTAATTCTTTAGTGTTTTATGGTCTTTTGTAGACATGCCTCTAAATTTGTTCCTCAGGTTACATCCAAAATGTCATCATGTAATGTAATAGAACTTTTGGAATGCTTTTTACTAGAGCAAGAGAGCAACATATATTTGAACATAGGTAGGCTGTTTTTCATTCCTTGTGGAAAACTGTCCATTCATATCTTTTTATAAGGTCCTTGTTAATGCTTACTGAAAGGCAAATCTTTTCATATCCTCCTTATCCAGAGGGATAGAATAGAAACAATCCTTAATATCTATGACCAAGAGGCCATTTCTCAGGGCAACTGAGTAGGAGATGGAAGTCCAGGCTGAAGAGTTCCATAGTTTCATTCTGTTATTCACTTTTTTAAATCTGTTAACATCTCATTTCCGGATTTCTTTTTCACAACAAAATTGGGAATTCAAGGACTTAGAAGGTTTAAGTGTTCTTGGTCGCTGTTCTGTACTATATCTAATAGGTTTAATTTTTCTTTACTTAAGGCCACTGCTCTATCCACACTGGTGTATCAGTTTTCCATTGGATAGGAAGGTGAAAGTGTTAGGCTTAAAGCAGCCCTGCTTAAAAACCGAAGTACTATTTTAACCTAATTGCTTAAAACGTCTCTTCCCACAGATTGATGGGGATTTTTCAACTATAAAAGGAGTAAAACTCTGTTTTGCCTTCAAAAGTCCATCTCATAGGGCAGTACTAATTAGCTGTTATTGATTCTCCTACACCAGACATGTAGGTGTTGCTTTAATCTTTTGGCAGTGATGGGCCAGTTGGTACTCTAATGACCGTCGATCTTTAATTAGTGCTACCAATTCTTCCAATGGAAGGCCATTATAGATTGTGATATAGGTTTGGTGGGTTGTTACAGATGCTGCCAGTAAATTGCTGGATTTTGTGATCTGGAATGAATTCTGGTGACTATCACCAGGCTGCTTATTAGATTCTGTATGAGTAAACCTGATGCTCTATTTCTCCTGGGTGATAAGTCACATTGTCCGCTCTATTGGTGACGGATATTATCTACACATTCCCCGTTTCACATCAGTATGTGGATGGACACTGTTTGTATGTACTTAGGAGGTAAAATGGTCGCCATGTGCCTGGAGGCAGGTTCCATAGGCTGGAGAGGAACAGATTCACCTTCCAGGGGTATCCTCAGTTGTCTTAGCTGCATACAACTTATTCTCCCTAATTGTAATCCCTTTCTTCCATCAGGTTGCTTCCTGGCTGATTGATTGTGTAATCCTTTCTGCCATCATATGGCTTCCTGGCTGATTGGTCATATTGGGGTATTGGCCGTCTAGGATCTCTGGGTGCACCATTGGCCATATGCCCCAAGTGTTTTTGCCTGGGGCCTGGGCCCTCATCCGTTTCCTGAACCCTACATTCTGAGGGCCAATGGAAGCCTCTTGTTGATTTTTGGACATGGGATACTGGGTCTTGTTCTCCCACCCTGTCCTCTCACTCTGCCTCTATAAAATTGAGCTAGATGCCTACTTTACCACACTGAAAGCATTGGATTGTCTCTAGAAGTCCTTGCCGGAAGGGACCCTGTCTACCCATGTTGGGATCTTAAAGTCTGCATCATAGTCTGGCTATAAAGGCATTTGTTTCTGTGGCAAAGTCTTATGAACTCCTAAAGGAGCATCCTTGGCAGTCCTAGTATAACTCTTCTGCACAACTCATTAGCATTTTCCTTAGCAAGTTGCCTTATTAAAACATCTGTTGTTGGATTTTCCTATTAGTTCTTGTGATAGCAGTCTGCAAACGTCCATAAAGTCAGAAAGGGCCCATCTGGCCTTTGCATTATTTTTGTGAAGGCCTCACCTTTTGTCATTTTTATTGTGAATCAAGTCCACGCTTTGATAGAGCATAATTTCTTCATATGTGCTACTGAATAATTAACTTGTGCTGTGAGTTCGCATATGGACCTATACTTGTAGTAGGTCATGGTGACTGCAGCATGAACAACATTTTGACTATTTTGTTGGGCTTTATCCTACAGAGCCTACTATATTCAGAAAGCTACATGTACTTTTGTTCCAGGTTCTAGGATACCTTGCTATAGATTTCAGTCATCAGAGTCAAGACTTGAAAGCTAAATTTGTAACAGACTTAATATAAGTTGATGAGCCTACAAATTAGTGCAGGCCTTTTAAGATCTTTAATGATTTCTAGTTAAAAGGAGCGCATCTTCGACTTTGTTGACCTGAGGTATTAGACTGGGAAATTACAGGAAACATAAGTGGTTAGTTCCGGATGTCCACACTTTTCTTTGGCCTTCATTGCCCTCTTTGAAGCCTCCCAAGATTGGTCCTCACTGCCCCACTGCTCCCTCCTCCTCCATCCCAGAGGGTGGAGTTGAGGAGTCAATCACTTCTTTTGGGTGGGGCTAAGCTCCCCAGAGGGGGAAAGGCACCACACCTTGCTCACTTAAGTCTCCATGCCCTGGGGATATGGTCATAATCTTTCAATTGTCTTCCTTAATATTCATGGCTAATTTGAGGAGGAGGAAGGAGCTAAGGGTTTTTCTTTCTAGGATTCTTAGTGCTAACTGAAATACATTGTATAAAAAATGCCCATGGAAATTGAATGAGGACCATATTCTCTGAATGTAACATCTCTTGTCCAACCGGACCAGTTATCTGGGAGAGATCTGCTCCATGATCCAAGGAGATGCAGTTTGATTTTACCACAAATCTCGTTCTTTCCCAAGTTATGTAGGCCTTGTCTTTCTATCATTAAGCATGTTTATAGACCACCTTGGGGGTTAGGGGGATGGAGAGTCTTTAGCTAGATTTGGTCCCATTTAGCCAAAAAAAAAAAAAAGATTACTGGTTTAGTTTTAAAGAAAATAAGTTCCTTATTTGTCTATTAACAATACTCACCCAAGTTCCTGGTCACCGGAAACTTCTTCAGTCCTTGGTTCCCACCATTGGGCGCCAAATGTGAAGATCCTGTATTTTAAGATCAGCACGAGACAGGAATTCAGGTTAGAGGAAAATCGTCAGTCTTTATTCTCAGTGAAGAAGGATCGGAGGTGGAAGAGAATCGGCGATAGCAATGTGTGCAGCTGAGTCAAGAAGCTAGCTCGAACAGCAGCCACACAACCAGCAGCTCGGAGTCTCGAACCCAGGCCCAATCTCCCCCAGCTTGTCTTCCTCCCTCTCTCTCTGCCTCCACCCACCAAAATCGTCATTTCCTATACAACACATCAGGACTTGCAAGGAGAGTGGGCAGGGACCATTCTTTATCCAATCATGTATATTAATAGAGTATAGCCCAATTACTATCTAGCCTCATGTACTTGGGACCTCAGTGCATCAGCTCAAACCTCAGCCCATTACATTATGTTTGGTGGAATAAGTGACTTGTAAGATAAAAAGAAAGTTAAGGGCACAATAAGGAAATGTTTGAAATGTGACATGAATCTAGGTGTTCTTGATGCAGAAGCCATCTCTCCATATGTGTCATCACATTTTGTCTCTCCTTATGTCCATTTCTAAAAAAAAAAAAAAAAAAAATACATTTGCCAGATAACTTTATTATACATTTTAAAGGATTTTTATGTAAATCCTTTTTTTCCCTCTCCCCCCTTATGTTCAGAATAAAATAAAAATAATTACAGTGTGCAAAATTAGCAGATCAGTAAACTCTAATACTCTAATTACATTCTAACTGAGTAGATCTCAAATTCACACTGAATATCTAAATTTCTGAAGATGCCTAAGGCTGAAGTTGGAATACCTCCTTAACTAACTAATAACCCCCAAATAAAAGAACCAAAGGGGGCCAATAGTCTATGTACTTCATCATTACTGATGGATTAGACTATGCTGCAGCATTTCATTCTCATTGAAACATTTCCCCTTTGGTTTCTTACAAACAGAGCCAACTCTAAAATTCAGAAAAGGAAATTAAGATTCCTAAATAAAAAAATTTTATGATTCACTCAGGATACTTCATTTGAATTTCAGCCCTTCCCAACACAAAGTGAAAATTCACCTGGTCCAGCATAAGATGTGAATTTGATGCATTATTAGATTAGCCAGGATTACAGCTTTGCCAAAAGTATTATTCTGATACTTCCTGAAATTCACATTCTTGTGTTTACATTTACATGAGTACCATGGAGTTCATACCTCTGGGAAAATGACTGTCACATCTGAGTTTGCTCTTGGCTTTGGAGTTCAGGAGAATTCACACCTTGAAGGAAGGAGGGGCTTCAGGAATGTGCTTAAGAGTATATAAAAGGCCTAAAAGAAGACATTCAGAATTTCCCTTTCCTGAAGGCAGAGAGGAAAGGCAGAGCAGTGGAAGCTGAAGAAAAGATCCTAGAAGAAAAAAGGAAGGTAAGTATTTCCATTAAAAACTTCATTTCTGGGTCAGGAATGCAAAAATGGCCATCACAATATGGTAGGCATTGAGGTTGAAAGCTGTAGTTCACCATAATATAATATAAAATTTTGGGAATGAGTCTTTTGAATCCAGCAAAGGGAAAGAGAGCAAGATTTCATGTTCATGGGTTAGGAAACAACATATCAGGACAAGTGGAGAAAGTCAGCTTGCTAAAATAAAAAGCTTGGTAGGAATCTGGAAGGATTAATATCTTCTCTTGTCCACCTAGTTTTCTGAATTTCTTCCATTATCTATTTGGCAAATATACCTTAGAGATAACAGTTTCTTAAAGAAAGTATTCTCCAAGCCAATAATAATCAAATGAAATCAAAGGTAGAATCTCATATCCAATTAATCGCAAAGATCAAAAAAGATAGAAAAAATAGACAATGCTGAAAGGTCTGGGAGAAGATAGATGAACTGAAACACCACTGGTGGTGGTGTGTTAGGTTACCCAAGTACACATTTACAATTATGCCCCCAAATGGATCTAAAGTATCAAGAATCCGTAGACATAGATGAAGAAATGTTATTCTTAGAGACAAAAGGGTACAAAGAAAGAGTATCATCAAATAGTCATCACATCATTTTTTCCTTGTAGTGCAGAATTAGAAAGACCCTTGGTACTATAATTCTGTGATTGGGTAATCCACATATGGTAAATGAATATATTGGAAAATTATTGTAAATCCAAGAGAGGGGTAAGACAAAATAAATGATGATATGTGAATTTAGCATCATTAGGAAAACCAGTATACACAAGGAAATGTATCTATTAACATGAAAAAAAGGAAATGATAATATTGAATTTATATGGCTGTGGTGGTCCAATTAGAGTTAAGAAAAATTACTTCTTTCATATCTTTGCAGAAACATAGAGTATTATGGGTACAAATAATTATAAGTACTGGTAAATGTAGTGGATATGTTAACTGGTTATGAATAACCATTGTTTTGGAAGTCTTGGGTGTTCTGAGAGAATTGATGTGGTGAGGATGGATTTTTCACACTGAGATGTGAAAAAGAAACAGGACAATAAAATTTAAAAGAGAAAGTGAGAGAAAATTAAAAGGTGAGAATTTTTCCAGAGATACAATTGAATAACTGAAATGAACAATACAACTGGGTCGGGAAATACAATAATTTTGATGAAAAAATTCTAATACAGTCACTGCTAAACATCTCATCACAAAAGGCCTCCAATCCTCTCTTCCTGAATCCACCTTATATCTGACAAAAATGGCCCATCCATTCCCCATTAAGAAGCCTTGTACTATATCTACAAAATCACCTAGGAACCAATAACCTGCACAACTGGTAAGAATAGTGTCTTTGGACTGATGATGGTGGGCTTTCAGATTGGAAATGGTTCCTATGCTGCGATGTCAAGGCTCAGATTGTTCTTGGAAGCTAAACCTAATAGACATTGTTCAAGACTCTCAGTAAAAGACTTATGTATGTCCTGAGTCAAGGGGCAAGTTAAATTGAAGGAGATCCATCCCCAGACCATAGCTATATAAGATCAAACTTTGACCAACTCCCAACCACCCCATGTGCTCTGGAGGCAGCTAGCCCTTAATTTGCTAGCCTAGCTATAAGAATCCTTGAGAGGGTTTACAGACTTCAAGAAGCCTCAAAGATCTCCAACCACTACATATTTTTGGACAGAAATGTGGAAGCAACTAGCCTACAAAAGCAGAGTACTGGAGTGGATCAGAAGTGAGGATTGCTGAGGAAGTGAGGAAGGGGAATGTGAGCAAGCTAGTATAGTGGATAGACTGCCTGGGCTGGAATCCAGAAGAGTTCTCATCTTGAGTTCAAATGTAGCCTTGGAAACTTACTAGTCTTATAATCCTGGCAAGTCACTAAAGCTGTTGTTTCATCTCCTGTAAAATAAGCTGGAGAAGGAAATGGCCAAACCACTCCAGTATTTTTGCCAAGAACACTCCAAATAGGGTCACAAAGAGTTAGATATCACTAAAAATGATTGAACAACAAAGAATCCCATCCATTTGGATGAGAGAGTAACTTGGCAAGTCCAAAACTTTACATTCTTTTCTTGGGGCAGACTGGAGCCACCATGGACTGCCATTTCCTGATCTCTCATCCACAAAATATATTGATTTTCCAAAATGTATATTGAAGTTGCTTTACACAGATAGTAAGATCTCTGATGTCATGACCGGTACACATGCAATAAGTCTTGATTTTAATCAAATCTCTTTAATTTAATTTAATTTAAAAAGACCTGAATTGGTAATTACTTCCTAATTACCCTTAGGTGCTAAGGAAATAATTTTCCATTCCTCTTTTTTTCCCTGAAAATAAAACTTTCAGCTTAAATGATAACCTCTGCCTGATATCTTTGGCAGTTGCTCCCTCAACCTATTTTAACAGTTATAGTTACCCCTTAAGTATTTGGTAAAGTGTGTTTGTTATCAAGTTTCTTTCCTAGTAGTGAACTCTTAGAAGAGTGGGATCATGATTTTGTATTGTTTTGAATCACTCAAGACTTTGACAAAACCTAAAGCTTAGTAATCATTTAATAAGTAGTTGATTGATTGATTGATGAGTAAACACTGAGATTCAATGTGTGCCTAAGGAAAATGGGGAATAACAGGATAACAATTACAAAAGTTTTGGGTTGTTTTTTGGGGGAAGAGGGAGAGTGAACAAAGTACCTTACATTTTACAATTGCTGTATCCCAGTACATACCGATTATGAGGGTGGGAAAATGTATGGGGAAAACATAAGCCCCAGCCCCTACTCACTTTGTTGTTGGATTTCAGATGCTTAGAGGCTTCAGAGGATATCCAAGATCTGAAGATCTACAATTTAGAAAGTGCTGGGAACCTTAGAGGTCATCTAATTTCATCATTTCATTTTACACAGGGAGAAACTGAGATCAGAAGAGATTTTTTTAGTGACTTTGCCAAATTCAGTACTAGAATTTGAGCATAGTTTCTGCCTCCAAATTTCTTATTTTCCTTTTGTAACAGAATTTTCATCTATTATTATTTATTGCTATTATTACTTATTATGCTTATCATTTTGTTACATAAGTGGCATAATAGGTACAGCAGTAGGACTGGAAACAGGAAGACCTACTTTCAATATCCAGCCTCAGATATTTATTTAGCTATTTAATTCTGGGCAAGTTACTAAACCTCTATTTGCCTCAGTTTCCTTGACTGTATGATTAGGGAAATAATATCCCCTAAATCTCAGTCATTGTGCTGATCAAATGAGATGATATTTATATAGTTTCTAGCACAGTACCTGGCACATAGCAGACACTTAATAAATGTTGATTGATTATTAGTTGTTGTAGGCCAGAAAATTATAAAAGTAATAGGAAAATTCCAAGCATGATTAATCAATTCATTAGTGAATCCAGAGGTTCTGAATTTAATTGGATCGAAGATCTTCCTCACTGTCAGAGGCCCCTCTTCTTGGGTGCTAACTACATTTATATACTCCTAAAATAAGGAGACATTACAATTTACTGCTACCTCAATTCCAGAAGTGGGGAAGTGATACCGATGTCTATCAGTCATAATTGTATCAGCAGACTTTTTACAGGTCATGAGACTTTCCACAGGTCATAAATTCTAGGTGATCCAAAGGTCCTAACAGCCTTTCAACAACATCTCAGGGCATTCTACAAGTCATGAACCCCTAGGGTTTGACCAGTGCTAACCTACAGTCTAAGGAAGTTGTGAGCTTGAAATAAAGATCAGTAGGGAGTGGTCAAAAGTCTTTCATAGGAGGGACGACTATTGCACTAGCAAGTGAATTTTATTACAGCCATTTGCCAAGTCAAGGAAGGGTGCAATGCAACAATTACATGCTATTACATTACTAACAATAGGAAACTAATTGAGAAACATCATGAATATAATCTTCAATTCAAGGAGGATTAATTCATCATAATTCTTATCCTAACAGCAATTTAAAATTAATCATTCTGTTTGATTCATTAATACAATCATTGATACTCATAAAATCACAACAAATTGATTAAGTACTGATTGATTTGAATAAGAGTATCAAAATTATCCCATATAGCTTTGGAATAGGAGAGCTTTTCTGGTTCTGAGAAAGTCACTGGGCCTCTCATCCTGAGGTTCCCCATCAACCATGCAGACAATATCATGTACTTGATAGGGATTTTGTGTAGACCAAAAAAAAAAAAAATAATAATAATAATGTATGAAATGCATCTTAAACATCTAGGCCCAAACTAGATGTTATTACATATTATTGTGTCTATCTTTTCAACTGATGAAGTCTACACTTGTTAGCAACTTTGCCCAGGTTTATGGAGGATATCATCAATTATGATTTTGCTTGCTATGGTGTTTCATGAAATGTGCTTGTTTTAAACTTCAGAAATGAAGGAGTTGAAGTATTTTTACAGTGTCTCATTTTCTCTTTTCAGGATCATGACTGATGAAGTGCAAGAAGGTCTTTGTGTTAACTGTTTGAATGAAGTCATTAACCTAATCACAATTGAATGTGGACATGTCATTTGTATGTCTTGCTTAAGGAAAAATACCTCTCCATCTTCTTGTTGTACTACATGCTGGGAATTTTCTGAGCTAAGAGCTCATCAAGTTGATATTGCCATGTACCCTGAAGGGGAAGGCATATGTGAGATACATAGGGAAGACCAGAAGCTGTTCTGTGATAGGAACAAGACCCTACTCTGTGTGACCTGTTCTAAGTCAGGAAGTCATGAGAACCACATACACTGGCCCATTGCAGTGGCTGCTCTTCGCTACAGGGTGAGTCAAACACAGATAAATGTCATTCCTTCAGGTGACTTAAGGAGTTCATTGACATGATTTTCCATGCACAATTTAGTTGTTTCTACGTTAATTTATCAGTTGGATCTGAATACTGTTATGTCAGAATGGATTCAAACAGCTTTCCTTTCCTTCTGTGTCTCTTCCTTACAAATAAATAAAATAGTACCAGCTTATCAGGGTTATTGAGTTTCTTAGTTTCAAGTATGTCACAGAACTCAGGCTGAGAAAAGATATTTCCTAACTGTTTATTCCTCTTTCTTTTACAGAAGAAGATACAGAAAAAGATGGAAATCTTGTACAGAAAGGTCAAAATAGTTCAGAAAATTTTATTAAAAGAGCAGGAACAACCTTTGGTCTGGGCTGTGGTATGGAATGTAAGTATCAAGCTACCTCCCTCAATAACATATTGAATATCCCCAATCTCAGATGATTTTCATTAAAAGCCTCCCAGCATTATTAGACTTGTTTGGAAAGTGAGGAAATGGAAGTTCATAAGTAGTATCTCACTTATTACATGCCACTAAAGAGTTCTATTTTTTTTTCAGCACTTAAGTGTATATCCACTTTATTTTTTTTATTATTATTGTTTAATGGTATTTTATTTTTCCATATACATATAGTTTCCAACATTAATTTTTGTAAGATTTTGTGTTCCAGATTTTTCTCCCTCTCCTTCCCCTTCTCCTCTCCCCCAAATAGTAAGCAATTCAATAGAGGTTAAATTGCAATATAGGTGAAATTTTTCTAAACATGTTTCCATATTCGTCATGCTGAGCAAAAAAAAGGCATATACAAAAGGAAAAAAAAAAATCCAAGAAGCCAAACGCCACCACAAAGATGAAAATACTATGCTTCCATCATATTCAGTCTTTTTTTTTTCTCTCTGAATGTGGATTGAACTTTCCATCACAAGTCTCCTGGCATTGCCTTGAAACACCTCATTGGTGAAAAGAGCCAAGGCTATCACAATCAATTATCACATAATCTTGTTCTTATTCTATATAACATTCTCGTGATTCTGTTCACTTTGCTTAGAATCAGTTCATGTAGGTTTGGGGTTTTTGTTTTGTTGTTGTTGTTATTGTTGAGGCAATTGGGGTTGAATGACTTGCCCAGAGTCACACACTTAGGAAGTGCTAAGTGCCTGAGGCCAGATTTGAATTCAGGTCCTCCTGAGTTCAAGGCTGTGCTCTATCCACTGCACCACCTAGTTGCCCCTCATGTAAGTCTTCCCAGGCTTTTCTGAAAATCAACTTGTATATAATTACTTAGAGAACAATAATATTAAATTACATTTATATATCACAACTAATTAGGTCATTCCCCATCTGAGGGGCATCCACTAATTCCAAGTTTATTGCCACTACAAAAGGATATGCACAAACATTTTTACACATGTAAGTCCTTTTCGCTGTTTTCTGATCAAATGAGTTCAAAAATTGAAATCAAACCAGTATCTTCTGACCTGAAATCTAGGGCTAGTTCTTAAGTTTTCTCTCATTGGAGATAGCACCTATCTCTGCCATCTTGTTTCAGCTTTCTGATCTGTTTCCCAGTCTTGGACTCCTTCACCAATCAAAACAGAAAAGTAAGATCTCAAGGGACAAGGGCATTAACCTGGTTGGACCCATTTGATAAATAAGCTTTGAGAAGTAAAGAGTTTACTAAGCAATGGTATGAATTGATTATAAATTGGCCTTGGAAGAGTACTTGGAAAACATTGAATCACATTATCCTTCCACCATCATCTTCTGCAGTAATAATCTGTCAGTAAACACATATTAAGCTTTTCCTATATTTTAAGTACTCTGACAACTGGTGGGAAGAAATTAAAAGGCAGAATAAGCCTCAGCCCTTAATAATCTCTCAGACTAATGAAAAGAAAACATGAAAACAAACATATTTGGCCAAGTTATATACAAGTTAAACTGAATATAATCAACAGGAGGAAGGGACTAACCTGAAAAAAAAAAAAGGGAAAACACTCCTCATGGAATGGAGGATTTTATCTGGAGTTGGAAGGATGTTGGGAACTCATCAGGCAGTGACAAGGACAAAGTCAGTTCCTAGCACTAAAAGAATTCCAGTGATAAAGGAATATGTGGATAGAAGAGCCTGTTTGAGTAAGAGCAAGGAGGCCATTGTCACTGCATCCTAGAATACATGGAGGGCAATGATGTTGAGGAAGACTGGAGAGCTTAGACACATTTCTGATGCATTTCCAGTCAGGCTGGCATGTTCTTATCAGACATAGGTATTTATTTACTTAATATTTTCCCCTCGTAATATTAAAAACATTTTTTACATTTTTTTTTTAGATTTTTGAGTTCTAGGCAGTCTTCCTTATCCTCACCCACAATTAAACCACATGTGAAATTATGCAAAACATCTCAAAAGCCAAGTTGTGAAAAAAACATAGATCCTCCACCCTAATGAAAATAAAAACCCTCAAGAAAAATCAAATAATGAGAGAGAAAGAGAATGCTTTATTCAGATACAATAAGTTTCATCATAAGTCCTTTGGAGTAGTTGTGGATGATTGTACTACTGAGGATAACAAAGCTAGAACATTGCTATTCTTTTTTATACAATATATTTCATTTTGTTCATAAAAGACTTTCCAGGTGTTTTTTTTTCCTCCTATGAGCATCTTGCTCAATATTTCACAGAAAATGATAATATTCCATCACAAATGGGCATCCCTCCAATTTCCAATTATTTTTGTCTTGAGATGAGAGATGATATGAATATTTTTTGTACATATTGGTCATTTGGGGGCCACAACCAGGGCCAGGGCTGCAGCTGCTCTAGCAAGTCATGCACTGGGACTATATGCTGGACTCCCATCCTGGTGTCATAGTCATAGACCTTTTCTGCTGAGCTTCTAAATTGCCTCTAGCAGAAAAATGTTCTACTTCATTTCTTGTAGTGTTCTGATGCTCTAAAATTTGTTTAGAGTCATTGTATTAAGGAATTTGAAGCAGTTTTGGGGAGAGGTTGGGTGAGTTCCTGCCTTTATTCCTTCACTTTGGCTCTGCCTCATGAGCCTTAGGTAGCAAAGGCAAGTAATAGTTCTCTTGCAATAGGTAAGCAATTGCTGTTTTATATTCCTAGTGAGGAGAGTGCTACAAATATATCAACTGTTAAACAACTTAGATACATTTGATGAGGAGAAATTATTTCAAATGATCAGGATTTTTCCAGAACTTAACTGGTTTGGGTCTAGTAAGACAAAAGACATGCTTCCTTTAGCATGTGCTGGAGAGGTTCATGAGGGGCAGGAAGAGTGAATTGCCTCTTGTGGAGAAGGTTCATGAAGGGTTGGCATTACAACCATTATGGAGTAACATGACCAAAGACACAGAAACAGGCGATCTGGCTGATTGCAGAGATGGTCTGGAAATTCCAGAGGCTTCTATAAAAGTAGATGAGCTCTAATTCATGGAGAAGAGTGAGTTTCTGGCAAACAAGTATCAGCCATTCTTAACAGGAAATAGGGAATCATGACAATATTATGAGGAAAAGAGCTTTTGAAAAAAAATATTTTTCCAATTATGTGTAAAAACAATTTTAAAATAATTTTTATAAATTTTTCAGTTCCAAATCCCCCCCTTTCTTAAAAAGATAAGAACTTCAATATGGGTATTATATGTACAATCATGTAAAGCATAATTTTAATACTAGTATTAAATAGTATTATTCATGTTGTGAAAAAAATAAACTAAAAGGGGAAAAAAAGCAACACAAATTTCCAGTTCTTTACCACTACTAAAAGAGGTAATATGAATATTTTTTGTGCATATAAGTCTTCTATGCCCCATCCCCTTTGTTGTGACACTGGCACACAGAATCAGATGTGTCTTAGAAGACACTCAGAATGGAGGATATCTACCAGCATCCTGGAATGATATACTTCTCAGAATTTAATACCCGTCTGTAATATTCTTCTCTAAAATTTAATCTTCTCTGGGAGCAGGTTTCTTGGGAGGCTTTTGGAGGCAGCCTTCGTTTCAGTTCAGTGTAATCACCCCAAATGCAGCCAGGAGTTAAAGTCCAAATTTTTTATTTTCTCCTTCAAAGTCTTGTCTCTTTTCCTGGGACCTGGTTAGCTTTAATAGAGGCCTATCTCTCTCCTTGGTTCCAAGAGCTTAAGCTGCCTTCTGACTTATGAATCTCCTTGAGTGAATCCTGGCTGAAGCTCAGAGCTTCTAGTGGGCTTCTGTGTCTGGCCCTGAGAGCTTCTTGCTTATATGCTGTACACTGAGTATACCTCAATCATTATATCATTGGGAAACCATTATTTGTTGTAAGATTAAATCAATGCTAAACTAGACTTAATCATTGTCTCCTCAATTCCACTTACTTAGCACCTTGTAAGAATCCTAACACCCGTCAGCATTTTATTTTTCTGAGAATCCAGATGCTAGTACAGACAGACAGAACAGATAAACAGATCAGATGTCCTAAAACAGACATTCAGACTTACTCTGACGTGGTCGAAATGAAGGTCTCCATTGTCAGGCATGGCTGCAAATGAAAACAGCTCTCTTCCCTGAAGAGTCTGGAAACAAATCCAGAAGGCCAGTCTCTTGAGGCCAAGAACTCAGATCTCCAGCCACCCCAAGGCCCAAGGTGGAGACCTGAATGTCTCTAATCTCTACTCCCATTCTCAGTTTCTAAAATCTTGGTGGGACCTCCAAATGTAATGCCAGAGAAAGTGATGCAAGATAGAGATTAGAGAGTTTTTAATATTTTATTTGAAAGGGAGAGATTTACTGGGACCAAATGGATCCATGGTTTGGTCCCAGGGTTGAATGAGACTATCGTCTCCAAGAATCCAGCATCCATCCAGCATCCAGTAGTCAATGCCAGTTCTCAATGACATATTTATACACACTAGGTAAACAAAGGCAGGGGAGTGAAGTTCAAATCTCCAGGCAGGAACCATCAATTGGTTCTGACAGGTTGGGGGGTAGAACCATAAATTCTAACAAACTGGAAGTTAAGAAAGTGTCTGGCAAGAGACAGAATGTCTAGATTCCCATTTTTGAGTTTACACATGAAAAATTTAAAACCTTAGAACAAATAGCCCTGAGTTACATCACTCTTCATGAACCAGAGGGAAGTTTGCAACTAAGGGGATTGAGACATAACAATTAGGGAAACTGAAGCAGAACCAATTTAGGGAAACTGAGTCAGGACAATAAAAGAAAACTGTGGCACAACACCTTCATATAGTATTTCTTTGGGATACAATCCTAGTAGTGGTATTGCTGGATAAAAAATTTGCATAGTTCGGTAGTCCTTTAGGTATAGGTCCAAATTGATTTCTTGAAAGATTGGATCAGTTTACAACTCTTCTGACAATGCAATAGTGTCCCAATTTTCTCACATCTTCTCCTTCATTTACCATTTACCATATTAACCAATCTGATAGTGACAAGGAAGTAATCAATGTTGTTGCATTTTTCTAATCAAGAATGATTGACAGCAGTTTTTCATTTCTCTATAGATAGCTTTGATTTCTTCATCTGAAAGCTGCTTGTTCACTTCCTTAGACTATTCATCAGTTGGAAATAGCTTGTAATTTATAAACTTGACTCAGTTTTCTATATATTTAAGAAATGAGGCCCTCATCAGAGACATTTGCTGTAAAGATTGTTTTATAAAGTTCTTGCTAGGAAAAGGGTTTCTACAAAAAATTTTTTAAAAAAGTACCCACCTAAGGCCAATGGTAAAAGATTCACAATCAGGTTTGAATTCACATGCTTTCATGGAGTTTATGAATGCTGAGGAATTTGTGAAGCAGAAAAGTAATAAAATGGGAGAAATGAAAAAATGCTGGACTTGGGAGTATTAGATGTGACATGAGTTAAGAAACCTAGTATGAAATAAGGAAAGAATCAAGTCTCTCCAATAAACTAGAAGAGGTTGCAAAATGGTAAATTTTATGATATGGTAGCTGGCAAACATTAAATTGCATGAATGGATTAGTTAAATGACAATTTGGGGGGGGGATAAGAAGGAGTAAAGAGAAAGTTTGGAATAAGTTGTTTGATAGTCTTAAGAACTCTAAAAATTCAAACTGGAAAAGCCCTTAGATGTCATCCATACATAGTAAAGCTCTGATCTTAAAGGATAAAACTGAAATCAGAGGCTAAGTAACTTCTCCCAGTTCATACAACTGGTAAGACAGGAATCCTGGGCTTTTGACTCCTACTTATCCCAATGCTCTTTGTATCATACCACACTGAGCAGGCAGGGAAGGGGATATTTGAGTGCTGCCCTTGATATATCACCTAATGTCTTTCTTTCAGGATTATACAAACAGAGGAATATTTCAGAAGCAACTTAAGCAAATAAGGGAATATCTGACAAGGAAGAAGAAAGTGAAGGAGGAAAATGTCATTCTGGAGAAGGAAAACAAGAAGTTCCGAGAACTCAATCAAAGACTGAAGGAAATAGAGGCTACACAGGAACAACAAATCATGGAGGAAAAGAAGAAGTGGGTGGCCATGGTATCTAGCCAAAGTAGATTTCTAACAGCCAAAATTACTGAACTGAAGGAAAAGATGGAGAAACCAGATGTAGAAATGCTACAGGTGAGACTATGGCAAACTCATCAGGGAAAGTTGTTTGGGAGACAAGGAATGTAGGGCATCTTTTTTCCCTGACTTTTCAGTATCCCAAAAGATTTCTTTGGGAATCTTCCCTTGTCTCCTACTGTATCATCTTATATTTCCTGTGGGGGGAAAAGAGTGCGTTCACTCCTGCAAGATGAGATATCTAACTACAGACATTTTGACTTGAGAGCAACCTAGAGGGCTTTGGGTACTAGTGCTGAGTCCAAGTGATCCAAGGATCTGAAGCCTAGGAATGCTCCTCTAATTTGGATCTTTCATATGTGTAATAGCAGTGGATGGAATAAGAGACAGTGCAACATTCATGGTTTCCATGCAGCTGTAGAGATGGTTGCAGGAGATCCCCATTCATTCCCAGGAGGCTTTTAAAAACAATTATCAATACTTCCTATTTTTCCATGTGATAGAGAATGCCTTAATGGATCTTATCACAAAATGATCATTTCTTGACTACCTTTCTTCTGGAACAACACAGGAACTGCTCAAGTATCTCCTGGCATGAGAAGAAAATTTGTATCCAGAATGTAGCTTTTCAAAAATGTGATTCAGTGAAATTAAGAAAATAATAAAAGAGCAAAGAGCAATGAAAGTCCCTGTTCAGGACTGGGAGGCTATGAAGTTTTAGAGATTGGTATCATGGAAAGGTTTTAGGAGAAATGATTCATAAACAATACTGACCTTCTCTTTTTCTTCCCAGGATGTGGCAGAGACATTGGAAAGGTATGTTTCTTTTTAGAGAGATTAGAGATAGAGTACAGAGGTAAGGGCTTGGGGATAAGGGATTGTACCTCAAAAGAGATACAGGTAATAGGGCATTTAGGAAAATGTATAGCACAGCCTGTTAAATTTCAGTGATTTCTTTTTTATATAGGAGTAATATTGAACTGAATTTGCAACCTTTTGTACCGACAGTGGATGCTTCATATATCACTATGGTGACCAAGTTATTAAAAATAATCCAAAGTAAGTGTCAGCCCTTTGGGCAAGAATCTTTAAGCTTTCCTCACAAGAGTCCTAGAAGGAATACAATCTTCCTATTAGAAATGTGGTCTGAAATATCACTGTTCCCAAAGTTTGATACCTTTGTGTCTTTAACTTGGGAATTACTCTCAGTATAGATAAATTCATTTGCCTGGAATATGACAAAAGGTAGAAGAGAGAAACTGACAGAGTAGTGTTGGAGGCGAGGAAGAGGGAATAATAATAAGAAAAAGAAATGAAGGGAGAAACAAACTCCATAAGATTAGTTGACAGCTCTTTCTTTTGGGTGCTTCCTGGCAGTATTTGATTAGATGGATCTCAATTTCACTTCATTGAAGTGGTATTAGGACATTTGAATCTGGTGCTAGGCATTAAATAAATTCTTGTGCTCACTTTTACTCATTCATGAAGGATAGAAAACAAGTAATGGCACTTAGAAAAATGTTTTCCTAAGAATCCAGAAGGAGAACAATCTTAGAAAATAGTCACTGTCCCCTTTCCTGAAATTTGTAAGATGAACAAAATGGATGAGGCATTTGAGGATACAGCAGTCCAAGGGGAAAGAAGTCCCTGGATCAGTGTTATAAACTATTTTATTATTCCTGATACTTTCATTGAAGCCTCAGAAAACTCATTTTCTAACCTTTTATTTCTGCCTGGATCTAACAAATGTAAGGAGTGTTGTATTAAATGACTTTTATGAAATCCTTTCCAGATCTATTAGAATGTGGTTTGGAAATGAAATAGAAATCCATGAACTCTAAAGATGTATGACTATATAATGACTCCTCTGCTTTGGAGGTCACTGTCTGCATACTTGGGACATGGTGAGGAGACACAAAACTTTGATATTCAGACCCTAAGAGCTCTATGAAATGAGGAGATTCCTCAGATAGATCTGTGTTATGAAAAAGCCTTCAAATATTTGGCGAACACTCATCTGTACCCTAAGAACCTATTGTTCCAGTTAATAGAAACATGGAGACATTTCCTCACAAATGTTGCTCTCTTTGCTGTATGATGAACTGAAGGAATGAAGGAATTTGGGGAGGTAAAAGTTGATATTCTTCATGATCCAATTTACTTTAAGATATTTAGAAAACTAGGAAAGTGGATCATTGGCTAATTATACCTTTAATTAATGAGTTTTACTTAAACAAGCACTTATTTAATGGGAAAGCACAATTTAATCCTTTGCCTCTCTTGAGAGGTGGAGAAATCTGGGCATTCCAAGCCCAGGAAGTAATTGTTGCCTCTAAAAACAAGAAGTCATTTATCTGTGAATAGTAATTCTCACAGCTAGAGTTATCCTGGTCTTTACTGCAGGTAGGGAGAGTTCACACTTCTCCCTTGGCCATTTTGCCTTACTTACAAATAGAAAGTCTTCACTTCCTTTTTGAAAGCTTTCTTTGTTCCTTACATGGATGCTCTAGAAATAGATATGGCAGCGTATTAGAAAAAAATGAAATGCCTTAAATAGAGAGCTCTGGTTCTCAGAAAGGATTGCCATTCCCTTTCCTAAACACAGCATAAGTATATACTGAAAATTCTTGCTCTGGAAATATCAAGAGAATTGTATAGGATGCAAGTAAGGCTTCCCTCTCAGTAGGGCTATTGAAATCCTTTCTTTTCAATTGATATTATTCTCTTTTTATAGGACATAAACTGTCAGAGAGACGGAATTTCTACAATTTGTCTGAGGAGAAAAAGAGGGCAGTAAGAATTTTTCCTGGCTTCTCAGGAAATACCCATTTTGTTTATATGTTTGGGAGTATTCACACTGAGGATATCAGAGGAAGTATATTTTACACTTAGTCCTGGAATGAAATTGTTGAAGAATACGGCTATACAAGAACAATCATTAATTTTAGGAATTGCATTTTAACCCCTTGGTTAACCCCCTCCCCCCTTTTAACTCCTCCTAGAATGGTATTGTGAGCAAGTATCTGTGCATACAGGTTGAAGTGGTTCTGGATGGTATTGAATCTATGCATTTAATAAACTTAACATCTTGGCAAAAGTTCATGTCATATTGCTTTCGTATTTGGTCAGTCATAAATTATAAATGTAGAATAACTTTTTTCTCAATAATATTTTATTTTTCCAAATA
This sequence comes from Sarcophilus harrisii, assembly GCF_902635505.1. Taxonomy (NCBI): domain Eukaryota; kingdom Metazoa; phylum Chordata; class Mammalia; order Dasyuromorphia; family Dasyuridae; genus Sarcophilus; species Sarcophilus harrisii. Next base: position 517,661,032 of record NC_045428.1, read on the forward strand.
CATATAGTTTCCAGCATTCATTTTTGTAAGATTTTGTGTTCCAAATCTTTTTCCCTCTCCCCTTACCTCCCCTCTTCTCAAGCAACAAGAAATCTTATACAAGTTAAACACATATAATCCTGTTAAACATATTTCCTTTTTTATTATATTGTACAAGAAATATCAAACCAAAAGGGAAAAAAAAACATGAGAAAAAAAAGCAAGCTAAAAAGTAAAATGATGAAAATACTTTGCTTCAATCCACATTCAGTCTCTTTAGCTCTGTTTCTTGAAGCAGGTGAAGCAGATTTTCTATCCCAAATCTATTGTAATTGCCTTGAATCCCATCATTGCTGAGAAGAGCCAAGTCATCACAGTTAATCCTTACATGACTTTGCTGTTACTGTGTACAGTGTTCTCTTGATTCTATAGAACAAAGATTCTTAACCAGACAAAGATAAACCTTTCTTCTCCCTCTGCCCTTCCACCAAAAATGTCACTGAATAAATATTATCACTGTGAATGGCTGATGTTTTACCAAGACCAATTTCTGAAAAACATTCCCTTTAGCACTGAAAAGTTCTTGTGAAATTATACGTCCTGATTTACAATCATGGTTTGAGAATTCATCTCAATGTAGAAGCCAACTTAATATACGCAGTTACTGAATATTCACTCCAATTTTCACCATCTGGGATATGCTTTTGATTGCAGGATAGCCAGACACAAGTAGTAGTGGCCACTAGATGGCCCTATGCAATAATGTTTTTAAACCAAATTTCAAGTCTGTCCTCACATTTGCTAGCTGTGTGATTGTAGATAAGTCATTTATTTAGTTTCTGTCTGCCATGGTCCCATCACCTGTAGAATGGGATAAGAAACACCTACCTAACAGAATTGTTTTGAATATCAAATGGGGTGTGCTATATAAAAAGGTCAAAATTTGGAAACCTTAAAATAATTCATAAATGTTAGCTATTATTAGTAATCACTTCAGACCAGCATTTTCACTTACCCCACTGAGAATAAAGCAACAATTTTAGTCAGCTTTGTATTGCAAATGGAAACCTGAATATGAATGTTTGAATTCAATTTCCACTGCCCAAACTGAGTAGATATGGGTAATCTGGGTTATATTCTGGGCCCTGATGTTCTGTTTTTACCCTTCCAGGAAGACAGAAATTTTAATCTCTGCCTTCTGCACTGCCTTGTGCAGAGTAAACAATAGATTTGAGTTGAACTAAACCTTTGATTTAAAAAGGGGGTTATCTGGATAGGATAAAAGGAGAAAAAGAATAGAATAAAAGGGAGGAAATACAGTTAGCAATAGTAATTGTCAAAATATTTTCCTGTAAGGCGATTGGGGTTAAGTGACTTGCCCAGGGTCACACAGTTAGGAAGTGTTAAGTGTCTGAGGTCACATCTGAATTCAAGTCCTCCTAACTTCAGGGCTGAGGCACTATCCACTGTGCCACTTAGCTGCCCCCTGTCAAAATAATTTTGAAGCAAGTTTTTTTCTGATAAGGCCCCATTTTTAAAACATATACAAAAATGAGTCAAATTTATATTTAAAAAAAAAAAGATCCATGTCCCAATTGATAAAAGATCAAAAAGCATTATTTATGCCCAAAGGGCTAAACATTTATGCATATTCTTTGACTTAACAATACTACTACTAGGTAAGAATCCCCAAAGAGATTTAGAAAAAAAAAAAAAGGAAAAGGACCCACATATTCAAAAATATTCATAGCAGCTTTCTTCTCAGGATCAAAATTTGGAAATTGAGTGGATGCCCATCAATTGGGGAATGGCTGAATAAATTGTGATATGTGATTATGATGGAATATTATTGTTCTATGAGATATAATGAACATGATACCCTGAGGAAAAATTCTGGAAAGCTCTCTATGAACTTAAACAAAGTGAAATGTATTATATATACAAAGTAACATCAATGATCTGGGATGATTAGTTGTAAATTCTCCACAATACAATGATCCATGACAACTCTGAAGGACTTATGATGAAAAATATCATCCATAGCAGAGATGGAATTGATTGTGTCTGAAGACACAATAAACATTCTCTTTTTCTCTGTGTGTGTCTGCTTTTTAAAAAAATGTTTTCTTGAGATATTCTTTGATTTTGGGGATGGCAGGTCTATGTTTTCTTGTACAACATGACTTTTATCAAAATGTTTTGCATAATTTCACATGTGGTTTCTTAATAAGCATTAGGGGTGGGGATAAAGTAAAGAATCTGGAACTGAAAAGTCTTAAAAAGTGTAAAAAAAAGTGCTTTAAATATTAACTGAGGCGTTTCAGTTGATCAATGATGGACAGAAGCAGCTACCCCCAAAGAAAGAACACGGGGAAATGAATGCAAACTGTGCATTTTTGTTTTTCTTCCCGGGTTATTTTTACCTTCTGAATTCAGTTCTTCCTGTGCAACAAGAGAACTGTTCGGTTCTGCACACATATATTGTATCTAGGATATACTGTGCCATCTGGGGAAGGGGGTGGAGGGAGGGAGGGGAAAAGTCAGAACAGAAGTGAGTGCAAGAGATAATGTTGAAAAAAAAAAATTACCCAGGCATGGGTTCTGTCAATAAAAAGTTATAATTATTTTTAAAAATTTAAAAAAAAAGAATTAAACAACCAATAAATAAATAAATATAACTGAGGCAAAATATTAAATAAATAATTTAATTTTTAAAAATGTGGGGTAGTCATGGGAGTGGCATAGAAAGTAATAGAAATGTGAAACTAGGATCATGGATATATTTTTTAAAAATAAATAAAAGAACAGAATGAAAGTCAGGAGGGATAGACAGTTTAGAACACAATATTTCATTAATGCAGACTTTAAAAAGAAAGGTAAGCTGACCTGTGAATACAGATTTATAGCTTTCAATAAAAAGTTTCTTTTTTTTTTCTTCTTTACATATGGAAATGCTCTTCTTATTTCCTTTTGGCTAAGTCCAGAATATATTTTTTTAAATCAGATCAAGATAGTATTTGAAAATTAAAAAGTCACAGTGACCATATGTTTGAGAATTTAAGGCCAGCATTATAACTTTTATTCACAGTGTATTAATTTTTTTTCATTTAATCTAACAAATATTGTCAATGAATCTAAATTTTTTAAATGACTTTATCATTGCCCTGGCAGCTTCAGAGGTTGTTATGAGAAAACAATTTTTTGAACACATAGCCAGAGATTTAAAATAAAGTACTATAGAAATGTGAAAAAAAAAATGTCTTTTATCTTTATTCACATTACTAATTTATTGACTATTATATACAGTACATGGCTTTTGTTGTTGGGGTCCCCAGCTAGTGCAGACCTGCTGACACCAGCTAGAGTCTGAGCACTTACCCACAATTATTATCGTCTCTGTGACCTTCAAACTTCTCCAGATCCGACAGAGCAGTCGGACACCACTTATGCAGTTAGAGAAGCTTTATTGCTTGGTTACATCGTCTTGTCTCTCCTTCTGCTTCCTTGCTTCCCTCTTCTCTCTTCCTCTGCTGTTCTGTATTTATACCCCTCTCATCTCCCTGCCAACATGTCCCAACAACAAGTATGTGTATAGCTTGTGTATCCAGGGGCCTCACTCCTGAGACGATGGGAGCGATCTCGATCTGGTGCATGCTCTATGCCTGTCCTGGCGTGTCTACAGGATGTGTGCCCCGGACTTTTAGCCAGTGAGGCAAAACCCACACCCAAAGCCTCAACATCCATTCCCAAGAGTGAGCTGACTGAGATCCAACCCGCCAAAGATCACAAGGGTCAAGTTTGCACAAGACTTATCTTTGCACAGACTTGTTGCTTATGAAAATGGGGCATTGTATGCAAGGTACACAATGAAGGGTCTCAACATTAATGCATACTCTTGTTATTCTATTCCCTAGCATTCTTGTTGCTAGGTTCCCTAGCAACTTCCCCTGCCCATATGCCTTGAAAATACTAAGCCTCATGGTTAAACCATATTTTCAGCAGAAAGAGCTAAAGATTTTTATTTCACCTCCTCAATCAATATGCACCCATCAGAAGTGATTTTCCCTCATCAGGGATGAATAGAAGCGTTCGTCCTTCGGAAGGATTTTCAGAATCCTGATTCTAAAGGTTTTTAAGGCACTTCAAAATTTCCTTTTGTGTCTTTGGTTACAAAGACAAACCACTGACCATTAATTTATCATTTGTGGGCCAGCCCAATTAGTAACTTGATTCATAATTACCCAGAAATTCTGTGACTTAAGTTTCCACTTGACTCAAAGTACAAATTGAGCTCTTGTGGGCCAGATACACCCTTGGGGCTTCCTAGTTTGTTCTTTGATGCCAGCTTCCACAGAACTTCTATAGCAACCAATAGGATAATAGAATGATGCCTGGGTTCAGACACTGGAGAGATGTGACTTCACATCCTACCTTTAATCTTATTAGGTCTGATTACTGGCAGGTGACTTAATTATATATGAAAGAGAGATTTTGGATTGAAGAGACCTACCTGTCCAAATGCAATGATGGTACCAGTTCAGGTTAAACTTCCTGATTCTTTACTTTTCTATTTTCAATAAGAACAAAGATAAATTCTGAGAAAATATTGAAGTCGCACATTTACAGGCACTCCAGATTTTCCCCACCTTACAGACAACAAATCGTGATGAAATAAATATAGAACAGCAAAAATCAAGGGATAAATCAGTTGTCTTTTTAAGACAGCTTGAGAACACCTAGGAAAAAAGAATATCTCCAGAGACTGAGATGTAGTCTGAATGGAAAGCTTGAGGTAGACACCACTGAATTAGCAAATGGCAGGCCCCAGAGCAGCTCTGTCAGGAAGGGGATTGGGTGAGAAGACCATGGGACGATAGCAACTTTTGCCTTCTAATTTCTTCCACCAAAAAAAAAAAGACACCACATTGCCTCAGATGAAACATTGAACAGCAGAAATAAACAAGATATGGGATAAAACAGTCATCCTCCTAAGACAACTTCAGAAGCCCCCCCCCCCCCCAAAAAAAAAGATCAGACTTCCCAGGTCACTATCAGCCTGAGGGAAGTACAAATACCTACTGGCAGACTCTGAGGAATCATTAAATAACAAACCCGAAAGGCAGATGGGTCAGGAAGGAGTCTCAACCTCAGAAACTTTCACTTCATGAATAGTGTGGGAAGATGGAGGTTGAATCGGAGAGAAGATTCAACAACCTGTCTAGGGATACCAAGTATACCTGTGCTAATCAAATTCATCCCGTGGAGTGCCCGAAGGGGAAAAGGAGCTAGCACATGTCAGGTGAGTGTAGTAGCAAAGGGACATGGACCCTGCTGGTGGGCACTTACAAGGAGAGCAGAGTCCATAGTTTCAGTTTTAGAGCAGAGAGGACAACTGTAGTTTCCAGTCAACAGAGGGATTGCAGTGAGCAAGAGCATCTGCCGCACTTCAAGGGTGGGGTTCCTAACCTAATAGTAAAGAGTAGGACTCAAGGATGGGCCCCAGGACAGAATGCAGAAAATAGGACAAAGGACCTGTGGCTTATAGCATTATTTCTCATGTGTTGGGATTAAAACTTGCTTATATTAATAGCTGTTAAAAACAAAATAAAAATAAAAATAAGCAAAGGAGAAGGAACCCAACTATAGACAGCTATTATGAGGGATAGAAAAGATCTGGGTTCATATTCAGAAGATAGTAGCACTTAAAAAATTACTTTTTTTCAATGAGAAACATCAACTGATTCTAAAAACAAAAAATGAGTTCTTGGCAAGAACTTAAATAGGACTTTTAAAATAAAATAAGAATGATAGAGAAAGAATTAGAAAAAATAAGAGCAATCCAAGAAAATCATGAAAAGAAAGCAACCAACTTGAAATAGAAAATCAAAATCTTAAAAAAGAAAATCATTCCTTGAAAACTACAATTGGACAAAGGTAAGCTAATAATAATCTAAAACCCCAAGAAATCATAAAAGAACATTTAAAATTAAAAAAAAAAGTCAAAATTCAAAAAGTAAATGAAAAATAGAAGATAATGGGAAAAATCTCAACAGATAGAGGAGAGATAGTTTGATGATATGAAAATTATGGTTAAAAAAAGAATCTTGATACAATATTACAAGAAATTATTCAGGAAAATTACCCTGAAATTCTAAAATAAGGGGGGAAAATAGAAAGAAAAAAAAAATCCACTGACTACTAACTGAAAGCATTTTCAAGAGAAAAACTTTAGGAAATATTTTATCCAGGTTTCAAAGCTCGCAGGTTAAGAAAAAATATTTTAAGCAACAAGAAAACAAATCAATTTAAATATCATGGAGCCAGACTTAGCAGCAACTTTGTTGAAGGACTAAAGGTCTTGGAATATTATATTTAGTAGAGCAAAAGAGGTGGAGTTATGATTTAGGGTAACTTAGCAAAATTAAGTATAATCTAAATGAAAACAAATGGACATTTCAAAAACTGAATTTTAAGTATTGATCAGAGAAACAGCAGAGCTCAATGGAAAATTCAACATATAAGATCCATGAGAAATATAAAATAAACAGTAAAGATCAATTATAAAAAAAAAAAACTGGTAAAGTCAAATTGTTTACTTTTTATGTGTGAAAATGTTATTATTACTTTATGACTGTCTTCATTATTTGGGCTGTTTGGAAGAAGGCTTGGGTTGAGTGGTGCGTATTATGGGGTGATTCTAAGAAAATAAAACTGTTGGGATATAAAGGGCCAGAAGCTAAGAATCCATCCCAGATCTTAAATCTTAACCATGACTTGGCTCACCAACATCTCTTTTCTATTATTAATAGCAGAGACATACTTGGTAATACTATAAATTTAAATTTTAGTGACTGAAACAAAATGCAAACACTTCTCAACAGACTAAAGATAAACCTTTGAACTAAGTATAGGAAAGAATGTCCACAAAGAGACTAAAGGTATTTGGGGAAAAGATACCTGAGATAATGTTTATTATACCATTAATAAACTTTACACTGATACATATCTCAATGTGTATCTCAACTATTTACACCTCTGTTTGAGTAACCATGATCTGGGACTTAAGAGGTTTAATCATTTCCATCATAGTAGATTTTGTTAGGCTATAGGAAATTTAAAAGAGTTTACTTTGTATCAAACCTATTAGCATTTAAGATATATATATATAGATATATATATCTATATAGATATATCTATATAGATATAGATATCCATAGTCCTGATCAATAAAAATTGAAGAGTTCTATCTGAATTCTTTCACCTAGGCTCCTGATTATCATGCTCTTCATCTCACTATAGGAGCTGGACTCCAACAGTGGCACCCGAACAGGGACAGAGCCTTACATGAGTGGAATTTCACAAGTGGACAGAGCTTCCATGGAAGGGTGCCCTCTTTAGATACGTGCATATTCAGGTAAAGAAGGAATTAAATAAGAACAAATAAGGATAAAGTGAGCGGGGAAAGGTGATCATCAACAGGCACTTTATTACTGGAAATAATTTGGCATTAGAAATAGCTTATCATCAGGCTGACATAGAAAGAAGATACCAAATATCAGGTAAATATAGAATATAAGATATCAGATATCATTTAAGAAAATATATAAGATAAAATCTTAAGACTGATTCTTGTCTGACTGATGCAGTACAACTTATAATTAGAATGGGTCAAATATCAATCAGGCAACAGGGATAGAGAATACTATCTGGAAAAAAAAAATAGTTAAGAGAAAAGGATTGTTAATTAGCACAGGACAGTTACAAGAACTCTTAGAGTCTACAGAAATATGCTATCTCTGGTTTCCTCAAGAGGGAATAATTGATTTAGAAAAATGAAATATGATAGGAAAAGAAATGGAACATTATCTAAAAGAAAAAGGATTTTTCTCCGTATTTTCTATTTGGAATATTTTTTAAAATATGCCTTCAGCCATCATAGACAGTTCCTTTACATTAAAATACCCTTATTCTTCCATCAATACTCTGGAGGAAGAAGAAATGAAAACAATTGTAGAAAATATAAATACTAAAAAGAAGGAAAAATCAGTACCTCTCTTCCTCCCCCTGGCTTCCTGTTTGGATCTCTCTCACAAACACAAAATCAAAGAGAAGCCAAAATCCTATGAATTCATAGGGTTAGTTGAGCAAGAGATTAAGAAGCTAAAGAAAATAGAGAGGATATCCCTATTGAAATGCAACTAGCCTTCCCGGTTGTTGAGGTTCCTGATCCCAATAATCCGAATCTAAATGTAAGAGAATCTCTAGATTTTAAGCTATTAAAGCAATTATATCAGGCTGCAAAAAACTGTGGTTCCAATAGTCCATGTATCCATGTTCTGTTGGACTCAGTCTCACCAACCACTCTGACACCTTTAGATTGGTGTTCACTAGCAAAAACCACTCTAGATGGAAGAGACTATTTGACATGGAAAACAGGATTTTTTTGAGGAATGTCAAGAACAGGCTAGGATCAATGACTGTACAGGGGTCCTTTGAAATGTTTACTCAAATGGGGGTATATAATCAGTAACAGAATCGATTAAATTATAAACTTATAACTTATGAACAGGTAATGAAAGTAGCTAAGGCAGCATGGTTAAAAATACCGGAAAAACTTGATCGGGGTACATCATATACAAAAATTATACAGAATTCAGATGAACCTTTTGCTGATTTTGTAAATAGCTTAACAAAGGCTATTCAACGTTCTGTTCATGAGGAGGAAGCAACTCAAATTTTACTGAGGCAACTTTGAGAATGCAAATAATGATTGCAAAAAAGCTTTAGGAGGGGGAAAGCCAAAAATGACTTTAGTAGAATTGATTCAGAGATGTCAAAATGTAGGAACCTCGACTTTTCAAATAGCTGAATTAAATCGAGAAAAGTCACAATCTCAAAAATCCTCCCAGATGCTATAATTGTGTGTATCTGGTCACATAAAAAAAAAAATTGCACTGTTCCAAAGACTGAATTTCATCACAATTCAGCAAATAAACCTTGGATTTTATGTACAAAATGCAAAAAAAGGAAGACACTGGGCATCAGAGTGCTACTCATAGTATAATAGGGAAAGTGAGCAGATACATAGAAACTGCTCCTAGGGTCAGCTCCGGCCCATAAAACAATAGGAGCTGCACTCTCGCTTGTTTCCCCTCAAACAATGCCCGGGAACAACACTTTGACAGGGCAGAATTTAATACATGCTACCCCTAGACTTATCTTCTCCAGTTTCACACAGAATTACTTATGATATGGGAATATGCTCTCTCCCTATGGGCATTGCAAGTCCACTTCCAGCGGGTACTTTAGGGCTTATTATAGGATGTAGCTCACAATCTTTGCAAGGGCTTATAGTTGTGCCTGGAGTAGTGGATACTGATTCTCTCAGGGAAGTATGTATCCTTTGCTATGCTGCTCCTCAGCTCAATTAAAAAAAAAGGGGGGGGGGGCAGAATAGCACTGTTTTTAATAATATCTTATTTAAAAATAGGAAAAGATTGTTAAAAAAAATTCGGGGTGGTGAAGGTTTTGGGAGCACAGGAAAAGAGGCATTTTGGATGCAATCTATAACTGACTCCAGGGCCAATTTTAAAACTAGAAATAGAAGGGAAAATATTTGAAGAGTTAGTGGACACAGGGGCTTCTGGCTGCAGACATGACCTAAGATACAGGTACACACTTCTTGTACAAATGCCAGAACAAAGTGCCAAATGGTTAGTCTGGAGAAAAGAGAATAAAGAAGGACAGTTCAAACTTTATATCCTTCAAGCATTCCCTATTAATTTATGGAGGAGAGATTTGTTAAAAGGAATGAATATAGTCACACAATATTTTTCATAGGGATCAATGATCAGAAAATACAAGTACCTAAAATCAAATGGAAAGAAGGGCCACCCATAGGGGTTCATCAGTGGCCCCTAACAAATGAAAAATTAGAGACCCTTCAGGAAATTATTAAAAAACAATTACAGGCTGGTGATATAGAACAGTCAAATATCCCATGGAACTTGCCCATATTTGCTATAACAAAGAAATCAGGAAAATGGAGAATGTTAACTGATTTAAGGCATATTAATAATAGAATGGAATCTATGGGCAGCTTACAACCAGGAATCCTCTCACTCAGTATGGCTCCTAGTGAATGGCAAATATAGATCATTGATATTAAAGGCTTTTTTTATTCTATTCCTTTAAGAACTGAAGACTGTCCTTATTTTGCATTCTCATTGCCATCTACAAATTTGAAAGAAGCTTACTTAAGATTTCAATGGAAAGCTCTTCCACAGGACATGAAGATTTCCACTAGGGGGCAGAAATTATAGCTCCTATTAAAGCTAAATATAAAGAAGCATATATTGTACATTATATGGAGGGATCTTTTATATGCCCATTATGATCAGAATATTGCCCAACAAGTATTAAGGGACACAAAGGAGGCTTTAGAAAAATACGGATTAAAGATAGCTCCAGAGACAGTACAATTAGCCCCACCCTATTCATACTTAGGACAGATAATTGAAAAAACATTAATAAGGCCTCAAAGAATAGAAATTAGAAGAGATAAGCTACTCTAAATGATTATTAAAAAACTATTAGGAGATATTAATTGAATAAGACCATACTTAAAACTAAGAACTCATGAATTGACAAAATGATTTGAAATTTTACATGGGCATCCTAACCCAAATTCAAAGTGAAATCATATAAAAGAGGCTGAAATTCAGTTACAAATAGAAGAAAAAGCAATAAATTCTTGTTATTTGGACAGAATAAATTTACAAGAGGAAGTACAGATATCAGTAATGGCTACTCCTTATATATATATATATATATATATATATTTTTTTTTTTTTTTTGCAGCAATACATCAGACACAGGAAATTTTAGAATGGATTTATTTGGCTAATCAGACTCAAAAAAGCCTTTCTACTTATTCTCAGATGGTGGTGATATTGATTCAAAAAAATTTTAAAAAGACTTTTGCAATTAGCTGAAGACCTCCCACACATAATTCATCAGTCAAACTCTGAAGATCAGGTTCATTCTTTATTAGCCTCTGATTATGATTGGCAAGTTTTACTAACTATATACCAAGGTTCAATAGATAATATTTTTCAGCTACCTATTTTACAATTCATGGCTAAGTATGAATGGATATTTCCACAACTAGCCAGAATAAATTCAATCACTGAAGCAATTATTTTATTTACAGATGCTACTAAGAAAAAACTAGCTTCCTTAAATATACCACCAAATACTAAACATATTATTCACATTCCATTTGAATCAACACAGGAAAATGAGTTATATTCAATTATTACTGCATTACATATTGCTCAAAAACCTCTTAATATTTTTTCTGATAGAAAATATTCTGTGTATGAGGTAAATAATATAGAAGCAGCTCAAATAAGATTTTCTAGCATCTTAATGATTTACCAATTGAGCAATTGCAACATGTCATCAGAAATAGGAAAGCACCTTTTTTTCTGTATGCATATATTCTCACATACTGATCTTCCAGGAGATATAACAGCAGGGAATGCTGTTGCTCATTTTCTAACACAACCCTCTTTACTATGTCTCTTTTTGAGGTCAAAAACTTTCATTGAGGATTTCATTAATCTGCACAAATGCTGTTATCAAATATCCCTAAAGAACAAGCAAGACAAATAGTTCGATCTTGCTCTCATTGTATTTCTTATTTACTGTTGCCAGTAATCCCCAAGGCTTGGCCCCTTTTGATTTATGGCAAATGGATATAACCCATTATCCTTTTGGATATATTCATGGACATATTCATGTCATTATAGACACATTTTTTCTTCATTCACATTTGCCACCTGCCATATGGGGGAATCCACAGTTATGGCTATTGATCATTTACTATTTTGTTTTTCTGTTTTGAAAGTTCCACATGTAATAAAGACAAATAGTGGCCCTGCTTATACTACTATTGTTTTCAAAAAAAATTACCTATCATTCCATATTCAGCATATAACTGGAATACCTTACAACCCTACTGGCCAGGCCATTGTGGAACGAAAGCATAGGGACCTAAACACAATTTTAGAAAAACAAAAAGGTGAAAGAAGGATTAACAGATGATTAACAATATCATTGTATACTTTAAATTTCTTAACACTTGATTCACATGGTATTACACCAGCAGAAAAACAATTTGAAGTTTTAAAACAAAAACATGACATGGCAAAAAGAGTGCCAGTAATGTGGAAAAACCCTAAAAGTGGAAAATGAAATGGTCCAGATAAATTATTAACTTGAGGACAAGGCTATGCTTGTGTTTTCCCAGATAACACCCATAAACCTATCTGGAAACCTAACAGATTCCTGCGACCTGTGAATTTATTGAAACATCAAATGCAACAGCTAGGAATACAACCTGAAAGAGAAAGGAGACGAGAAATTGGAATCTGTTGCCAAGACACAGGAGAGCTAAAGGAGAAAAAACTTTACTTCTTTGTCCACATTATTGACTATTCAAGTGGCAGAAGGACAAAAAGGATACATGCATTGGACTTATGTTCGTACAGGGGTCCTCAAACTATGGCCAGCGGGCCAGATGTGGCAGCTGAGGACGATTATTCCCCTCACCCCGGGCTATGAAGTTTCTTTATTTAAAGGCCCACAAAACAAAATTTTTGTTTTTACTATAGTCCGGCCCTCCAAAGTCTGAGGGACAGTGAACTGGCCCCCTATTTAAAAAGTTTGAAGAGCCCTACTTCGAGTAGTTACATGGGCAGATAAACTGATACCTGTATCAACTACAAATTCAAAGCTCTTGGGAGGAGTACGGAAGTCTTATATGCAAGAATCAAAGACTGTTATTAATATTACACAGGGAGTTACAACCAGGAAAGCTATATTTTTTTTATAGAGTAGAGAAAGCAATAAAGAATAGTTTTATGGAAAGTAATGATAATCTTGTTTCTGTCTATCAAAAGGTGGTATATAAAAACAAAAAAGTTGTGGAAAATGTTGGGGGGGGTGACACAATGGTGGTATATTTCTAAATTGTATACTAATTATACAGATAATGATGAGAATATTTCTAAACCTAGTTATCCATCAAGTCCTAAATTGAAATTTATGGCAAGAAGTAACTCTTTCTTCCTGGAACAAATGCCTCATGACCACACAAAAGGCTACTGATAACTTGTTTTCCTGGTCAGGATCTAATACAGAAGCTTCTATAGGAAGGTTTGTGGAAGATATCATTTATTCCAGTAAAGCAATAATTTATAAGAACTTATGGAGAATTGTGGCAGCTATGGGGACTATTTTTACATCTCAGATTTGGGATTTTACAGACTTATGGAATATTCATAAGTATACTATACAGGCATTTTTAGAATATCCACAGATGTTTCTCACTACAAATACCATTTTAAAAAGTGGCACAGTGATTCAAATCAGGAATGTGCCAGGAGGATTTATTTATGTAAAATGTTGTATTGTAACTCAATATCTTACTGCTGATTCACTATCTATAGTTGTTATTGAACATTCATCCTATATGAGGGTACCAACATTAAGTAAGCATAACTGGTATAGGTCCGCAGGTGAACAAACTTGGGATAATACTAAAAAAAGGTTAGAAGACATTAGCAATAGGAAGAAGAGATTTGTTGAGTTACTTACTATTGGAATTCTAGCAGCTATATCAATAATCACATCACTTGCTGTTTCAGCTACAGCTCTTACAGAATCTGTTCAAACTGCTCCTTTTGCAAATAAACTAGCAAAAATATATCACAAGACTTTAAACAACAGATTAATATAGATATTGAGTTAAAACAAGAGTTAAACTTAGTGGAATAATCATTAATTTGGTTAGGAAATCATATAAATAATTTAGAATCTCAATTACAGCTATCTTGCAATTGCAGATATACTCACGTATGCATAATTCCTTATAGATAGGACAATGAAATCACCAATGTGACATGGCCTCAAATTAGAAACAGAATATATGGGGCCATATATGACTCTAACTTCACTTGGGATATATCTCAGCTAACTATCATAGTGGAACACATGGAAAAGAGTAATATCTATGGTCCTGATAATGTAGCTAATCAAATATTTGAGTGATTAAAAAAGATAAATCTTGTAAACAATTTGACCTCTATGCTTTTGCATTTTGTTCCTCTTGAATGTTCTGTTTTGTTACTCATTGGCTTAGCCCCTTGTGCTTTTAAGTATGTTCTGTGATCATACTCATCTATGAGAACTGAAGTCCATAGATTTCATTTTTTTAAATAATGGGATAGGGAGAGATAAAAAGGAGTAATTACTTCCTATAAATGAGGTAGGAAAGGAAAATTGAGAAAAGAATAAGGAGAAGGAGAAGGAGAAGAAGAAGAAAAAGAACAAGAAGAACAAGAAGAACAAGAAGAACAAGAAGAAGAAAGAAGAAGAAAAAGAAAGTGGGGAAGGACAAGAGTTAACACTTAATCTAGAAGGATATAAAAGACTTACAACTTCAGAAAGAAATAAGAGGGCAAAGAGGCAGAGTAGGGGAGAGGATAAAGAAAGGACTATTAGAGGGGTGGATTGTTAATAGTAGACTAAGGTATCAGGTAGAAGTAGAGAAGAGAAAAGTAAATAAGATAAGAAGAACAGTGAGGAAAAATAGGAAGAAGGGAATTACAAAGGTAATGCAAAATATATTTGGGACAAATTTAATGATAAAATGGAAATGGATAGGAAATTAATATTTTGAATTCAATAATATGTTACTTTCAGGAAACAACAAAAATGAGAGATATACACAAAGATAAAATAAAGGGCTAGTGTAGAATTTATTTTATGGGGAAAAGCAAAAATAGTGATTATGATCTTAGACAAAATTAAAGTTAAAATAGATTTAATCAAAAGAGAAAAATAGGGGAACTACACTGTGGCACCAATATTTTCAATATTATTTTAGATCATTTAAAATAACTAGACATTATTAAGTGTCTAAATATACCTGCCAAAACATTCCTTCCAAGGGTTGAATCCCATCACAGGGATAAATGATAGAGGAACTATATGAACATAAACTAAGATACTTCTGATACATTTAAAGTCATATTTAAATAATTGGAGTAATATTTATTGTTCATGGATATCTAAAGCCAATATAATTTTTTAAAAGGCAATGCTAATTTATTCATTGCTATTCCAATTAAATTTCTAAACATTATATTACTGAGTTTAAAAATAATAACAATAAAGTTCATTTGGAAAAACAAGATGTCAGGAATTCCAAAGAAATCAGGAGAAAAAATATGAAGGAAGGAGATTCAGCAATATCAAATATTGAACTACATTTATATCTATTTATATAGATATATATTCTTCTTTCAAGTGTAGCCTTCTTTAAAACTGGGGGCATAAGGTGGGGAGGAAACAAAAAAAAATAGAAAGTGCAAGGTAGAGAACAAAAATAAACCTACACATAAGCAAAAAATAAAACAAAAACAAAAACAAAAAACAAAAACTGGGTAGCTTTAAAAATAATGTGTAGTACTTATTCCATGGATTTTCCTGAAATGGAAATTATGTTTTATATTGAATCTTCTTTCATATTTTGCTATGTACATGACAATGTTCTTTTTCTTCTTTTCTTGTTTTGTATTTATCTTTAAAATGAGTTTAAAAAAATTTTTAAAGGAAAGCAGACTTGGCCTCAGAAAATTTCACCTCAAAACTCAGGTAAGGAACAGCAGATGACTTTGTTGGGGAAGACTGAAAGACCCTCACTGTTTCTGGAAGCCAAATCTAGCAGTGCAAACCAAAAGTGATCCCAGGTATACCATATGTCAGGTTGCTATAATCATTTAATATAATAAAATGACTACCTAATCAATTCCACTGATCTATTACTCTAATTCTTATCCAGTATTAAATTGTTCTGATAATTTCCTCTTTACAATAAAATTTGAGATGTGGTAGGTTTAGACTACCCTCATTCATATTTTTTCATTGATTCTCTTAATAGTCTTGAGTTTCTGTTCTTCCAAATGAATTCTGTAATTTGTTTTCTAAGTCTATAAAATAATTTTTGATAGATTGATTGGTATAGTACTGAACATGTAGACTAATTTAGGTAGACCTGTATTTTTATTATATTAGCTCAGTCTACCCATGAATAATTGACATTTTTCCAATTGCTTATATCTGAGTTTATTTATATGAAAAATGTTTTACAGTTTTCTTCATATAGTTTCTGGGTTTGTCTTGGCAGGTAGACTCACAAATAGTTTATATTGTCCATAATTATTTTAAATGGAATTTTTCCATCTATCTGTCGCTGCTGGACTTTGTCGGTAATATATAGCAATGTTGATGATATTTGAGGCTGCACCTCACAATAGAATCAAATGTGGGACTGAGAGAAATGATTATTAATACTCAATGATTTGGGAGAACCAGATTACATTATTTTTCTTTTATCCTTATTTCAAAATCTCAGTCTGCTGAATGTTGAGCTAACCTTTTCCTCCATCCAGATCCCACCCAGCTGAAGAAGTAATTTAAACTAGGGTTTAAATGGGAATAAATTCTTTGAATAGATTGCTCAAAGCAAGGGCTAACATAAATAAATTTCATAATCAAACTTCAGGTCCAGCCCCTCATTGTAATATTCATTCTCTTGTGAATTGTTAGTCATTTAGAGTTCATTGCCATTCATGGGAACTCATCTCTTCTAATAGCTATATAAGCCTTAAGCGACCTGCCAAAACTGTCTTTGTCTAAGAGCAAGATGGCCAAATGATCACCCTTTTAGTAAAGTGTAGTATTGTTTTTAAAATGATTATATTATCCAGAAATTATGTATCTGAAACATTTTAAAATACCACAGAGGTCAATGACATGTATAGATCTTAGGTCCATGAGACTGATGAAACTCTTGAAAAAAGTAATGGTGCTGTCATCAAGAAGTATGAGAATTTAGATTGAAACCATGTCTTGGTAAGAGGTTAAAAAAAAAAGAAATATTAATACTTTATCACACTGTTTTCTTTGACTGAATCTCAAAAATCAAGGAATCACTTATATTCTCTAAGGCTTAGAAGGTCAAAATAATAATTAGGATGTGACATCCAAGGGCCTCTAGGGCAATCTCATGAGGTCGCAGATGTTATATTGAAGCAATATTTTGTTTTAAAAAATCAGTTGCTATATGAAGGTGTCCTGACTGTAAAACTGGAGAATAACATTCTCTCTACTCCATTCTTTCTTTTAAAACTAAAATTTTTTGAGCTAAAAACTTCTCAGCTATTATCTTCATTCATATCCACAGTGGGAGAAGTAGCAGCAGCAGCATTTTAGTAAAATAAATCTTTTCTGTTTGTTTTGTTTTGTTCTTCTGCAAGAGACCCAGAGATTCTGCTTATAAAATACAGGGGTTGCTTTGTGTCTCACCATTTAGTAGTTTTTCACCCACTACCTTTATGTACATACCCAAATGGAAGAATAGGAAGAAGCACTAGAGAAGGAATTATGTCATATTCATACTATGTCTTCCTTCCAAGGGTTGAGTCCCATCACAGGGATAAATGAAAAGTAAGATTAGAATCTCAAACCAAATTAATGTTAATTAAAAAAAAAATATTTCTTTGTGAAATTTAGGTTAGAAGATTCTACCTAGATTCCCACAGTATCCAGAAGAGACAAAGACTCAAGTGTTTAAGTGCCCTTAAAAGGTCAGTGCAGTGCCCACATAGATACTCCATACAGCTCTTATATACATCAAAGAGTTCCAATCTAGGATATGTAGGATCACCACTATCATCATCACCCTTGAAAGTATGAGAAGCTTGTCAGAGAACATGTGGAATACTTATAAAAACATTAGAAAGAATAAAATTCAACTAAAGTACTTTGTACACAGAATTATTTTAAAACATACTACTACGTAAAATAAGAAACTATCTGGTTATTCTATCATTCCATTTAGTTTCATGCCTCAAATTGTTTGAAGAATGTTATTTGACAACTCTAGAGAGAATGCATTAGGGAGGAAGAAGAGATTTTTCTAGGAGACAGAGATGGAGATCACTGCAATAGAAAAGAGGTCAACCAGCTACACCCAGTGAAAGAATTCTGGGAGATGACTAAGAACCATTACAAAGAATTCCCAATCCCTATATTTTTGTCCGCCTGTATTTTTGATTTCCTTCACAGGCTAATAGTACACTATTTCAAAGTCCAATTCTTTTTGTACAGCAAAATAACTGTTTGGACATGTATACTTATATTGTATTTAATTTATACTTTAACATATTTAACATGTATTGGTCAACCTACCATCAAGGGGAGGGGATGAGGGGGAAGGAGGGGAAAATTGGAACAAAAGGTTTGGCAATTGTCAATGCTGTAAAATTACCTATGCATATAACTTGTAAATAAGAAGCTATAATAAAAAATAAAAAAAGAAAGAAAGAAAGAAAAGAGGTCAAGAGAGCCCCAGTACTAGTGGCCACTTTTTTCCTGCAACAGGGAATGAACAGTCACTTCTTGCATCCCTTATTATGAGGATGGTCTTCATGTATGGGTTAGCCTAAATGATCAGAGAGGTTCCTTTCAAATCTCAAATTCTATAACTTTCTGTAAGTGGACTGAGAGTGAAGGATTTAGAGGATACTTTAGAAGACTTAGGAATTCATTAAGTGTGGCAGAAAAAAAAAAGGAAAGAATCTTTTTGAAGACTTCTATCTATGGAAGTTTTGTACACAAATCAGATTTAAAAATCCATTGAGCTAAATCTACACATTTCCATAGCACTCCTCCTTACAGGCATGGGAGCACTCTCAGGATGGGGGAAACTTGTCCATTCAAAGGAATCAACCAGAAATGGGGGCCATCATCTCTCATCCTGATCTATAGCTTGACATTGAACTCAAATGACTTTGGAGAAAATAAGGCTGGAAATTTTGGACAGCCCATCTTCATTTAAATCAAATTCATTCGCAACTTATGGAATCACCTTCCTAATGGCATGGTCCTTATGGAGATGGAAAGACAAGTGTGAGTAAAATGAGCTGCCCCAGTGGGGTCCAAAGTAATCAATTCTATTTGGACAATTCAGCTTCTTCCTCTTTTTCTTTCCTTGCCTTTCCTTGCTTTTCCTTCCTTGTTGTGACCAGCACAACACAAATGGGCTAGTGGCAGTTGAAAATAAGGAGTCAGGGGTGCTGATAATTCAGCAAAGCCATTTATTAAGAGAAATCATGCTGCTTATATATCTTAAAACCATATTTTATTATGAAAAGCATTGTTCTAAGACCAACCCTGGTTTCTCTTTTCTATGATCTAATTCTCTGAAGCATAGTGTTATTTTCTGGAGACTCAATCTTGTGTAAAGTTCACAATGGCCTAGTAATTGTGCCAGGATTTTATGTTTTTTCCTGATTTCAAGCTTAAATGCACCCTTGATTAATCTTAAAAGGAGGGGAATATCCCATTTACCAAAGTCCCTAGCTTCTTGGGAGTTCTCTACACTTCCCTTTTCTTTCCTTTCATTGCTTTGCTTTGCCTGCTTTCCCTTTTTTTTTTCTTGCTTTGACTTCTTGCCTTGCCTTGCCTTCCCACCTTTTCTTTTCTTTTTTTTCTTTTTATTTTCTCTTGCTTTATCTTTTCCTTTCCTTTTCTTCACTTGCTTTGCCTTGCCTTGTTTTACCTTGACTTTTTCCTTTGCTTTTTAAAAAAATTTTGTTTACCTTTTTCTTTTATTTGTCCCTTGCTTTACCTTTTCTTGCCTTTTTTCTTTCTTTTTCTTGCTTACCTTGCCTTGTTTTACATTACATCTGTTTCATTACTTGTCTACTACTCCCTTAGGAGGATATCATCCCTATATCATAATTTGAACTAAAATATTATAATATTAGTTTAATTAATAGTAATAAGTAAAAGTAAAAAACAATAAATTCTACATGATGCAATTCTAAATCTATAAAATCAAATAAATTTCTATAGTTCACCTGTCCAATTATATAAATTTTCTAAGGAAAAAAAAAAGGAAGGACATGGTTATGACATCGACTTGTCCCCTTATGAACTGACATAAGTCACAGCAGGTGAAAAACTCCCTTAGGTCTGTTTGATTCCAGTTAGGCATTAAAAGCCAGGTCAGAATTAATCAGGAAGGCAATTTCCTATTCAAAAATGAAAAGGCACCATGAAGAAATTGAGACAAAAAGACAAAAACTACTTTAAGCCATGCCAAACTCATCCCTTCAACTTTTCCCAGGGACATATATACAATTGTGGCAGTTCTCAGACTGTAACACATGCCATTTTCTTCCTGAATGGTGGATTATTGGTTGAATGAGCAATTTAGACAACAATATCTGAAATAAAATTCAGAAAGATATCAAATCCCAAGAGATTTTACTTCAAATAGCAAAATTTTATTATTTCACATTAGGACCAGATTATGATTTTTCATTCAAATAATAATTAGCAAAGAACAAAACTATAAGGACATTTCATTTATATTTCATTTAGAAATTAAGAATTATCCCACTCTGGAGTTCCACACATATACTGAATAAGTGATTGTTAACTCAAGAATATCCAGAAGATTTCTGGCTACCATAAGCTTCCATCTTGAATTATCCATTCACTCCTAAGGCAAGATTGAAATCTTTAAATCTGAAGTCTATTAAAATTGAGTTGATTCGAAGATGCCACCTTAACATATAGTGTTTATTAATGCATTGCATTATATTTTCTTAAGTTTTTATTATTTTCTAAATTTTCCTCATAAAAACTCATTATTATGCTGAACTTGGCAATTTCCCCATCTTGAGTGGAGTGAGAAAGAGGAACCTTTTTCTCAGTCCTGTTTTCTCAAAATGATCAAGGCTGGTAAGATCTTATAATCCTGTCTGAATGCAAAGTTTCAAGAGGCCTCACTGATGATCAGGATATCTTAAAGGACCTGTGCAATTTTCCCCCAACAAGCTAATAATAACAATTATGATAATGATAGTAATAAACATTATCTTAGATGACCTTGTTTTTAATTTACCTAAACAATTAATTCTGTAATACAAAGTTTTGAAAATTCTACTTTATGCTTCCCAAAAAAATTCTTAGTTTCCTGGCCATGCTTCCACCATCCCATTACTGTAAATAATTATCCCTTATCAGTCACTATAAAGTCTAAGCCCAGACAATGGTGAGGGTGTGGTGGGCAGTTCTTTTATATAAACCCCTCTTTCTTTTAAATCTCCCTCCCCATTTCTTAATTAATTTTTTATTTTTAATTTGCTCCCTGATTTAAACAAGATTTTCTCTTTTCACGATCAAGAAAAAGTTAATACATATATTTCTACTATGTTTAACATATATTGGACTACTTGCCATCTAGGGGAGAAGGTGGGAGGAGGGGAAAAGTTGGAACACAAGGTTTTGCAAGAATTAATGTTAAAGAATTGTCCAAAAATGTTTTGAAAATAGAAAGCTTTAATTTAAAAAAAAAAAAGTGTTAATAACAAGCTGATGTAGTCCCATCTCTTTGGGGACTTGCCACATTTTGATGTGACCCACACAGTCAAAGGCTTTAACATAGTTTATGAAGTAGAAAAGGATGGTTTTTTTGGAACTCCCTTGCTTTATTCACAGTCCTACAAATGTTGACAACTTGGTCTCTGGTTCCTATGCTTCTTGGCTATTTTTTTTTTAACTGAGACAATTGGAGTTAAGTGACTTGCCCAAGGTCACACAGCTAAAAAGTATTAAGTCCTCCTGAGTTCAGGGCAGGCACTCTATCCCCTGCACCATCTAGCTGCCCCTTCTCTGCTTCTTGGAAACAAACCTGGCCAACTAGTTCAAATATTGCTGAAGCCTCATTTGCAGTGTCTCAAGCATAAATTTATTGGAATGTGAAATGAGCAATTTGAATATTCCTTAGCATTGCCCTTCTTTAGAATTGGGACATAAATTGCTCTTTTTTTAATCAAAGGACCATACTTGCATTTTCCAGTTTGCTGGTATATTGAGGGTAATGATTTAACAGCTTCATTTTGAATTTTAAATAGCTCAACTGGAATTGCCACTTCCACTAGCCTTATTGTTAGCAATGCTTCCTAACACCCATTTGACTTCGTTTCTTAATAACTAACTATATCAATAATCTCACCATTGTTATCTTTGGCATTAAGATCTTTTATAGTTTATTTACTCACCTATTTTTGTTAAATCCCTAGGATTTGTCTTTTATTATGCACATTTACATGAAACTTTTCTTTGATATTTCTAATTTTCTTGAAGAAATTCTCTTGCCTTTCCCATTCTATTGCTTTCTTCTATTTCTTTGTATTGCTTGTTTATAAAGTGCTTAACACAATCTCTTTTCCCCTCCTTTATTTTAAAAAATCCTTTTCTCAAAATCCTGTCATCCTATTATCTGTTAATTGTAATTAACACTGGGAATGGAACCAAGATAGCAGAGAAATCCTTCTATCTGGTTTCTTAAACTGTTCCCCACAACAAATTTAAATTTAAAGTAAAATTTATTTTCAAACTGAATTCTGGAGTGGTAGAGTCGATGAAAAGTTAAGGCAAGGCAATTTTTTTCCCCAGCCCAAGACAATTTAGGTCAGAAGGAAAGATTTACAACATTGGGATTGTATACCTAAAGAATACATGGCAGCAACACCAAATAGAGGTGTAAGAAGTGGTTGGCTAGGACAGCAGCAACAGCAGCATCGAGAACTGTGGCAAATAAAAATGCCACAAAAACAGTTTTCTCAAGAGTAAGATAGCAGTTTAATGATAATGATGCATATAGCTATTAATAAAGTAATGGCCACCCTAGCTAGTCCAGGAACCTGAGCAGATCAATTTATTGGTTAGGCTAATAATAACCAATAAACAAGGTGTGTGGTCTCTCTTAGTGATCGATGTATCTTGCTTCCGATTGGCCTAATAATATACGATTTAAGTAAGATAATTCCAACAGGTAGACATTTTAATGAGGATGTGGGTTAAGAGTTATCTCAGTTCCTATCATTTCCTCATAGGGAGATGGGATTAAGTGATACTACTGATAGTCAACCCCTGAGTAAACTTGTTAGCTTTGAGATATGGTTGATCATTCTCCTCTCAATTAAAGAATGCAAATTGTTTTAAAGGTCTCAACTGCCCACATGCAATCAGATTATTCAAAAAAAACAAACAAACAAACCAACCTTGTGTAACCCCTTTATCTGACTCAAAAAATAGCCTTTTAGATAGGTTCTTATACAGGCACAAATGAAAAATAAAAATTATTACTCATGTAAAAAATTTGCTACAGGCCGATTTCAGACAAGCCTAGAAAGACTTGGAACTGATGCTAAATGGAGTAGAACCAAATTTTTTGTATTGTACACAGCAATAACAAAATTATGTTTTCATCAACTGTGATGGATTTGGCTCTTTTCAACAATGAGGTGACTCAAGACAGTTCCAATAAACTTGGGCTGGAAAGTGTCGTCCACGTTCAAAGAACTATGAAGACAATGTAAATCAAAAAGCAGTTAACTTTCACCTTTTTTTGTTGTTTGCATGTTTTGATTCCTCGTGGGTTTTTTTTCTGATTCGATTTTTCCTGCACAGCATGATGAATATGGCTATTTTTAGAATTGTTCATGTTTAACCTATTCTGGATAGATTGCTATCTTGAAGATAGAAGGGGAAAAAACTTGAAAAAAAGATTTTGCAAAGATGAATGTTTAAAACTTGTCTTTGCATGTATCTGAAAAAATAAAATGCTGTTGAAAAAATTTTCAAATAAAAAGTAAAGGAAATGGAACAAAAAGAAACTCATACCATTGCAAGCCAAAGACTAAATTTATCTGTTTTACATGTGTTATGATAAGAATGGGACTCGCATTTAGAAATTTAGAGACTCCAGCCCAAATATCGATTATTTGTGCCCAACCTGTGGTAAAGCATTCCAAGCTCACATTGGTTTGATCAACCACAGTTGGGATACACTATAATTTGACTTTTACATAGTGATATAATTTTGGTCCTGTTGGAGAACAAGGGACAGCCTAACCTAAGCACCCAACTCTGGAATGTTACAAAGTCTTCAACTGCCAGCTAAACATGGGATTTAGGGTAGATTCTGAAAAAGAAAGATTAGATAAGAGAGGATAATTTGGCTTAGTTCTGTGTGAATGGAAAAGAAGCAGAGAGTCTCATTTCTACCCAGGGGCTGTGGTGGATCTTGACCCATCTTTTTCATTTCCTTCTTTGGAGCTATTAGGAAGATAAAATATATGGCAAAATCTTCCCATCTCCAAAAACTGTTTAAAATTGAAGATAAGATTGCTTGTTGTTGCATTGGTCAGGATAGACTAGAGCACAGGGGAGAGAGATAGGAGCCTGGGACAACAAACACAAAGCATAACACAGAAAACAAACAAGTATGAGAATTATTTTAATTATTATTCTACACAGTTAACATTGAATTAGTAATTTGAATAAAAGTAGAGGAACTTTTTTTCTCATTTCTCTAAGCACATTAAGATCTCAAGTACAAATTTTAAGCTAGATACCTATGGGTCCCCAGAACAACCCTCAGAAGTAGGCAATGTGGAGATATTTCCATTTACAAGTCAAAGAGTTTTGCCACCTCAAATGTATTTCATGTCATTACTTTAAAAAGAACTTTCAGTTTCTAATGGTAAAGGTTTAGAAAGTTAGCCTTTGTAGAAAATCAGGAATGGTTCTCAGGTTCTCAGTAAGAGCATCTTTTTATATCAAATACAATCATCTCATTTAGTGAAATAATGTGGACAAATGTAAAATGGATTTAAATCAGTTCCCATAAATTCTCAAATCTAATTGTTAAGTTCCACCAACTTCCAAATGCTTTC
This sequence comes from Sarcophilus harrisii, assembly GCF_902635505.1. Taxonomy (NCBI): domain Eukaryota; kingdom Metazoa; phylum Chordata; class Mammalia; order Dasyuromorphia; family Dasyuridae; genus Sarcophilus; species Sarcophilus harrisii. Next base: position 517,685,898 of record NC_045428.1, read on the forward strand.
CAGGCTTTTAAGGTTTTAGAGAAGCCATTAATTTTCTTGTTTAAGTTATAAAGTGACTATCTGGCGTTACCTGAAGACCCCTTTCACAGATTGATGTAAGTAGATTCAATTATATACTAAATATATTGAACTAATTATTTTGAAATTAAAATGCTATCTTTTTTCACATTTGCAGATCTAATATTTATACACAGAATTTTGAGGTAGAAGAAAAAGGTTGTATATATGCAAGATTTTAAGATTTTTTGTTCTATGACTGACCAGGTAAAAATGGGATAAACAATGAGTACTTGACAAAATGCAAAAATTATAAAATAAAGTATTTTTAGAACCATTCAGAAATACTCTAACCTCTGTTTATTGGCCATTTGCAGATACAGCATTTCTAATTGAGGCAAAGAGGATTGAATGATTTATTTTTCAAAAGTGGTAGTCCAGGAAGTAACATTTCTTGTATATACATACTCCTGAGATGAAGTTTTCATCAAGAATGCTTTCAATCTAATGGAATTAGCTTGAAGATTACCATTAATATAAACAGCATAAGTCTTTCCTGAGTCGGGTAGAATTATGATAGTTCCCTTTTTATCTTCAAAAAAGCTGAGGGAATCACAAGTCTTCAATAGTTCAGATGCTACAAAAAAGAAAAACTATCAGTCAAAAACAACAGAATTACAAAGTCTTACATGACAGGGAGGGCTTATACAAGTTCTTTACTAATTTCTCCGTTGTCTGCAGGAAATTTGAAATGATCAGAGAAAGAAGCTCTGCTATGCTATGCTAGAGACAACAGACTTTTCTAGCTAAGAACCAAGACTTTTCTTTCAAGCATACTATTTCCTTAATAGACCTCTTCTTCCTACATTTTGCACATAGGTAAATGATCCCTTGTTTTAAACCAAAAATTTCTTTCCTGGCCTTTGCCAGATTTCTTCCACTATCCTGGTCTGGGTTTCTCTACTTGGTTAAAATAAAAGTCAATCAGAAGCCTAAATATCTGATAGTTAAGTAATTGGGCAGAGAAGTTCCCCAATCTTTACTTCTCCCAATTCCTTCAATCTATCCATTTGTTCACTGGAGCACTTGACAAAAGCCCTTATTTAAACATTTATTCTGTGCCCAGCATTACTCCAGCTATCCTATGCCCTCAATTCACCATAGAAACATAATTCTATTGCTACAAATCTTATTTCTGTCTCTGAACAAAAATAAATGTACCCCAGTGAAGTTTTATGAGTGCCCAATTAGAGTCCTGACTAATCTAGTGCAGATGGAGAGTATCAGTAGGACAAAGCTCTCAGTGAATCTCCTTGAATTTATGTCTTCCCTGCTGGGAAGTGGGTGTTCCAACACTCTACCTTGGCCAGGAACACTATTCTAGTTTCGGAATAGTCCAATAAAAATGTCCCTATCTATACTAAGACACTTTCACAAGGGAACGGCACAAGGACTTCAGAGTCTTCAAAATAGAATATTCAAGACCACACTTACAACAGGCCAAGTATATTGGCCTCCTGGTACTCCTGTGAAGAAAGCTCAAACAGACATAGCCAAAAGATTATCACTTACTATGAAATTGAAAGAGTTTTAGAAATTCAGTTGCCACCTTGAGATAATAAATATTCAAATCAAGAGTGAAAGGAGTCAAACTTGGTTCTATGTAATTCCTGTTTAAAAAAAAAAAAGAAATCAGTTTTCATGATACTAAAAGCCATACTTTCTATCTCTGTTGCAATCACTCATTCTTCTCCAATCCCATGATCCCTATGTCCCAAATTCTGCAATTATCTGAACAGTTACATACCTTGCAAATGTGTTTCTCAAATCCTGAGGAGAAAAAGAGCAACATTAGTGAAGTTCATAAATCAGTTCCACTAAAGTTGCCCATGAGAGCGCATCTATGAGTTCAAAGAATCCCTCTTCCCTTTCCTCCCCTGGCTTCCTCTAGGGACTTGCATTGCTCTTTTTTGCTTTTTTCCTTCCTTTGTCCACTCCTTCCTTTCCTGTCCCTCCCAACCTCAGTCTCACTAAACTACTCAACTTAGGAAAGCTAGATTTTACACACAACTTCCTGAAAATTGAGGAGAAACTCGGGCAGTCCCAAAGAAGTGTTAGAAAAAGCGTGGTCAAGTATGAAGTTTTCATCATATCTCCACATAGTTACATGATGTTCTGAGAACCATTCAGGTATTATCTATCATAATGGGAAAAAAAAAAAACAACAACACAAAAACAATTATTGATATAATCATTTAAAAACCTCATGAAAATCATTAAAAATCTAATGGATGGGGTTAAAGTTAGGACCTTTAAATGATTCCAGCATTTGAGACCCAAGTTCAAATCTGACATTAGATACTTACTAGCTGTTTGACTCTGGGCAAGTCATTTAACGCCAATTGCCTCCCTCCTCCCACCAAAAAAGAAGTCTAGGAAAGGGCAATGATAGATATCATCAATTTGATGTTCCCACTTACAGGCCTTGTGAGGGTCTATTAATCTTACTTTTAGTAGTTCCACATTCGTTTTCTGAGTCTTTTCCTCCAATATTGTGATTTTGTCTCTTAGAAATCTGACATATCTGGACGTCATGTCTTCCCATTCCTTCCGTTTCTCCATTATGTCATGTTCCTGAATAACTTCCATTTGCTGCAGCTTCTGAAAGAACTTAATTAACTTTTCATTGTCTATCCCCATTACGAGGTCCTCTATTTTTGCCGTTTCCACTTTTTCTTCCTCTGTTTTCTCCTTCTTTAGATATTCCCATATAACTTGCATTTTCTCCTCAAAAATTTTTCTGCCGATATCTCTATCATCCTGCAAAGAAGTATGTTATTCTGATATTATACATAGAACTACTTCGTGGCCTCACCTCATCCCTGCTCACTCACTGTGGTATAAATGCAAAGAATATTGTACTAAGTGGGAGTCAAGAGCCCATGACTCCAGTCCCTGTCAGCTATGTGTTTTTGGAGAACCTTCCTGGCTTCACTTTTCAACTCTAAAAATAGTTATGCATTTAGATTTATTTCTTTTTTCCATTTAAAATTTTATTCAAGCTTTTTATTTACAAAACATATGCATGGGTAATTTTTCAGCATTGACCCTTGCAAAACTTTCTGTTCCAAATTTTTTCCCTCCTTCCCCTCAACCCCCTCCCCCAGATGGCAGGTAATTTAATACATGTTAAATATGTTAAAATACCGGTTAAGTCCAATTATCTATGTATACATATACAACAGTATACATTTATACTGTTATCTTGCTGCACAAGAAAAATCAGATAAAGAAAAAAAAAAAAAAAAACCCTGAGAAAGAAAACAAAAAGCAAGCAAACATCAATAGATAAAATGCTATGTTGTGCTCCATACTCATTTCCCACAGCTCTCTCTCTGGGTGTAAAAGGCTCTCTTCATCACTGAACAATTGGAAGTGGTTTGAACCATCTCATTGTTGAAGAGTCATGTCCATCAGAATTGATCATAGTCTTGTTGTTGCACTGTATAATGATCTCCTGTTTCTTATGCATTTAGATGTATACAGACTTTATAGCTCTAACTTTTTGGAGCTTAAGACAATTGAAAAACCTACTCCAACCTTTCTCTAGTCTCCTCCTTTCTTATGCTAGGAGTTATCGTCTTCCCAATTTAATTGAAGTTTTGCCACCTATTATTGCAGTTTTTTTTTATTTTTTGCTGAGGCAATTGGGGTTAAGTGACTTGCCTAGGGTGACACAGCTAGGAAGTGTTAAGTGTCTGAGACCAGATTTGAACTCGGGTCCTACTGATTTCAGAGCTGCTGCTCTATCCACTGGGCCATTGTGATTTTAATTTTCAAATATTTTTAGGCATATTTTCTGCTTAGCACTTGTCCAACCACTCCATCTTCAATATCATCATAGTTCACTATTTCCTGTTAAGTATAGTTATTTCTTTGACAAGAATTTGAAGCCCTTTTCAAGCCTATGTTCATAGAAGCTTCTTTAATATTCAGGCTTTCTGTAATCAATCTACTTTTGATTATGTTAATCCATAATGACTACATTGATATCGCTCCCCATGAAGCCTTCCACCAGTGGACAATTCAATCTCCCCGACTTTCATATATCTCAATGACATTAAATTTGCACTACTCATCCTATTAGTCTCCAATTATTTATGCCAATAATTGAATTAAAAGGGCCAAGGTCATGATGCCTTCTGCAAATTTACATTTATGTCCTCTAAAATTTGGCACAGCCCAGAGCTCTCTCTCTACACTGTAGGTTGTTGAATTGACTGCATTCTTCAAGCCATGTTGAAGAAAACATGATCTCAAATTCTTTTGTGTTACTAGACAAATCAGCTAAGTTCTGGGCCTCCAATGTTATTTATGACTTCTTTATTAAATGCATACATTTTGTATAAATACTGCTTTAGCTGTAGTAATTCCCTGGCTGTATATCCTAAAGACTGATTCCCAATCTGCTCAAGGAAATTTGTAATTGCCTTTTCTGCATAAAGTTCATGATAACATAACCATCTGATTGAGTTGGCCATGTAAACACGAAAAATGCTGTGGAAATGTGCTCCTAGCTTTCCAGTCTTCTTAAAATTTCTTAAATTTTTTAAATTTATTGCCCTTCATGAACTTGAGTTATCAGTAACACAAGCCTCCTTGCTGTTCCTCAAACAAGATAATCCATATTTACATAACTATATATTTTAGTTGGTTTCCCCCTTTACCTGCAACTCTCTCCTTCCATTTCTGCCTGCTGGCTTCCTGCTTCCCTCAAATCCCAGCAAAAATATCTGAAACCTTTATGGATCCCCCATCAAGCTAGTCCCTTCCTAGTATTGATTATCTCCAATTTATCCTTTTTCTATCAGGTTTGCATCATTTTTTTTTTTTCAAATAGTCTTTCCCATTACATTGTTTGCTCCAAGGAAGATAATATATTATCTTTGTTTGTTAAGATATTAGGAGACCAAGGTGGGGGGGGAAGCAGTTAGGTGGTGCAGTGGATAGAGCACCGGCGCTGAAGTCAGTAGGACCCGAGTTCAAATCTGGTCTCAAGACACTTAAACACTTTCTAACTGTGTGACTCTGGGCAAGTCACTTAACCCCAATTGCATCAACTAATATATATATATATATATATATATAATTAGGAGACACTGTTTTCCAGCGTCAAGGAAGCAAGCAGACTATTCTGAGCCTAGCATAAAAACAATCCTTTAGTGATCTCTGCAAAATCCCAGAATCTCAGATGGTTTCTGAGCTTGAACAAGCACCTGTGTATCCCTGTTCTGGTCGTGAAGTCATGCTAGAAATCAAACTTGTCAAATTGTTGTTGTCACATCTCATTGTCAGGGCTACAAGTCCAAAGCTCAACAGTTGGTTTAAGTACTGAGAGATCTCCCCAGGTTGTCTTGGGGAACCTCTGGCATGTGTGTCCTTATTTGAAAATTTGTTTTCCTCCATTTGAAAATAAATGTGTTTGATTCCTGATTTTGAGGTCTCTAGCTTGCTTTGTTTGGTTCCAGCTATCCATGGGTTAGAGATTGGTTCTGATCAGGTTGACACCTTGGATCCCCATAATTTAGTAAAGTGCCTAGAAGTAGGTGCTTAATAAATGCTCAATGACCATTGTTATATATGACAAAATGATAGCAAGATAATCCAACACTTTGTTCCAAGATCATATCTCATACCAGGTCACACAATGAATCTATTAGGAAATCCTCATTTCTCAAAGCTTATTTGTCAACTACATCTTTTATCTGATTAATCACCCTCCCTCCCTCTCCTCACCTTAAATGATTACTTTTCTGCTTCAGTGGGTGTAGAAGGGTTTGAGCCCAAGGCAGAAATCAGAAAACTGAAGGCACCAGGCAGAGATGGAAACCAACTAAAACAGCTCAACACATATTATTGAATTTCAGGTTAGGAGACATTGCTTTGATTCAGTTTCTATACTAGTAATAAGAACAAGAGCAAGTGACATGATGGTTTTTTCTTCATCTGCCAATTATGGTTAATAATTAGAATCTTGCTATGAAACCCATCCGCGATCCATAAATAAGAAAGAAACTCAACTCTTACGTGTAAATCTGTCAATTTCTATTTTTCTTTCTATAGTTGCTTTGTATAGATTTGTTGCAGTGGATTTCTCCCTTATGTTGTAAACTACTTAAGAGCAAACTATATTTTGCTTCTTTTTGTATTCTTAGCACAGTGCCTGAAATATAGTAGGAACTTAATATAGATGTTTCCCGATTATATATATGCAAGATATTGTTTAAAAGGATATAATGAGATACTTACACTCCACATTACAGCCCATGCCAGAGATTTCTTCTTCTCTTGACATTGAAATTCCTGAATTTTTTTTGCACTATAGTCCAACATTTTCATTTCTATCTGGAGCATCTTCTGTAAGAGTAACAAATAAACATTATCAGGAGGCCTAAGGCCGCTAACTTGTGAAGGGCTGAGAAACTCATGAACTCTGAAAGGCAGTACTGTTTAAATGATCTGCAGGGGAGAGTCACAACAGGAAGAAAAACATCCCTCTGGTCTTCAATGGGGAGCTATGTACTCAAGGGATATTTCCAAGGGAAAGTTTAAAACAGGGACAACCAAAATGACCATGGAAGGGCCAATACAAATGTTTACCTCAAGCTACATGGAGGATTTCCACTGACCCTTGCAAGACTCACCCTATAGCCCACAGCAGCCACTGCAATGGGCCAATGCATGTGATTCTCATGATCCTCTGATTTAGAGCAGGTCACACAGAGCAGTGTCTTCTCATTTTCACAATACAACTTCTGGTCTTCTCGATGCAGCTCACATATGCCTTCTCCTTCAGGGTTCATAGCAATGTCAGCCTGAACACTTTTCAGCTGGGAGAATTCCCAGCATCTTTTGCAACAGAAAGGTAGAGAAGATTTTTTCTGGAGACAAGACAAGCAAGCACCATGTCCACACTCAATGGTGACTATGTTTGATTCTAAAGTCCAGCAAACAGAACAAAGACTCTCTTCCTCTTCTGCAATGTTATCTAAGAATATCCTGAGGAAAGAGTGAGAGTCGGTGAGAGTTTCTTCTACTTTCATTTTGCTTTTTTAGTTCAAAACAAATACATTTCATGAAATGGAGCAAAGTAACGATCAATTTTCCCTATAAACCTAGAGCAAATTCTTCTGCGAACATAGACATCAGCAAGAGGAAGAGTGGGCACAACTAAGGGATGTTATATTAGTCCAAAAAACCCTACAACTAATAAATGAATGAATGGCTCTGGGAAGACCGTCAGATATTATTTATCTATGGTGAACATCCAGTTACCTATTTTTGTGTGGTCCAAGGGATGTATTTTACTTAGCACTGAGATTGTCAGACAAGGGTCTGAAACTCAAGTCATCCTAATCCCAGAATTTGCACTCTGGTTATACCAAATAAACCCCTGTGAAGTCGGTACTATTAATTGCATTATATTAGAAGGAAATTGAGATGAGAGGTTTGGTAGCTTGTACAGGGCAGACATTTATTTAAAATTCGAAATAGGATTTCAACTCAGGTCTTCCTGAATTGATAATAGATTACTAATCTCTATTCATCAAAGCATGAAAGGAACCCTATCCCTAGCACTTCTCATTTCTCTTGGTAGAATCATCTAGGATGGAATTTTCTTCCTTAGCCGAGTACAAATTCCTCTGCAGAAAACTGTTGTTGCTGAAGTCATTTCACTTGCGTGACTTTTTCATGACTCCATTTGGGGTTTTCTTGGCAAGGATACACAAGTAGTTTGCCCATTTTACAGTTGAGGAACTGAAGCAATTGGAAAAGTCACTTATTCCAAACCCCAAACACAGAGCCAGTTAGTATCTGAAGTCAGGTTTGAACTCAAGAAAAGTCTTCCCTATTTCAACCTCAATGCTAATGAGCCATCCAATTACCCCCAGGAAACTATAAAACTATAAATTCCGGGTCAGTTTCCAATTTGTATTACCATGGGTTAGAGAACTCACTTTTTCACCCGGAGCATCCTTCATAGATGAAATCTTAAGTCTGGATAACAAACAAACACTAAGGACTTTGAGATTTTTTTTTTTTTTTAAACAATATATTTTAAACAATATCTCTTAGAGATACACTTGTGGGCATTAACTGATCCAACATTACAACAGACTTCATCCTTACACCCTCAGAGCCCCCAGCTTCCTGACATTGTTAATTGGACATAAAGGTCCTATAGCTTTAAAAAAGAAGTAGATTGAGGAATAGAACTGTACAAATTAGAAAGGACCTTTCCCTTCTGTTTATAGCTCTTATTTTTTATTAGAAATTGTTATCTTATGGATTTAGTCTTGATACATACGGGCTGAAACTAAGCAATCACTTATTAAATATATACTAATTGTAAAGCCTTTATCTTTTAGATACACATAAAATTCCTACATATGCACACTCATGTGCAAAATTCATATACCTATATACAATTGTCCCACATTAATTCTACAAAATAATATAATGACATATTATTGATTAACTTTATTTTATAGATAACTCAAGAAAGCTTAACGAACTCGTCCAAAGTTACACAACTAAATATCACAGGTAGTACTGGCTGTTTTTACTAACCCAGCTTCTCCCTTAATGTTCCCAATTTTGATAATAAAAGTGTTTTAACAGAAATATTATGGAATTTGGACTCGGAATTCCTAGAGTTAAATCCTAGCTCTAAAACTTTCTATCTAACAAAGGATACTTAGGTCATTTGAATATATTTTGATCTTAATTCCTCCATATGTAAAAAAAAAAAAAAAAAAAAGGAAGAGGAGGAACGAGGTAATCCCTAAAATTCCAGACTTGTCTATATATGGAGTCTTCCAAAACAAAGAGCTTTCCTCAGAAGGAAACTTACCTTGGATATTGCAACAACAATGCAGGTTGGGGAAACATCTTGGCTCCGAGAAGAATACACTACCAAAATGTCTCGAGGCTTGGCTTTTATACGTTTTCCAGGTATTTCCCCCCTCCCCCACCAGCCCTCTCCAGTGAGTGAATCACTAGGCTAAATCAATTATAAAAACAAAAGCTACTTTTCCCAATCAGGAAGATCTCTTAAGGGTTGTTGTTTTTTTGGTGGGTTTTTTTCCGGCTTCCCAGACCTCTCAGCACCCTAATTCCACTGAAAGAGTTAACTTCTCAGTCAAATAGTTAGCATTTATTCAGTGATTACTAAGTGCTAAACTTTGTGTTAAATCTTGTGAATAAAAATCAAAACAAAAACAGAATTCTGCCCCTCAAGGAGCACACGCTTTTGGGAAAGACTATATGAAAATAGATAACTCCTTGTAAAATGTCTGAGAGAAGAGAGATGTGAGAGTAGAATGGGAGGGAAAAGGCCTTTGATAGAACTTGGAACGTGAGAAGAAAGCTTTGTTTTTAGAAAACAAGATTTTAAGGGACTTAGCTTCTTAGCACCTAGTAAGAGGCTTAAAGGCAACGATTTTTAAACATAATCCCTCCTGTGAGGGATAGAAAATCCTATCCAAAAATGACTACTTAAAGACTTCTTGAAGTAAAAAGCAGAAAAGTTGTTTCTCATTAGAATGAACAATTCCACCATGAGGAGAGAAAGAGACAGCTCATGGTAGAAGGGCTAAAGAACTAGGAAAAGATAGACAGTTTTTATAGGTTTTAGTTACAAAGGATTACATCATGGGTTGGGAAACATTAAGAGATAGGTTCCCTCCCCTCCCCCTCCCCCCCAATTGAATGTTATTCGTGCCAAAAACAGCAGATTCCCTGGTTCGGGGAGGAACCATACATCAGGCAACTAGTTGTCTAAACGTTAATAACTTGAACAGCGATAAATGTCATCATTCTAGGTTAAATACATATATCTAAAATCTAAGTAAATATTGGCTAATACTCAACATACTTATGCAGGTCACAGAGACCTAGAGAAATTAAAATAGAGAAAAGGAATTTAAACATTCCTGGAGGTTCTTCACTTTATCTCTACTCCACATACTCCTTTACATATAAAAACAATGTTAACAGTCATTTTTAAAAATGAGTTTCAAAATTTTTCTCTCTTCTCCCTCTCCTCTTCCCTCCCTTAATTACTAAGCAATGTTTAATCATGCAAAACATATTACCATATTATTCTTGTTGGGAAACAAGAAACAGATCCAAAGAGAGAAAAAAACGAGCATTTAATAAGTGTTTCCTTATTAAAGTAGGTCCTATACTAATGATGTGGAGTTCAGCACCAAAAATTGGGGTTCAGTCATGTGAAGAATTCACAGTGGCCATCCTCTTCGGCAAAAAGTTGATTTACTTAGGAGAAGAGGTTACAGACAAAATGAAGAGATGCAATAGACACCAGGAATGGTAAATATGAGAGTTGAGAGAGCAAATGAAAGACCAGTTTCTCAATGGAATTCACAATTATCCAATTGAAAGGGAGCACCCCTTGAAATTGGGGGAATGTCCTTAGCTGGCAGGCTAAATTCTAAGAGGGACTTAGCACCCTAAAAGAACTGTAAGGAGGAAAAGGGGGTTGGGAAGCATAGTGGAGTTAGGAGAGACTCCACGTGGCATGGGGGAGGGGGAAAGAAAAGGAAAGGGGAAGGGAAAGGAGAAAGACACCATGAGGAAGAATGCCTGCCACGGCAGAGTGACCCAAAGGAAAGCAGCCATGGGACGGCCCATAAGTAGATTTTATAGGGAACATTTAACTTCAGGATCATGAGAGGGATTTCTGAAAGACCTGGCAAGGTGAGACAACTGGAGACCTCTACAGAGGGTGGATCCCAGGGGTTGAACATAACTTGAATTTCAGACTGGATAAACTGGACCAAGGGTGGGACCTTGGAGCTGATCTCTATCAGTCCCTTTTCCCTGCTTGCCTCAGGGATCAATTTTTTAGTTTCTCTAGGTCCAAAACATCGTTGTCAATGACTTCATCATTGACAAATGATATTTTGTTCTATTCAGGCAAATTCTGTCATTGGACAATTAGCAAGTGGCCAAAATACTTTTCTAATGTTTCCAAATTATTTATGGAATTTTCTGACATAGAATTTCTTTTTATATTAAATTACCCTTTCAAAATTACAAAATTAATGCAGACAAGATTAGAAGGGAAGCAGTAAATCGGGAAAACATTTTTACATTCAAAGGTTCTGATAAAGGGTTTATTTTATTGATTTGTTTGTTTCTTTTTCTGAGGCAATTGGGGTTAAGTGACTTGCCCAGGATCACATAGGAAATATTAAGGGTCTGAGGTCAGATTTGAACTCAGGTCCTCCTGATTTCTGGGCTAATGCTCTATCTACTGTACCATCTAGTTGCCCCCTCATTTCTAAAATATATAGAGAATTGACTCAAATTTATAAGAACTCAAGCTATTCTCCAATTGATAAATGGCCAAGGGATATGAACAGACAATTCTCAGATGAAGAAATTAAGACTATTTCTAGTCATATGAAAAGGTGTTCTAAATCACTATTGATCAGGGAAATGCAAATTGAGACAACTTTGAGATACCACTACACATCTGTCAGATTGGCTAAGATGACAGGAAATGATAATGATAAATGTTGGAAGGGATGTGGGAAAACTGGGACACTGATGCATTATTGATGAAAGTATGAACAGATCCAGCAATTATGGAGAATTATCAAACTGTGTATTCCCTTTGAGCTAGCAGTATTTCTACTGGGATTATATCCCAAAGAAATCTTAAAGGAGGGAAAGGGACCCACACATGCAAAGATGTTTGTGACAGACCTTTTCATAGTGGCTAGAAACTGGAAATTGAAAGGATGCCCACCAATTGGAGAATGACTGAATAAATTGTGGTATATGAATATGAAACATTATTGTTCTGTAAGAAATAATCAGCAGGATGATTTCAGAGAGGCCTGGAGAGACTTACATAAACTGATGCTGAATGAAATGAGCAATGTATATGGCAACAACCAAATTATACAACTATCAAGTCTGATGGATGTGACTCTTTTCAACAATGAGATGATTGAAGTCAATTCCAATGATCTTGTAATGAAGAGAGCCAACTACTCCAAGAGAGAGGAATGTGGGAACTGAGGGTAGTTCACAGCATAGCATTTTTACTCTTTTTGTTGTTTGCTTGCATTTTATTTTCTTTCTCTTTTTTTTTTTCTGGTTTGATTTGATTTTTCTTGTGCAGCAAGATAATTGTATAAATATTTATACATATATTGGATTTAACATATTTTAACATGTTTAACATATATTGGGTTACTTGCCATCTGGGGAGGGGATAGGGGGAAGGAGGGGAAAATTTGGAACACAAAGTTTTGCAATGGTCAATGTTGAAAAATTATCCATGCATATGTTTTGAAAATAAAAAGCTTTAATAAAATAGTTTTTACTATTTCCCCACTACTTTTAATTCACCTACATTTATCCTCATTATTTCTTTTCTCTCCTTAATAGAGACCTATCAGATGTAACATTTAGCAAAAAAAAAAAAAAGAAGAAACAGAAAAAAGAAAAAGACAATTAGCAAAACCCATCAATATATTCAAGGATATGCTAGTAACAAGTGCCTTACCAAAAAACATGACACACTTTTAAGTTTAAAGAAATACTTCTTGCATCCTCCATTTTTTTTTAAAATCTAGACAATCAACAACAACAACAAAATCAAACCCTGAATTGTTGTGTTTGCTAATTTCTGAGGCATAGATGAAAACACAGAAAATTTAGCAATTGGCTGTACCTAGTAAGAGTTGGCTCCAACACTCCTTTGAATGTCTTGGAGAAAATAAGTAACAATATAATAATAATTGATATTTACATAGAACATATTATTTGCCAGTAGTTATGCACTCTTAGTATCTCCATTCTACAAGTAAAGAAACTGAGCTAAAAACACTTTAAGTAATTGTTCTACATTCATGGACTATCCCTCCCTTGGCAAAAGAGTTTCTCTTAGCTCTTTTCTGGGCCCAGATTATTCTTTATAATTTTTCAATATTCATTTTCAATTGTTTTGTGGGTGTTGTTCTTTACATTTACATGGAGTAATCATTGCGTATATTATTTTCTTATTATTTACCTCATTTTACATGAAGTCATATTAAGTCTTTGTGTAATATCCGGTATGTATGATTTGTAGTGACTCACTCATTAATAGATACCTGTAGTATCAATTTCTCTCATCCTTCTCCAAAAGAGAAAATTTAATTCTAATTTTAATTCATTTAATTTTAGTTTTATTTGTTAAAGGGGGAAGTAGGAGGTTGATATTAGAGACTTGGGAAAAGTCTCAGAAAAAGGAATTACTGGGAGAAGAGATATCCATCTATTCCCTCCACTATAGTTGGTATAGGAAATATAATTTTAAAGTTCAAGGTAAATTTTTTACTTTTCTTCACTAATTGGGAAAATTTCAGTTTGAGCCTCCCGTTTCTCCTGTAATAAGTATCTCAGGCCCTTGAAACCTATTATCTTTTGCCTAAAGCAGTGGTTCTCAAACTTTTGTTTTCAATATCTTTATCCTATTAAAAATTATTGAGGATATCTCCAAAGTGTTTTTGCTTATCTGGATTATATGTATAGACATTTACCATATTGGAAATAAAAACTATTTTTGAATTTGTAGACCCTCTAAAAGGGTTTCAGAGATCCCCAGACCATACTTTGAATATCACTGGAAGTCTTTAAAATCTGCTTTCTCCAAATCCACTGTAAACCTATGGCTGGATTTCCTCTCATCTATCATATGATTTAGAATGGAGGTGGGGGTAGCATTTCCACCCCCATGTCCATGGTTCCCATCATTTCTGCCCCAGTAACTAGTTCTTTTTTGTTAGTAAGAATTCAGTTGGAGAGAATTGATTCTTGTTAAGTGAATACATTATAGGTGATTTAAGTACAAAATATCTCGATAAAATTTATTCATAGTTATACTATGCCTTCCTACTCACCTTATCTTATTTCTTAAAATACTTTTTTCCTATTCAGTTTTTTTTTTAATAACATCTATCCACCTATGTTTATTTTCCAATTGTGAGCTCATCTTAATCAATCTGAGTAATACCTATGAGGTTAAGTATCATTCTAAGCATTTAGACTTGCAATTTCTTGTTCACTAAACTTTAGTCATTTTATTTGTGTATAAACAGCAGATAATTAGATTTTGTTTTATCACATCCATCAATTTTTTCTTTATTGAATTGTTTAGTACATTTACATATAAAGTTATGTTTATATTTTCTTCCTTTTGCTTCTAATATTAGCTTTTTTTTCAATTTTAAGATTTCCCCCCCATCTACTTCCATATATCACAAAGCAATATTTTTTCATATAAACCTCTTATGTACTTCTGATTATTTGTGCAGCATTGATATGTCTCTGTCATACTATCATATTAGATCACATATTGTAATATAAAGTACCATATCTACTGAAATTTCAGTTTTGTATTATCCAGCATTAATAAATGTGCTGTCTCTGTTCATATTCAGGGGTCCTCAAACTATGGCCCGAGGGTCAGATGAGGCAGCTGAGGACGTTTATTCCCCCTCACCCAGGGCTATGAAGTTTTCTTTATTTAAAGGCCCACAAAACAAAATTTTTGTTTTTATTGTAGTCCCGCCCTCCAACAGTCTGAGGGACAGTGAACTGGCCCCCTATTTAAAAAGTTTGAGGACCCCTGTAAAATGTTCGGTGAAATTACTATCAGAATCACCCCAAAGAAAATATGTACTCATATTCCTCTCAGGAGTTTAAAGTGTGAACTTGACTCACAGAGGGCCAATCAGTGAGAAGATGGAGTTATCAAACCCAAAGGAATCTATGCTCCTCATGAAAATTCTGAAAGGAGAAGAGTTCACAATATGATCTTTTTCTCTCTTGACCAAAGGAGAGGGGGAAAAAAAGAATCCTACATTTCCATAAGTTACTTGCAGTCTTGCTTTGTTTGTCCCTTTCCCACTCACCTTACTATCTTCATTTTCTTCCTCTGGGCTGTCCTCTTTTCAAGACAATTCTCTCCTCCCTTGTCTGATATGGCCATATGGTCTGATAGGTCATCACACTACTATCTATCACTGCTAAATTTACAAGAAGTAATTTCCATTTTCTCTTTTTAAAATTTTTATTAATTTTTTTAATTTATTATAATAACTTTTTATTGACAGAACCCATGCCAGGGTAATTTTTTACAACATTATCCCTTGCACTCACTTCTGTTCCGTTTTTTCCCCTCCCTTCCTCCACCCCGTCCCCCAGATGGCAGGCAAATTTCCATTTTCTCAAGGCTATCTCCTTCCTCAGCTCCCATTTCCATAACTCTAATGAAATTTTTCTCTCAAACCTCACTGATGAACATACTTATGAAATGTATAGTTTAACAAGAAACAAAAGAAATTAATACTAAACATTAGTCCAACAAAGTGAATCTACTTGGTGACAATTTACATTGAATTTAATTTTATTTTTAAGTATGACTTTTCAGATTCTCTCTCTAAGTTACCAAGAAAAATCCTTGTTTCTTTCCATTCTGTTTTTCCATTTATATAGAAACAGTTAATTATTAATACTCTCTTCTGGCGTTTTTTTGTTTTTTGTTGTTGTTGTTGGTTTGGTTTGTTTTGTTTGTGGGGATAAAGGGAGGATCTTTGTTATACATTAAAAAATTTAAGTTTTTTTGTAATTCTGCATTTTTGTCTTGGCATTATAGTATTACTGTCTCACCAATAATTTAATAAATCTCCTATTGTGAAACATTTAGACCGCTTTCTATTTTTTTTTTTGAAATTACATGTGAAACACTGATTTCCACTGAAGTCTCCCACTCTTGCTATTTACAAGATTCAGTTATTATATTAGTATAATACCATAGAGTGACTATAAGTATATTGGTTTAACCTTATAGTCCCACCTTCCCATGACCAGCCAAAAATTTGCATTCATGTCCCTGATGTTAAATTATCCCTTATCAAATCTGGCTATGGCCCGTGCCGTCTTTGCTGAACCCTTTGGGTCAGTCCATGGCACTCTGCCATGGTCTTTCCCTTCACTCCTCCCTCATGCCATATGGTGTCTCTCCTTTCAAACTCCATTATACCTTATGGTTTCTGTCTCTTTCCCACAGCTAACTTTTTTTAGGGTGCTAAATTCCTTTTAGGATTTAGCCTGCCAATCTCATAGTGTTCCCTTTCTCCTGAGTAATTGTGTTTCACCAAGGAGCTTATTTTTCCATCATTAATTATGTGTTCTATCATTCTGTTGGATATTTCTATTGTAGCTCTCCATTTTGTCAGGGACCTTTTTTCCTAAATAAATTGATCTTTTTCCAAAAAGAATGGCCATTGTGAATTCTTCACGTGACAAACCCCCACATTTGATGCTCTTTAGATTATATCATCTGGTGCATACAGACCACATCATTTTCTATAACAGCCACATCATGGCGATAAATTAATCATTTTGGTGAAGATAATGGCTATCCCAATAGTTCATAACTCATTTGATTCTTTGCCCTCTTCCTCTGGATCCCAAGTATTTGGGATCTCCTACCATTCACTAAATTAGCCTTAGATGTAAAGATAGTTATTATAAACAAACATCAACAAAAAATGTAATAGTGATGTTAACATTTGCATGGCTGGAAAACTCAGTCTGAAGATTATTTTACATTATGCTGAATATTCACCAGGATTATCCCCAGGAAAGAGACTTTCCACTTCAGCCATAGCTCTCATAGGAAAACATTTTCAAACCATTCACTCATTCAAATTTATGTTAAAAGCATTAAGGAGATGGGGGGGGGGGGGGAAGGGAAACACTTCAGCTCCATCTCCCCTGGCGCCAAGAATGAATACACTTGATTATTTATGACTCTTGTTTGGTAGTAACAGCAGCAACTCTATTTCAATACTTGCTTTTCTCATGAAAGTCAGTTCCCTTAGGTGACTCTTCACTTGAAGTATGGTCTATCCAATCCCAAATCAGTCACTCAATGAGCTAGTGCTGGTTAAATTTCCCATCCAAATTTCCAGCAGATATCTTTTATCGTCACAAATTATAGATGCCATCTCTGATCCTTCAGAAATTTTACTTAGTAATAGCAAATGCCACAGAGAACAACTGAAGACCCCAACCCCTGAAGAAATGATATTTGACCTTTTAAAAGTTCAATGGGAGATCTCAGTCCTATAGCTTTCCATCACAATATACCACTGTTCTCATCACCATTCAAGACTATTTAATGGTGCACTTTCATGGTTGCAACCCAAAGATATTGAACTGGTAGAGGGAAAAAACAAAAAGCTTCTGACCAATGGAAGAAAATGATAGATATAGAATTCTATTTTGAAAAGTTTTGTTTGTATAGTCTTTCAGAGTGTACTTCCATCAATGGAATTATTGGGTTAATTACAAGGCAATCTTACTTTTTCAGAAAAAAAATAATGTCCATCACATGTTAGGATTCTTACAAGGTGCTAAGTAAGTGGAGTTGATGAGATAATGATTCTCTAATTTACATGTACTTAGAATTTACTATAATTCCACAAGATTCACACCTTTAAGAGAGCATATATAAGGAGGAGCCTCTCAGGGCCAAAGAAAGAAGTCCACTAGAAGTCCACTAGAAGCTCTCAGGCTAAGAGACAGATTCATTCCATCCTCCACCTTTGATGTGGCTGGAGGCAGGTGAGGAGATTCAGAAGCCAGAGCTCAAGCTCTCAGAAGGCCTCTGAGAAAAACTAGCTGAGCCCCTAGTGAAGGAGATAACACTTTGAAATAGACAATAAAGGATTTGGACTTTTAACTCCTGGCTGTATTTGAGGTGATTATTACACTGAACTGAAACGAAGGCTGCTCCCAGAAGCCCCCCAAAAAATCTGTTCACAGAGAACATTATTTTTTTTTTATTATAGCTTTTTATTTACAAGATATATACATAGGTAATTTTTCAGCATAGACAGTTGCAAAATCCTATTCTTCCAACTTTTTCCTTCCTTCCCTCCACCCCTTTCTCCAGATGGCAGGTTGACCAATACATGTTAAATATGTTAAAGTATAAGTTAAATACAATATAAATATACATGTCCAAACAGTTATTTTGCTGTACAAAAAGAATCGGACTTTGAAATAGTGAACTATTAGCCTGTGAAGGAAATCAAAAATGCAGGTGGACAAAAATAGAGGGATTGGGAATTCTATGTAGTGGTTCATAGTCATCTCCCAGAGTTCTTTCGCTTGGTATAGCTGGTTCATTCATTACTGCTCTTTTGGAACTGATTTGGTTCATCTCATTGTTGAAGAGGGCCACATCCATCAGAACTGATCATCATATAGTATTGTTGTTGAAGTATATAATGATCTCCTGGTCGTGCTCATTTCACTCAGCATCAGTTCATGGAAGTCTCTCCATGCCTTTCTGAAATCATCCTGTTGGTCATTTCTTACAGAACAATAATATTCCATAACATTCATATACCACAATTTATTCAGCCATTCTCCAACTGATGGGCATCCACTCATTTTCCAGTTTCTTCCCACTACAAAGAGGGCTGCCACAAACATTCGTGCACATACAGATCCCTTTCCCTCCTTTAAGATCTCTTTGGGATATAAACCCAGTAGTAACACTGCTAGATCAAAGGGTATGGACAGTTTGATAACTTTTTGAGCATAGATCCAAATTGCTCTCCAGAATGGCTGGATGTATTCACAATCCCACCAACAATATATCAGTGTCCCAGGAGAACATTATATTTTAGAGAAGAACATTACAATCACAAATTTACAAGCCAGAGCAGCTAGGTGGCGCAGTTGATAGAGCACTAGCCCTGAAGTTAGGAGTACCTGAGTTCAAATCTTTTCTCAGACACTTAATACTTACTTCCTAGCTGTGTCACCTTGGGCAAGTCACTTAACCCCAATTGCCTCAGGAAAAAAATAAAATTTACAACTCCATTCACAGAATCTGATTGACTCTAAGTCCAATTCCCTCTTCTCTGTTTTATCCTTACTCTTCTAATTTTATGGCACTATTAATTACTGTCTTCCCACTTTCACTAATCTTTCCCCATATTTTGTTTATTACTCTTCTTTTAATTTCATGTTTTAAGAGATATTCCTAGTTCAACATGTTCTGTCCTTAGGTCTCTTTATTCTCTATGACTTTTCCCTTAAAGATACCTATGAAAAGGTGCTCTAAATCATTATTGATCAGAGAATTGCAAATTACCACTTCACACCTCTCAGATTGGTTAGGATGACAGGAAAATATAATGATAAATATTGAAGGGGATGTGAGAAAACTGGGACACTAATATATTGTTGGTGGAGTTGTGAATGATTCCAACCATTCTGGAGAGCAGTTTGGAACTATGCCCAAAGAATGATCAAACTGTTCATACCCTTTGATCCAGCAGTGTTTCTACTGGGCTTATCTCCTAAAGAGATCTTAAAGGAGGGAAAGGGACCCACATGTACAAAAATATTTGTGACAGCCCTTTTTTGTAGTAGCAAGAAACTAGAAACTGAGTGGATGCCCATCAATTGGAGAATGGCTGAATAAGCTGTAGTATATGAATGTTATGGAATATTATTGTTCTATAAGAAATGACCAGCAGGATGAATATAGAGAGGCTTGGCAAGACTTACATGAACTGATGCTGAGTGAAATGAGCAAAACCAGGAGATCATTATATACTTCAACAACAAAATTATACAATGATCAATTCTGATGGATGTGGCTCTCTTCAACAATGATATGATTCAGACCTGTTCCTTATGATGAAGAGAGCCATCTACACCCAGGAAGAGGTCTGTGGGAACTGAGTATGATTCACAACATAGCATTTTCATTCTTTTTATTGTTTGCTTGAATTTTTATTTTTATTTTCTTTTTTCCGATTTGGTTTAACTTTTCCTGTGTGGCAAGATAATTGTATAAATCTGTTCACATATATTGGATTTAAAATACATTTCTACCATATTTAACATATACTGGACTACTTGCCATCTAGGGGAGGGGAAATTGGAACAAAAGGTTTTGCAAGGGCTAATTTTGTGTTCTTTTTTTTCCTGAGGCAATTGGGGTTAAGTGACTTGCCCAGGGTCACACAGCCAAAAAGCGTTAAGTGTCAGGTCAGAACTCAGGTCCTCCTGTCTCCAAGGCTAGTGCTCTATTCACTGTGCCACCTAGCTGTCCCTGCAGGTTTTGAAAAATAAAAAAGCTTTAATAAAGGAAAATGAAATGAAAAGCTTTTTCAAGTAAAGAAAAAAATCACATACACCTCCAGAAATCCAATTATTACCAATAGTCATATGGGTCTCAAATGTCTACCTCCATGCCCAACAATTATATGAGATCTGATCTCAAATCTTCAACTGCCTACTGGGCATTTCTACTTAATATATATACTAATAACAACTCCAACTCAATATATCTATAACCAAACTTCTCATCTTCCTATATGTCCAACTTTCCAATTTCTTTGATAGAAATATCAATCTACCAGTCCTCCAAAATTGAAATTTCAGAAGCAATTTTGATCTTTATCTTTGACCTCCTCACACTCAATGAATTTCAACTAGATTCTAAAACTTCATTATCTTTCTCATAGATTGTCTCCATTCTGTCCCTTCATTTTCTTAATAACTTCTTTGAAAAGAATTTGCACCTGACATTTTTGAAGTGACTTATTCTACATCTTCCCTTTTCAAATTCTTGATGAGATTCTCTTATTTAAAGAGAAATTCTCTCCTCTTCCTCTGGGATTTATATTTGATCTTTCTTTTTTAAGAGTTTTATTCTACATTTTAGTTGCATATTCAATTCGTAATTAGTTCTTTTTCCTTTTTGTTGATGAAAAGTGCTTGCAACTCAAATATATCACTACTGATGTAATTTAACCAATTTTTTTTTTTACATTTCATTTTTGTCAGCTTGTTCAATTTATATTTATATATATATTTTTTCATTGATTTGCCAGTTTCTAAAAATTAAGTTATTTAGGCTTCAATTATTTTTTTAAATTTAGCCGACTAGTAAAATGTATTTGGTACTTTGGCTTTTCTTATTTCATGCCTAACACATTCTCAATTTCTATAGATTTTGCCTAGCAACTCGTAAGATAAATGCATTTCATGTATTCACATTAATTTTCAGAAATCTATCATATCCATGATTTCTAAAATTCTATTTAGTTTCTGAATTCTTTCAAATTTGCATGTGAAGGAGAGACAGAGGTGATCTCAGACTATTTTATTTTACTTCCTATTTCCCCTATATTTCATTTAGCTTTTGTTTTATTTAGATACTATATCATTTAGAGGATGCAGCATCTATTGATGCTAATTCATTTTCTATGGTACCTTTCAACATATTGTAATTTCCTGGTCCATTTTTTTAAAAGGATTCTTTCCTTTTTTGGCTATTTTCTTTTCTCAAATCACGATTACTATTCTTGTCCTTTTTAAAAAGTTCATCCATAACATAATTTGATCCAGTCCTTGGATTGTTTGAATTTTGAGGTTACACATGTGTTTACTGTAATCAACATATTGCTAGATTCTGCTTTCATCTCCAAGTTTGAGGAATGAGTTAATTGTGAAGGCCAACCAGACATAACCCGATGGCCAGAGAATCCAAATTTGAAGGACACATATCATGACCAAAGCACATTACTTGAGTCCTTAAATAGAAAAACAACTTAAACAACAATTACTCTAACAAAATGGGAGCTTAGAACAAAATGAAGTTGTTTAATCTTTCACAACAAGGGTGTAAGAAGACAGGAAAGGTAGGAAAGGGTCATATAAAAAAGAACAGAGTATCAAACAGCTTTTATATTTGATCTTGGAGAAAAAAATTCCCTAGCATTCATTAAATAGAATGGAATGATATGCTTAGGACTACATTTAAGGATCATCAACTTGATAGCTAATAAGGGAATGGATTGGAAGATTTGCAATGAAATAATTTGTGTTCTACCTAGCAGTTAACAAAAGGGGATAGCAATACCATATTTAGAGCACAGAAAGACTATAGTACCAATTCAGCTAAGCCTTAGCTTTGCTGCAATGTATAATACAGGTCTCCAACTTGGAAACCTGGGAGGAGGGATGAGGCCATTCCTGACTAGACTTTATGTCTAGATTATATTATTGGCCCTACCCTTTTAGTCCTCTCAGATAATTTTATCTCCAAAATAGTTTCAATACAGAATAAGCCCAAACTACACAGCAAGGGCTGGATTTTATCCCTCCTACCAAAAAGATGATTTATTAAAAGGGAAGAAAAAAATAGAGAACATAAAATATTATTTCTCATGAATGGAATGTCAGAAGTTAACATTTCTACAGTACTCCAAGATTTATCAAATATTTTACATTATTATCCTTTTACAAACGAGGAAAATGTACCAGTGATTTTCTCATTGCCATATAACTAGTAGATAAGCAGCTGAGAAATTATTTAAATTCAGTTCTTAATTCTATTCACTGTGACACTTAACTGCCTCAGTGATGATATAAATATAGTAGTGGGGATACAAGAAGAATGAATTTAGATCTTTTGAGAATTAGGTAAAGAATGTTTGGAGAAAGGATAAAGATTTGATTTATAAATATTTTAAACTGAACAGTCAGGTGAAGATAAATAAAGACCTAAGGATAAGCATAATATAAAGAGTAAGGTTATGTGGCAGGTAGGTATTACAAACACATAGTTCTATTACAGATGCTGATCAAGTGGGGATTAAAAGGAAAGAACTACTGAATTAGTTCTGGGCTGGGTGAAGAGATCAAGAGAACAACAATAAAACCAGGCAGATATTATTAAATAAACTAAATCATTAGTATATTCCAAATAGAGAAAATAAATTTTAAAAAGTAAAAAATAAAATTCACAAAGAATCGTTTAGTAAAACTTTTTTGCTTTTTATGTCAAACAACATGGCAATAGGAGAGATACATAGGCAGCTAGACTGAATAGATTGAGCACCAGGTCTGCATTGTCTGATTTCTGAAAATAGCGTTGCTCTTAACTCCTCTGTGTAACTGTTGCTGTTTGATTATGTCAGACTTTTCATGACTCCATTTGGGGTTTTTCTAGGAATGATTTGCCATTTCTTCTCCACCTCATTTTACAGATAAGGAAACTGTGGCAAAGCTAAGTATCTTGCCAGATAACTAATTAAGTGTCTTAGGCTGGATTTGAACTCATAAACATGAGTCTTTCTGATTCCAGGCCTGGCACTTTTATCCAGTGTGCCATGTAGCTGCCCTACATAATCTGAAAAACCTCAATTCTCTTCTTGGCAACTGTTTCTTCAATGTATAAAACCTATTCTTGTGTGTGTATAAAACCTACTTTTTGTAGCAGCAAAGAATTGGAAAATGAGATGCTCACCAACTGGGAAATGGCTGGACAAGTTGTAGTATATGAAGATAATAGAATATTATTATTCTATTTAAAAAAAATGAACATGCTGATTTTTAGAAAGGCCTGGAAAGTTTTACATGAACTGATGCTGAGTGAAACAAGAATCAGAATACAATGTACACACTAATAGCAAAAATATATGATAATCAACTATGAAAGAGTTGTTCTTTCTCAGTGGTTCAGTGATCCAAAGCAAACCCAAAAGACTTGACAGTAATGCCATCCTCATCAAGAAAAAAGATCTAAGAAAACAATGTAAATCAACACATGCTATATTCATTTTTTTTAAATCTCTTTCATGGTTTTTCCTTTTTGCTCTGACTTTTCTCTCCCAACATGATTCATAAAGTAATGTATTAAAAATAAGGAAAAAAATATAAGGGGAAAAAAAGACTAACAGTTAAATTTCAGGAAACCATAGAAAGACTTACATGAATTGATGCTGAGTGAAATGAACAGAACCAGGAGAATATTATATAGAGTAACAACTTTAGGTAATGATTAGTTTTGATAGACTTAGCTCTCCTCAGCAATACAATGATCTAAGATAATTCCAAAAGACTCATGATGAAAAACACTATACAACACTGAACCAGGGTTGAGAATGCTGGACAGACCTAACAAGCATGTGAAGAATGGAGGTCCCAATCTGAAGGACTAAAAAGAAACAGGTCCTATTAAAGATTAAAGCATATAGATGCAAATTTGACAAGAATGTAACATGAGATAAGCCCAGAATTTTTCAGGAATTTCTATTCTGAATATTTGCAGATGTCATTTATATTGCAAGATGTCATTCTC
The DNA here is from genome assembly GCF_902635505.1 of Sarcophilus harrisii. Classification (NCBI taxonomy): domain Eukaryota; kingdom Metazoa; phylum Chordata; class Mammalia; order Dasyuromorphia; family Dasyuridae; genus Sarcophilus; species Sarcophilus harrisii. Next base: position 517,710,157 of record NC_045428.1, read on the forward strand.
ATCAGATTTATGATAATGTATTAAAAGATGACAATTGCTGGAGCAATTCATATACTTCATTTTCTTCAGGATGAAAATATATCAAGTTTTGAGAAATAATTTTCTGACATTCTTTAGAGTTGAAGATTGTGTAAATAGCATGTATCTCTCTTGAAGAGCAGTCAGGCATAAATATGATATATCTCTTTTTGTCTTCAGAAAATTCATAGAATTTGCTGTTTTTCACCTGTGGAGATTCTGCAGAGAGAAAAGATATTTTTATGTCTCCAAAAGTTGAAATTTTTATCTATATCCTCAAGTGACAGGTTATCTATGCTAAGATTTCCCACCTGGTTTTATCTATTCTTGGCTTACAGGAAAATAGAGAATGTTCAGAATAACAACATTATCTTAATGATAAAAAAAAGGAGTTGGCATTCCTAGCTCTGCCTCAAACAACTAGAAAAGTTTCTTTTAACCATATTATTCCCCTCCTTCCATGCTTCAGATGGGTTCAACATAGTTGCTTTCTCTCTTTGCTACCCACAGTTCCTCCCTAACCTTTTGGATACCTGGATTCCTCTAGAAATACTAAATTAGGCAAGGAATTAAAACTCTGTATTCATGAAATTCCATTTTTTAAATCAAACCAAACCTTAGAGATCATCTATTTATAACTCATACCTTAAAATAATTCCCTCTGTGTAGCATTCCTGAAAAGTAGCCTTCCAAGCTCTTTTTGAAGACTTTTGTTGAGGGAGAATCCATTACCGTTTGAAGCAGCCACTTGCCCGTTTTTATATAGAACTTAATTATTGGGAATTTTATTGACATAGCAATTATATTTTCTTCCCTGAAACTTCTATCCTCATTTTGCTCTTTGGCACCAAACAGAACTACTGTGCCATTTTTAGTATTTCCCATTTATTGTCTGGGCTCAATAATCCCATGTCCTTCAACTAATATTCATATGGCATAAATTAAGGGCCTTTTACCTTTAGTCTGACCTCTTCTGAAGGATCAATAGCCTACTAATGCACTTCCTGAAATGGGATGCCCAGAATAGTGCTCCAGATGATGGCAGACAAAGTACAATGGAACTCCTCCTCCCTTCTGCTTCTCTCCCACCTCCCTTCTCCTCTCTCAAATCAGGAATCTTTATTATGTACAGCTTCTTTTTTTTTTATGCATGTATTAAATTTAGTTGGTTAGTACCACCACTGCTATTTGTATCTTTGTCCCCTTTTCAATGTCCTTTTGCTCTTTTCTGGTATTTCTTGCTTGTTTGTTTTTTGGCATGAAAACTCATCCATCCATTCATTCTTATACCTAACCTTGTCAAGAAATGGCATCTTTAGAATAGACGCAGCTAAGCCAAACAGGTTCCACAGTAGTACTACTGAAAAAGTAAGTCCTCAAAGATGTCCTTCAGGTTCTGTCCTTTACTTCCCTTCTCCTTTTATACTGCCTCACTGGGTGATTCCATTGGCTTTCGTAGATTTAGTTCTTATCTCTCTACTGATGATTCTCAAATCTATCTTTCCTATCCCAATCTATTGACCTCCCAACTTTGTATCTCCAACTGCCTTTCAGACAACTCAAGCTGGATATCCAGGAGATATGAAAACATTGAGTTGAAGAACTCAATGTGTCTAAAACAGAACTCATTGTTTTACTCTCTAAAACCTTTCCCCCTCTTACCTTCTCTTTTACTGAAGGGTGTCCCTCACATGCAACTTAGGAGTCATCCAGAATTCCTTTTTCTTATGCTCTTATACAATCAATTTTTAAGGCCATACTTTAAAAGCTCTCCAATAACCCTCCCCACCCCCAACACTGATAGCAGTTTAGTTCAGGATCACATTAACTCAAACTTTTGATTATTGCATCAGGTGTCTTGTGAGTTTATCTTAAATCTCTTCTCAAGCTAATCTTTCCTCCATTTAGTCACTCAAAAAGTAGATTGGATTATACTTCTCCCTATTCAAACTCCAGTTGGTTCTCTACTGACTCTATGAGCAAATACTCTTTTCATAGTTTTTCATAACCTAGTCATCTCCAACTTTTCCAGTCTTCTTGTACTTTCTTCCTGACATGTATTTTGATCTAATGACACTGACCTCTTGGCTTTTCCATGAACAAGATGCTCCATCTCTCAGCTCTGATCATACTTTTTGGCTGTCCCCCATGCCTGGAACACTCTCCCTCCTTTGCTCTGAATGCTGACTTTTCTGGCTTTTTAAAGTTCCAACTAAAAGCCCATGTTTCCAATCTCTGTCAACGACAGTAAGTTATCCTTTTACCTAGCCTTTTGAAAACCTCATGTCTTTTTTTTGTTGTTGTTTTGGATCCAAGCACTATCTTAAATTCACCAACAAAGCAGAACTCTTTCATCAATTCAAATTGCACTCCACTCATTCTGAATTTCCACCTGCAGACCTAATCCAGTCAAGGAGCACTAGATGGAGAGTTTTCAGAGAATCTCCTTTGATTCTTTTTACTTTTATTCATTGCTTTTCTTCTCCTACAAGAGTGCACGGGACATACTTAGGCTTCTGACTTACATATGGCAAATCTGCACCTGACCTATGAATGGCAAATGGTTATTATAGGAAACAGACAACTTCTCCTCCCAAGAAGACTACTTTCTCAGTGGTAGATCATTTCCTTCACAAAAACCTTTTAGAAAAAAAACAATATGTAGGTTTACTACCAAAAGTCTGTTTGCTTACCTTGAAATTTTAGCAAAAATATTGCTACCATAATGAGATAAAAACGACTCAACTTTGGGCTGAAAGATTCCCAGCCTTGTAGCAACAGGGTTTCACTCCTGTGGAGAATAGAAATTCAGTTATCTGCCCTAGTTAGCACAGGCTCTATGTCTTACATTAGAGCAAGAATTCCCTACCCCCTTACCCTGCAATTGTCTCAGTTACTAATTTCCCTCCCCAAATCTCTTTGCCTCTTACCTCAGTATAAAGTCTTTTATAATTAACTTCTCATTGAAGAAAAACCTACCTTCTCAATCTGTCTGTCACACCCTAGAGGAGAGGAAAATAAGACACAAAGAAAAATATCAGTCTGTCTCTAAAAGTGGTCTCTAAAAAAAGTCACAAAATCCCATCCCAAGTCTCTTTCCTTGTCCTGAAGTAGAGCTTAGAATTTATTAACAAAGAAACTAATGCCCTGGTGTCTCTCATTCCAGTCACTATCACCTGTATGTGTATGTGTGACAGAGCTAAGTTGGAGGGGCAGTATTCTTGAGGATCCATTCTATATAATATTTTGCCTTTCCCCTCCTTAACTTCTCTAACCCCATCAGCACAGAATGCTCTTTCTGTTTTTCTCATCTTAGGTGATAGACAACAAACATCTTATTGCTCAGAAGTGATCTCCCTCTTCTTTTCTCCAGGGAGCACAAAGTACATATAACAGGACAGACAATTATATCCATAAGCACGACAACAAAATAATCTTTTAAAAACCAGATTTGTTGCTCAAGCCATGTTTCCACCCCGGCCTACAGCAGCTGACAGAGCAACTCTACAGTTTAATCCAAAGACCTCAGATGAAGTTATCCTGGTCCCTTACCTGCAGCAGCTCCTCATTTGATTTTTTACATTTTTGTTCTAGCTCTGTGAGCATTTCCTGGAGATCTCTGATGTGCTGTTCCAGTTTGGCCTCCCATTCCTTCCTTTGCTTGAAGATCTTGGAGATCTCCTTTGCCTCCCTCTTCTTTAGCTGTTGAAACACCTCCATTTCCTGCTTACTGAGCATTTGTAAACCATTTTCTACCTCCTCATCTTCCTCACTGTCTAGCTCAGACTCCAGCTCAAGCTCAGATTCCTGAAGCTCTGGCTCAGATTCCTGAGGCTCCACATCCAGTAGCTCTTCCACCTGCTCCTCCTCTTCCTCTGGATCCTCTGTTGAGGATTCAAATACTGCAGGAATACATGCCTCAAGCATTGCTTTGAGTTTCTTTTGCTTCTTCTAGACAGTGGAAAAAAAAAACTAGTTAGGTGGGTGATACATTCTGATCAATTTATTGTTCTTCTCCTCAGAAATGCACAGTTCCTACTTAGCCAACAATAGCCTGAAACTTGATCCAGAGTCCAGATAGGGCTCCAGAAAAATTCACTTCCTCTCTGATCTCAAGATGTTTATCTGGCAAAAACTTTGGGACTGGTGCTGTTTAAGATCATTTCCACATTTGTTTCTTTAAAATCTCCACCCATCAAGCCTTTTTCACCCAACCTGAATTTCTCAGTCATCTTCCCCAACATCTATCTCTATTTCCTCTAAAGAAAACTCATTCTTCTAATCAGTTTAATATTATAAAGGCTTCACAACTTCCCTGGTCTCCCATAAGAGGTTCTAATCAGCTTTTTTAAAGCCAAGTTTCCCCCAATTTCTTTACGAAGTCCCCTTCATAATGGAATGTAATAGGTAATCCTCATAATCCTGGGAATCTGAATAGGATGCACAGATTAGAGTTTTATTATTGAAATATTATAATTTCTGTACCTTATAGCTTTTCTCACACTTGGCTTATCCCTATGGGGTCTGGAGAAGATGTAAGTTTAAGTAATTTAAGTAAGATGAGGCTAACAATCTTAACTTTGTTCCCCAGACTCACGGAGGTTTGTATTCTTTCAAATGGAAGACTTCACTGTATTCACAGGGCAAGAGAAAGATAAGGAGACCAGTCTATCAAAGTGCAAAATTTCACATTTTCAAGAGCCATCCCATTATCCTACTGCCCATTTTTTCCATTCCTCACATCACATTTCTTAAATGCTGCATTTTTATCATGAATTTCAAGCTGACATACTATTTCTAGGAACAAATTTGCAATTAGATCCTCAGCCAGACATTCAAAATGGTCTTCCCCTACCATAACAATCCAGTCTTTACAGACTCACCATATCACTCTTCTCCACAAACTCAATTCTCAGCCACCCAGTGAGCCAGTTAGCTGATAGGAATGGCCGATTTCCCTTGTGTTTAACCAAATCTCCAGTATTGGGGCATTTGGTTAGATAATCCATATAATACCACCTCCACTCTTCAGGGAATCAAATGCCCCTTCTACAGCTATCCCCAGATCCCAAATATCACACAGCACTTTACCTGAATATCCCTTAAATTTTTATATTATTTTGTGGTACATCTTAAAGGGAAAGCTAAAACATTCTACTAGGTTTAAAGTGTCAGGGTCAAGATCTTTTTGTCATGCACAAAAGCACTCTCTCTGTATTTAATAAGTGTTGAAATGACAATACTGGCCAATTCAGAAATTTGTTTTAATGTGCTGTTCCTATCTGTTATAAGCTGTTTTTCTTTATTTTTCAAAGGGGTGGTGGGAAGGAGGGGGGCACAGAAGTGAAGCTGAAAGGGAAAACGGACATTTTTTGTTATTTTTTAAAAAATAAAACTAAACAAAGGAGAGGAAAAAAAAGAAATGTCTTCTAAATTCTTTGTTATGTATACCAATGCTAGTCAGATGCTTTGAAAATACTGATCCTATAACATTCACAAGATCATTAATTTAGAAGAGTTGAGCAGGACCTGAGCCCAAAGCTGTTAGAATACCAAATTTTTTGCTAGCATAAAAATAGGAACTTGTCTTGTTTAGTCTGATTGTTTGTTTGCCTGCTTAAAGGAATTTATTTGAATTTCCTCATCATATCATGCAGAAATAATAAAGAGATGATTTCAGAAATCTAAATGGTTTCTGACCTTCTAAAGATTAAATCACACCTAAAAAGGAAAAGTGATTCACTATTATCATAATTAATGAATGAAAATAAAACCTAACTCAATTTTCTACAACTATATGCATATCCAAAGCTATTTTTTCGACTAGATAAATTCTCAAAGCAAGCTAGCCAATTGCCTTTGGTAAGACTAATTATTTGTGGGTAATGGGTTGTGGAGGTTAAAACTCCTCAACTCCTACCCAACCCTAAAGTCTTAGAGAAAGCAAAGGGGGAACCCAGGAAATTGCAAAAACAATGCAGAAATCTAAGGGGTAAAACAGCTAAGCCCATAACAGTAGTTTAGAAATCAAAAAAGTTGGATTAGGGTCAATGTTTCCACGTTGCCACATGCACCAAAAATCTCACTGAGCTTCAATTTGTACATTTTAAAGTATTAAAATATTAGCACAGCCTCCCTACCAAATTGTTGAGGAAATACCAGAGACAATGGATATACAGCTGTTACTATTCAGGAAGACTCACCCGGATACTTACAGTCCACACTACACACCATGACAGGCATCTCTTCTTCTCCTTAGACAAAGCTTTCTGTAAATATTCTAACCGTTTCCACAAACTATTCTGATGGTCCCAGTGCTTTTTCTGTTAAGAGAAATCTTTGCTGAGTCTGAGATATAAGAAGTGTGAAAGGTTCAGAAACCCAAAAGTCTTTTTTTTTTTTGAGGCAACTAGAGTTAAGTGACTTACCCAGGGTCACACAGCTAAGAAGTGTTAAGTGTCTGAGACTAGATTTGAACTCAGATCCTCCAGATTTCAAGGCTGGTGCTCTATCCACTTCACCACCTAGCTGCCCCAGAAACCCCAAAGCCTTGACAAAAATGGACATTGAAATTTTAGGCTGCAAGGGAAGCTTGGAAAATCAGCCAAATGAAAGCTACTTAATTTTTGAGGAGAGAGCTAAGTCAGTTAGAACAAGACTCAAAGACACATCCAAACGTAGGAGAAACTGAAATGAAGGGAGGGTCTGAAAGTGAGTCCCTACTAAAAAGAGCCTTGGCTGCCCTCATGGATTTCCATTTACCCAGACGTTACTCACCTTGTAGTATTCTACTACCTCCCAAATGGGGCAGAGTGCGTGGTCCTCATGCTCCTGGGATTCTAAACAGGATACACAAATTGGGGTCTCATCTTCAAAACAAAATAACTTCTGTGCCTTCTGGTGCCTCTCACATATGGTTCGTTCCTCTGGATTTTGAAACAGGTAAGGCTCTACAAGTCTGATTATGTTAACTTGATTCAATAGACTAATCGTAGGTTTATATTCTCTCAATTGCAAGACTTCCCTGCATTCAGGGCAAGAGAAGGGTATGCAATATTTTTCCCATTGTCTCAGACAAATTTGGCAGAAGCTATGTCCACAACCAATAGTGACTGGGAATCTGAAATACTGCAAGCAAATGGAACAGATAAACTCATCCAGGAGATTTTTAATCACCTCCCTGTCATCCATGGCTAGAAGTAAGGCTTGGATGGTGAAAATGGTCAGTAGACCTTCCTTCCAGACCTCACCAAGTCCACAAAAGGAACTTTTGCCAGGAACCAGTAAGAAAGAATACTACTAAACCTTACTGCACCTTGGGGGGAAGAGTTTAAACAAAGAGTGATCATTGAACAAAAGGTAGCTTCTCCTCCACCCAGTAATTTAGTTTGCAAAGGTGAATAACAAAGAAACCCTCCAAACTAGCTGGGAGGAATAATCTATTTCAATGCTTAGTTCAAATATCACTTCCTAGGGAAGCCCTTTCTCAATCCTAATAGCTAACCCTAACCCTAAATGCTCTCCACCATCCTTATTCAATTATTTTACATTTATCTTCTATTTTGTGTATGTGTTTTCCCTAATAAAGGCAGCCTCAGATACTAGTTGTGTAACCAACCTCTCATAGCCTCAGTTTTATCTATGAAACAAAGATAATAATAGCTCTTACCACCCATGATTATTGTGAGAATCAAAAATACTTAAAAAAAAAAATTCTCAAAACAATAATATCATTATTTTAGGTCAGCCCAAATGTCACTTCCAGTTTCCCCTGTATTACAAAGACCTTCCTCCTTCATTAACTTCAAATAATACTTTTGTTTGCCAAAATTCTCCATTAGTTGTTGCCTCACTATATTACTCTAGAGCTCAGGGAGTGCTTCCCTTTTGTTTTTTAATTCTTAGCTCCTAGCATTGAACTTGGTACATCTGTAGGATTTAATGAATAATTCCAATCAAACTGTCAAAAATTAATAAAATTCTTCTGGAAGAACAAAAGTCAATAATGTGAAGAGAATTATTGGGATGAGGGATAATGCAAAGGAAGGTGTCCGAGACCATTCTAGATCTAAAACTATATTATAAATTCTCATCAAAACCAGAGTGGTGACAGGAAACTATAATGCTAAATGTTGGGGGGAAATTAGGAAACAGTGTGTATGTAGTGTATGTAGTCCTGCATTTTCAGAGGACCAAAATAATATCACTATGTTTGAATTGAGTTACAATGTGTCTGACTGTGGTTGATCAGACCACTATGAGCTCAGAATGCTCTGCCACTAGTCAGACACAAATAGTCCATATGAATATTTGGGGAGGCGTCTCTAATTTTGCACATTTCATGTTTCCTTTGGGATAATTCAATTCTGCTTTGCTCATAGAACATAGCACTTTCTCTGATAAAGGACTGCTGGATGGTACTGTTCCAGTATCTCCTATGTCATACAATCAATTCTTAAGAAACTTTGAGAATGCCCTTGCTTTTTCTGACCACCGTGTAAGCACTTGCCCTGTATGAGTTGTCCATAAAATAATTTTTTTGTCAAGTGTACATTTACCATTCAAACGGTATAGCTCAGAATGGTGAGTGATCACCATTTAATAAAAACAAAACAAAACAAAACAAAAAAAAAAACTGGAGATATCTCTAGGAGCAAAATGGAAGTTTATTATATGTTCTGGCGAGAAGCCGGCATCCCTCCAATAGAACAAGCAATAGAAAGGAGACAACTTTTGGGACAGGTTTGACATTTTAAATAGTCCCTAACCCATATACTCTTCCCACCACTGACCCTCATCTGGCTAATTACTAATACTCCCTTCCACTTGTTCATCTTTCATTTTAAAGAGGACCCATGACACCATGAGGTGATGTCTTGACTTGCCCATGAATTGGATTTAAGTAAGGCAGAGTTGCAGTCACTAGTCTTCTTTCTTCCATGTCAGTCCATGGCTAGATAAAAATTAAGATGATTATGAACGAATGCCTTCTTCCCTGCTGGAACCTTGTAGTCTTGGATGTCTAACCAAACTCTAAGCACTCCAACGCCACCTGCTTATATTGCCTTTATGGTCATTGGAATGAGTTGTTCTTCACAAGTTTTCACATGCTTGGAGTAGACATCTCCCTAACTCATCAAAAGGCTTGTTGGTTGCATTCAGTCTGGGTGAGCCTGTATGCAGACAATTTCTCCTATTTTATGGAGAACTCACACAGGGCAAGTGTTCACGAGGACAAATGCTAATGATTTGTGTGGGTTTATTTGATATCCTGCAACTTTGCTGAAGCTATGAATTGTTTTCAGTAGGTTTTTGGATGATTTTCTAGGATTCTCTAAGTATATTATCATATTATCTGCAAAGTGTGATAGTTTTATTTCCTGCTGTTTATTCTAATTCCTTTAATTTCTTTTTTCTTTTCTTATTGCTAAAGCCAAAATTTCTAATATAATGTTGAATAATAGTGGTGATAATGAAAATCCTTATTTCACCCCTTTGGGAATGCCTCCAGCTTCTCTTCATTACAAGTAATGCTTGCTGTAGGTTTTAGATAGATACTGCTTATTATTTTTAGGAAAGCTCGCTTTATCCCTGTGCTCTCTAATGTTTTTAATAGAAATGGGTGCTGTACTTTGTCAAAAGCTTTTTCTGCATCATTGAGATTATCACATGATTTCTGCTGGTTTTGATATTGACACTGTCAATTATTTTAATAGTTTTCTTCATATTGAACCAGCCCTGTACTCCTGGTATAAATCCTACTTGGTCATAGTGTATTATTCTGCTGATAAATTGCTGTAATTTCTTTGCTAATATTGTCTTTAAAATTCTTGCATTGGGAGATTTTGTCTGTAATTTTCTTTCTGTTTTGGTCTTTCCAGATTTAGGTATCAGTGCAATATTTGTGTCATAAAAGGAATTTGACCTTTACCTATTTTTGCAAATGGTTTACATAGTATTGAAATTAATTATTCTTTAAATGTTTGGTAAAATTCATTTGTGAATCCATCTGCTCCTAGAGATTTTTTCTTAGGGAGTTCATTAATGACTTGTTCAATTTCTTTTTCTAAAATGGGACTGTTTTAAGTATTTTATTTCGAGAGAAGACCTACGTACTAGGGTATTCTCTGCCCTAGAGTTAACTAAGAAAGTAATGTGGACTTCAAGAAAACAAGTCTGTGGCACCAAAGTCAAAGTGCTGGATCTGCATTCCCACCTGTGTCTCAACATCATTAAATGTCCACCTTTTTCCAGCATTTGGTCAAAGAAAGACAAAAAAAATTAGGCTGGTTTCATGGGTTTATTCCTCCTAAGAAGGCAGACATGCATGGAAGCACAATTAGAATGGATCTGGGGTGGGCAAAGCATTTTTTTACACAAGTCAAGGGGCAGGGGTATGTAAATTTCCTAGTGGTCTTACCAGGGTTTAACCATTGTTTCCTTGGGCTTGACTGTTCCTCACATAGTCCCTACTTTAAGGAATGTTTGATTTGCCTTCTGATTGGCTGATTCTGATTCCCAGGTCAAGTCTGGCCTCTTCTGGATAGTCAGAGAGCTCAAGCAAATCAAGATGGTTGGTAAAAATTATTAACTGCCTCAGTTCCATAAATAGCATATCAAACATAGTACACCTTTAATACATTGTTATTGATTCAATGAATAAATGCAGCTTTCCATTATGTGCAGAGCACTGCTCTAGATTTAGGGTTTGAAAAACAGTGTCTGTCCTTTAGAGACTTAAAAGTTAAAGAATAAGACTTCAGAAATAAAGAGACAGAAATATGTGCAAATATATGCACATAAATCTTCACTTAACTAATTTAAAGGCAGAGTTTTGTGAGAATGTGGAATTTGAGAAAGACATAATTCCATTGTATTTGAAGTATAAATGCTCTGCAAATTCATGGAAAGGAAAGGCTCTACAGATCCAAATAAGCACCATCTGCAGAGATATTTATTATAATCTATGTTTTAACTGAGGAACATAACTGTTAAGTAGGAAGAAAGATGTTTATTTTTCAAATAGGTAAAAGCTCAGAGTTGTTATTGTTGAAGTAGTCCTATCAAATGAAAATAGAAATGGATCCCAGTGGGCTACATATTGACTTAAAAACCAATGAATTAACATTATTTATTCGTATTACATATTTATTTTGTTAAATATTTTCTAGTTATATTTTAATCTTATTAGAGCTGAACTCTGGAGTTTTTCTGGAAAAGAAAGCACCTGACTTTGTAATTCCATAGACCTCGGTTTTTTTCAGTTCTCCAAATGACTAGGTATATTATATTAGAGAAATCTCATTTGTTCTTCAGTTTCTCATCCATAAATTACAGTAGATGGAGCAAATAATCTTTCAACTCAAATTATCCAAGAATTTTTTTGAAGACTAGATTTTGGTAAGAAGATGGGGAAGGAATTTCCAGCAGAATCCTCTTTAACTTTAAAGTTTACTTAACGTTTACTCTCTTTGACCTCAAACTTCACAATCATTATTTCTTCTTACTTCAAAGTATTATTGAATGCACTCTTAAAGTAATCATCCATATAGGACTATTCACTCTAATATTAGCAGCAGAGATAGTCAAAAGGATTTATATAATGATGTGATTTTAGGGAACTACCTTCCATTAAATACAGGTAAGGCATTTTGTTTGCTTGTAGTCTGGTTTAAACTAAATATAATTAGAAGGGATAGCTGGTCTGAGAGCCAAATCTCTCCTGCTGTGGTAGAGTAAAAAATTTGTTGAACGAATTTCCCAATTACATATCCCTTAAGAAGAAGGTCTACATAAGTTTTACCTAGGTTGATATCAGAAAATCTAGATGCTTACTATCCAATTGTTATTATGACTGAGTCATTTCAGTCATAAACTGACTCCTCATGACTGAGGTTTTCTTAGCAAAGATACTGAAGTAGTCTGCCATTTCCTTCTGCAGCTTATTTTACAGATGAGGAAATTGAGGCAGACAGGGTTAAGTGACTTACTCAAAGTTATTCAGCTAATAATTAGGATTGATTGATAGTCTTCCTGACTCCAGGCCAAGCACTTAAGCCACTAGGCCACCTAGCTGTCCCCAGACTCAATCATAAAGGCTTGTATTAGTTATATCTGTAATTTTTTTTCACCCTTGTTACTCAGGATTTGTTCTATATAATTAGTGTTAAATCCCTACTCCTTGACTTTGGGCAGTCATTTGACTTTTCTGAGATTCAGGTTCTTCATCTACAAAAGGAAGAGTTAAATTAGGTCATCTCTAGATCTCAGGACTATAATGTAGAAACTGACATATGAGAGATCAGATCCTTTCCACTAATAAACAGTAGTTTGCCTAGAGTCAAACAGCTAGTAAATCTCTGAAGCTAGATTTGGCCTGGAATGTTCAAGTCCAGCATCAGTGGTCTATTAGCACCATCTAGCTGTCTCACATAAAGGTATCTTCCTCTTTACAATTACAATCTGTTCCCCCCCATTAATACTGCATTTCCTCTTTCTTGAATCTATCCCTTTTCTTTTAAAATCAGACAAAGCCTGAATTTAAATTCTGCCTTTGATACTTACTATTTGTGTAATCATTGACATTTTTTTCTTTTTCTTTTTTTTTTAACTTTTATTAAAGCTTTTTATTTGCAAAACATATGCATGGGTAATTTTTCAACATTGACCCTTGCAAAACTTTCTGTTTCAAATTATCCCCTCCTTTCCTCCATCCCCTTCCTTAGATGGCAGGTAGTCCAATACATGTTAAATATGTTAAAATGCATGTTAAATCCAATATATGTATACATCTTTAGACAGTTATCTTGCTGCACAACAAAAATTGGATCAAGAAGGAAAAAAACAAACAAATCTGAGAAAGAAAACAAAATGCAAACAAACATCAACAGAAAGAGTGAATGCTATGTTGTGGTTCATACTCAGTTCCCACAGTTCTCTCTCTGGGTGTCTTCATCACTGAACAAGTGGAAATGGTTAGGATCATGTTGTAGAAGAGAGACACATCCAACAGAATTGATCATAGTATAATTTTGTTGTTGCCGTGTATAATGATCTCCTGGTTCTGCTCATTTCTCTTAGCATCAATTCATATAAGTCTCTCCAAGCCTCTCTGAAATCATCCTGCTGGTCTTTTCTTACACAACAATAATATTCCATAACATTCATATACTACAATTCATTCAGCCATTCTCTAATTGATGGGCATCCATTCAGTTTCCAGTTTCTAGCCACTAAAAAAGGGTTGTCACAAACATTTTTGCACATACCACTGGCAATTTTCTTAATCTCTTTGAATCTGTTTCCTTATCTGTAAAATGGGAATATTTGTAGTGCTTATCTCACAGAGTTGTTGTGAGGTTAAAATGAAATAATATATTTAAAACATGTTTCAGAATTTAACTACATATAGAAATGTCAGTTATTATTCTGTCTCACTTACTTTTGTTTTCATTTCCCTTTTTCTCCAGACTATTAGAGGCATATCTTTTTAAAGTTACTTAGGGTCCGTGTCAGTCATGGCACAAATACATCTGCAAAATGATGATTGTGTGTGTGTGTGTGTGTGTGTTCAACCAGGTTTTTACCTGTTATTTCCTTCATTATGGTGCTAAGGAGGTATTCTGTGAGCTCAAGGTCAGTGAGCACTCAATTTCTGGCTGGGCTTTTTTAAATTTTATTTTGGATTCTAGATGTCCTAGATTATGAAGTTACTTTGTCTTTAATTTTAATACGTTTAACATAAACAAGGCTGACAGTATTATAATAAATATGGTTGTTGGTAGCAAATGGATGATTTTGTTAGCTGTGTTCCATATCCTGCTGATTAATTCAAGTTCTAAATTTTGAAGACATTTTTCTTACAGAATTGACAAAATTTTCTAAGTAAAACAATATAACAGCTGCAAAAACAGCAGATTTTCCTAATTTTTTCCTATATTTATTCTACCAACTCATTTTTCTTGTTTTTTCCTACCGTTATCAATCAAACAATTATACTGAATAATATTGGTAACAGTGGTTGATCCTGATCTTCTTGTAATATCTCTATTTGTAAATATTATTTATCATAAAAATAATTTATTTACTTTTAGACTTCTTAGTGTTAACATATAAATTAGATGCTTTGGGAAAGTTTTTGTGAATCTGCTTTATATTGTTTTCCTTATGCCCAAACTTGGTTGTTTCTTTTTAGCTAATATTGAATCATCCTTACATTCTTTGAATAAATCTAACTTTGTTTTCAGAATAACCTTAAAGTATTTCTGAATATATTGTTATGGCCTCATGGCAAGTGTTTTAATCAAAACTTTGTTTTCATTAGTGATATTGGTCTTTTTTTTTCTCACTAGTGGTGATATTAGAATCATATGTGTTTCATTGTGACTGGAATATTTAAAAACTGAAATTCCCTCAGGAAGCAGGCTGAACTTTCTTGCAAAACATTTGCATTCATATTTTACCACTTGTCTAACAAGCACTCCCATGACCAGTGACAAAAAAGATACAAGATGGTAAGGTGCCACAAGTATCATTTACAAAAATCCTGTTTGTCCAGACCTTGTCTCCTTTCTAAAACCCCCAACCCTTCCGCTCCCCCTTTAAAAAAAAAAAAAAAATTATCGGTGGGGAAAGTTCTTGCATTCATATTGCGAGCTCTGAAGCCCAGCCATTGGGAGGAAAAGACAGAGAATGGGGCGAGGATATTGCATTAGGAATATATATATATATATTTTTTTGCTTTGTTGAGTTTTATACTCCCAGCACACTTCTGAGTGGCATATGGAAAGTACCCTATTTCATGAAAAAGAGACTAAATCCTTTTTACCTCCCTTTTTGAGTTTGTCTTTATAGAATATCCCTGTGGAATTATCCCACACAATTGAAAGAGTATGATAAAATGTCTTCTCTCTGTTTTGTTCAAGAAAAACTTTATGCAATGAGAATTAACTGTATTTTAAATGTTTGATAAAATTCAGTTAATAGTTCATCTGAGTTTGAGGATTTTTTCCATATTTTGTTAATTCATTAAAGATTTGTTCAATTTCTTTTTCATACATTGGTTAAATTAAAATTTCTATTGTTTTGTTAGTTTGGCTCTTCCATTTTTGTAAGTTCATTTCATAAAGGTTGCTAGTTTTGTTGGCATAAATTAGTAAGTTTTTTTTTTTTTTTTTTTTAAAGTTTTACTTCCTCTTCATTGTTACAATTTCAATCTTTTCACTTTGAGAGTAAAATGGTTTTCTTCCTTTTGGGGGGGGGGGGAAGGGAGGTTGAAGCAATTGGGGTTGTGACTTGCCCAGGGTTAAGCAGCTAGAAAGCATTAAGTGTCTGAGGTCAAATTTGAACTCGGGTCCTCCTGACTTCAGGACTGGTGCTCTATCCATTTCACCATCTATCTGTCCCCTCATTTTTCTTTTTAAAATAAAATTATATATAGAAATATTGAATCTTGAAAATGGTTTAGTTTCATTTCTAAATTTGGTAGAGCTTTTCTTTTGCATTTAATTGTAGTTTATTTTTAAGTTGATCTTTTTCAGTTACAATTTTTTTTTTGGGGGGGTATATTTTCCTATTAACATTTCCTTTTAAGAACTCACTTGTTTTTAATCCAAAAAATTTTGCTAGATGCTTGACATTTCTTTTATTAAACCAATTTATTGATTCTGTTATTTTTCTTTAATCCACTCTTGCTTTAGGTTTATTTAGTATGAATCTTCCCTACAGACTCTCGCCAATTATAATTGTTACTACTTCATTGTCAGTAAAGATTGAATTTTAAATTAAATCTTTGTCTTTATGCTATGTGTTAACATGGATCCCCTCTCCTTCGAATGCATTCAGAATTGAAAAACATATACTTTGAATTCCACTTAGGAATCAGTAGATGCCAATGGCATACACATATTTTTCCATAGTTTTTTTCCCCCCCAAGTTTTTAATTTTTAAAATTATTTATTATTCTAGTAAACTTTTCTAGGTCTACATAGGGTACATGGAATTCCCCTAGCTTCAAGTTTCCTCCTAGCTTAATACCTATTTATCATATTTATCATATTTATCGGTGAGTAATTAACAAAGTTTGATCCAATTTCAACAAGAATTTATTAAACTTCAGTAACATTGGTTATAGAGAGAGCAAAATGAAACAATCCCCGATATAACAGCTTATGTTCTACTGGGGTCGAGAAAAAAAAAAAATATATATATATATTACAAAGATAAAACAGGAAAAGTTATTGTCAGCAGGGCAAGTAGGTACAATTATTTTCATGTAACACAGTACATAGGAATTGGGGTGATAATGCCAGAAGTTCATTGGCCAGTAAATGTGT
Source organism: Sarcophilus harrisii (assembly GCF_902635505.1). Taxonomy (NCBI): domain Eukaryota; kingdom Metazoa; phylum Chordata; class Mammalia; order Dasyuromorphia; family Dasyuridae; genus Sarcophilus; species Sarcophilus harrisii. The sequence continues at coordinate 517,726,509 of NC_045428.1, forward strand.
GGTCCTTGATTTCTCTCAATTAGGAACGGATTGTAAGAGAATAATCATTTGAATCATTTGTCAATACTTTCTTAGAAAGACTAAAGAATGGCTTGAGAGGTCCTGAAAATGAAGTGGTTGGGAAAGTAAAAATTAAACATCTATTTTCCACATGATAAAATGATATCTCTCCACGTTCATAGTCAAGGAAGATGCCAACCTTTAAGTTGCACACATTGACCATGCAGTATGTTCTATGGACTTGGGAACAAAGATTAAGGTAAGATGTGGCATAAAGTAAGTAAGAATTATGTTTCAGTGCACTTCTAAGTACAAATAAGTCTTGAGACTCTTTTGATTTTTTACAGATGCCAAAACAACACACAGTGTTATTTGACACCTGCACCTCCCAGTAATGTCTCCCTGAAATAAAAGACTGAGTACCAAGGACTTGTGCAAAATCTGTCAATCCCCCATTATTGTCTGGTGCTTCTTCTTGGATACCTCCATATCTCATACTTTTCATATCCTCGGCTATGATGATACCTGGGTCAGCTGTGTTGCAATCCAGAGTGATGTTCACTGTGGAGAGAGGAAGATTAAACAATGCTAACATCCAAATTATGATATTGTTGTCGTTATTTTACTGAGAAAAAGGTGTACACAAATGTTTCCACCAAGAAATGATCTTTTCTGCATCACAGTGATATCCAAAAGAATCAGCAAGGGTCAGTACAGCTGAATAGTATGAGGAATGGGATGTTCTTGATTTGTCTTGTAGCTGAGAGATTTTATGAAATGCTTATTTGGGAAATCTGGAAAATTGGAGGGGGGTGGGGAAAGGATTTGGGGAAGATTGTAGCCACATTGTAGCAGTTTTAAATCATGAATGGTTTTTATGTAAAAAGGAAAGTTAAATTTCTCTGACCTCTGATGAGAGATCAATGAGAAATAGAAGTTATAGAAATAAAGTTAAAAAGAGGCAAAGTGAGCCTCATTGTGAGGAAAATCATAATGGTAAGGAAATTATAAAAAGAACAGATTATATTTGAAGTTATTCACTATATCTTTTAAGCAAAAAAGGTTGGATAAATACTTAAGTGAATTGTTGTTCAGGTATGAAGTTGAACTAGATGATCACTAAGGTAGGTTCCATTCTTGACATTCCAGGATTCTGTGAAAGCCAAGTGGGTTCTAACCCAAAGGAAAATTGGGAAGACATGGAAATGAGCTAGCTCTTTGTTATTGACCTCCCCCTCTCCCTTTCCCACTCACCTTTAAATTTGAAAATTTTTTTCATTAAACCAGTAATGGAAGGGACAGTTATGGTCATCCGAAGGGGCTCTATTTTTTTTTGCAGCACAGATTCATTCCTAGAGAAGACAAATGTTATGTCACCAGTTGTCAAAAGACCAGTGACACAGTCTTCATTGCTCCAGTCTTGACTGGATTGGTCCATTAGGCTCAAAACATTTTTATGTTGTTTCCTCCTAAAAAAGTAAAGGGTAAACCTACCTCCTTAACACTTCTTCCATATCCTGAGGAGAGAAAATAAATGATATATGATTTAGAACAATGGATGGATTTGAGTTAAGAAAATGAAACTTTGGAACTGACCACCTATTCATTGTCTTGAAAACACAGAATAGAAAAGAATCTTCACAATTACTACCCTGCAATATTTCTGATGTATGTCCCTTATCTTATCACATCCAATAGTCATCTTCGTTTAGGCTCTCCTTATATCTTGTGATCTGCCTAATTTGTTTCAATATGTTAAATGTAATCTGCCTAGAACTAGAGACCATATCAGTTAAATGACAGTGGCTCCATATTATCTCAATAATAAAATATTGAGTATTAATAACTTTCTTATTAATTATTAAATTAATTAATTATGGAATTAAAATTCCACAACATGACTCTAACTCATTGTAGATTCCCTTTATATTACTTCCTTTCTCACTATGTTCCAACTTCATTTTATGTCACTTTCTTTCTCTCATTGTTCCAGACTAACTGTTCTCTTTACTCCCTTATTGGAGCCAGAACATAATCCAACATAGAGTTGAATGTATTGCCCTAAGAGGTTAATCAAAGGGAAAAAAGAAACTAGCCTGTATATGTTGAAGGACTAGAAAAAGTACAAAAGTGTAATGGATTATACAACTTCATTTTGTTTGAGACATGGGTTATAGATTCTTCATCTTGTCATCTCTTAACTTTCTTTGGTGTTTTTTCATCTTATTTTCTGTGATCTTACCAGGAGCAAATCCAGATCTGGTTTCTTACACTCCTCCTCTAACTCTCTGCTTCTCCTCCTTAATTCTTGATGATAGACGAACAATGCATTCATTCTCTTGTTCAGGCTTTCTAAATTGGCTGTCGTTTCTGCTTCAAATTTTGATAAATATGTATCCTTCTCCTCATTTAGAAATAGTTTAATTTTCTGGAATTCAAACAAAACGTGCTTCTTTTGAATTTCCTTTTCCTTCTACAAAGGAAAAAATAAGGCTTATGAATACAAGTGACATGACATTAGGAACTTTTGAGGTTCTCATTGAGTTTTGGCTTTGCTCATTTCTATGGCTGAGGTTGGCCATGGACAGTGAGTACCCTCTCTGGACTGTCCACACCTTACTATGCTTGGTGCTCCAAGCACACAGTCTCAATTTCTCCTGTTGGAAATCACCATTACTTCCCTGGTGTTCTTTTTGCTGCAATACAAAGTGCAATTGATTTGAAACCTAAGAACCTGGCTACTAATTATGTGCCTTTAGGAAAAATAGTTAACCCCTCTGACCCTCAGTTTCCTCATTTATTGGACCAATATGTCTACTATCTCTCTCAAAGAGATACTTTGAGAAATGACAGCAGAACATGCATTTCAAATATTGAAGGATCAAAATATAGATACTTGCCTCTATGAATGCCAGCTTAGCCTTCTCAGTGGCCACTTGTCGCATAGTGGTTTTGGTTTCCCTCCACAAAGCAGTTACAGTTCCATGGAGTTTCTTCTACAAATTTGTAAATTATATATATTTAAAAAGAAAGAAAACAAGTTTCTGTATCCCTCAAAAGTTTAGTTCTAAATATCCAAGCCTATTCTTGTATGAATGGCCGAAAGATCAATTAATAATAAATCAATAATGCTCTTACTTTTGAAGCTACAGGTTAAAGTTAAAACTGGGAGCCCATGGTATATGTGGGCAATGGTTTAGCATCTAAGCCTTTCAGAAAGACTAATTCTGAGATAACAGTAGTCTCTCTCTTCTCCCACCCCCCCACCCCCTTCCCAAGAGGAGATAACATTCTAGTAACAAAAGAAGAAAACCATTAGTTAACTGTCTTGGCCCTTTCTGTAGTAGATGAAGAAATGGTGATGCTAATTATTATATCAGATGAAGATGGCCCTGACAATCTCAGAATCCATTTTCTACAATGAACAGAGGCTCTTCCAGAGCCTAAATGAATTCATATAAAACAAGAATAAGTTCTTGAACTTCAGGGGAGACATATTTTCAGTCTGTAAGGAAAGACTCAGATTGAGGCCAGAAAACACATGTTACTTCAATTAACCAAGAGCATTGTTGAGTACTTAGAGCATAGCAGCTAGCTTGTGAAAACACTATCTCTTTTTAGGATGAACTTTGAAGGCTATTGTGAAAATTCAAAATGAACATGTAGGTGGAATGATGGGTACATTACTCACTCTGAAGTTCTCAGCAGCCTCATCTATGCAAAAGAGTTTGTGAACCTCATGCTCCTGGGATTGAGAACAGGATACACAGATTGGCTTCTGGTCATCTTCACAGAATAGCTTCTCCAATCTCTGATGTACCTCACACTTGTCATGTCCATCAGGGTACGGCAAATAATGGAGCCTTAGTTCTTTGGCAAAGGCTGCCAGTTTACCAAGTTGCACGTTGACTTGAAAATCCTGCATCTGGGAGACACTCCTGCACTCTGGACAGGAGAAAGGGGTTGAACCTTGCTGCCAGCTACTACTGAGGCAACTATGGCAAAAACTGTGGCCACATTCAATGGTCACTGGATTTGTGAAGTATTCCCTGCATACAGGGCAGATGAGTTCTTTTTGGAACTCTTGAATCAGTTCTGAGGTAAAGGCCATGTTTCTGAGGAAAGAGAATGGGAAAGGTCAGTAACTGAGTTTGGGGACAAAAGTGCCAAAGACGTGGCCCCTTCTATTCCATCAACTTTATCATTTCATATAGTTGTTTGTTCTTTCTAATACAATGGATAAGAGGAAAAAAGACTGAATTTTTCACATCATGTGATTGAGGAAACTAAGATGAGAAATATGTAAGCATTGTGATTTCTTTCTGATCTCCTAAACCTCTCTAGATCAGCCAACTATTGAACACTGTTCCCAATTAAATTCATAATCTTAGATGAAATTTGCTCTTTTTTCGTCCTTTTATCCAACTTTTGTTGATAATTTCAATTCTGATCTTATAAATAACCGTCTCCCTTTCTCTTTTTTCTTCCTCTCCCCCTACCCAAAATCTTAAGAAATTTTTTATGCTTTTCACTTTCATACTTCAGTCATTTGGGGTAATTCTCTATTTCTTCCCATCAGAAGTGGTCATAATGGCTTACATTCAATTACAGTGATGGCTGAAAAACAAAATAACAGTTCTCCTATGCCAAACACCACATGAAATATGAATTACAAAAAAATGTAGGCATATTTTCTTAACGTTTTTAAGAGTGAAGATTAGTCATTAGAATTATTTTTATTTCATGCTTTGCATGTATGTGGTTGGGGTCTGTTTATACTGGTTGTCTTGTGTTTATTTTAGTCTGCATCAAAACTTATGCCTTCCTTGCTTCTCTGATATAATAATATTGTACTATATTCTTCAATCTCCAAATCCAAATTCAAACTTTGTTTGAAATTCTTTGCTACCAGGAAAAAGAACTGTGATGAATTTTTTCATATATATGGTAATTTTTTTTTTTTAAACCGCCTTCACATATATGACTAAAAGTGAAATCTGAGGGTAGAGAGTCTGGATACTTTTTGAGGATAATTATAAATTTTTATCTGGTCCGAGTGGCCCAATTCACTGTTGCTGCAGCAAAAATGCTTTAGAGTACCTGTCTTCTCCCAGCCCCTTCATTGGTGTCCATTTCTTCTTATCACTCACACTTTAGAAGTGTGAGGTGAAGCTTTTGAATTTTTCTTACCATTAGTGACTTGGAGTATTCTGTCATATACAAGTTGGTACCTTTAGAAGCATTTGCAAAATTGACAAAGGGAAGAATTTGGGATAATTAGATGCATGAATGAAGTTATCGATGCTCCCTGACTCCTATTCCCCCTTTTGGCTCTTTATGTTCATTTGATTATTATTGGCTTGGAGAATATTTTCATAAAGGAATTGTTATCTCTAAGGTATATTTGCCAAATAGATAATGGGAGAAATTCAGATAACTAGATGGAGAAGGGAAGATATTAATCCTTCCAGATTCCTACTACTCTTTTTATCTTAGCAAGCTGAATTTCTCCATTTTATCTTGATGGGGGAATCCTGAAACTGTTCTCCTTGAAACTATCTTTCTTGACCTTCAGGGCAGTTAAGTGGTTTCATTAAGATTGGCCCAGGACCACTCCTACTTAGCCTCAGCTGGAGATCTGGACATGATGTATTTATTGAGCTGAAAATTGTCTTAGGACCACTCCCAGTAAATAGTTTTATTCTACTGGAAATCTAGGTGTAGGGGCAGTAATCTCATTCAATTCAGATTTCTTTTAAAGGGCAACTTTGGGGCTCATTTCTTGGCAATGGCCCAAAAGCAGTCATCCTGCCATGCCCAGGGACCTCTCTTTAGCATAACTGCCTGCAAGGACCCCCTGCCCACTGAGAGACATTCTTTTCTCAGTCAACCCCTCTTTATCTCTCTGCCAAGATTCCTCTGCTAGACCTTTACTTGTGAGGACCTTGCCACTGAGGAAATCAGCCTCCTAGCAAAAACCAACTTCTCAATGTCAATAAATTTCCTTTTGCCAGTCTAACTTTTTGCGTTTGTGAATTCTTTCATGCTGGACCTGTGTTGACCAAAAGAGGTTCCTACAACTCTCTGTACTGCCACTGACCTCATCATTTGGTTCCTGATTGACAGGAAAACCCTGAAAACCTGGACAAGGTAAAAGCCTTTCTTCTTTGTCTATTCTATAGCTAGGACATTCAAATTCCAGGGAAGGGTCAAGTCATCAGAGCCCCAGGCTCCAGCAGTATTCTCTCAGGGACACCTCATATGAGAATACCTGCATTCTTTGACAAAAGGCTCCTTTACTCGGGGAGCATTTTGTCATCTCTCCATCTTTAGAGACATCTAGAGAAGGATGAAGAGCTATAGAATAAGGGAAACTAAGGCTTTTTCTGGCAAAAATGGGACAAAACACCTCTGTTCTAAATATATTTCCTTAGGTAGAAACAAATTAAGCCTGAAAGATCTCAAACCTAAAAAGCTAAGGACTCAGGAGCTCTCCTTTGCATCTCTATGTAGTCCTAAATCCCTTTTAGAACAGGACTTTCTCTCTTTAACTCTATCTCTCTCACCTGAACTAAATCCTGGGACTCCCAGCTCTTTCCGGGAACCCCACAGATTCGTGATCTAGGTGACATGGAAACTGTTGGAGGATACTCCCCAGTCCCTGCCTGATTTTGAGCAGGAGCACTGGAGGGACTGCCTCTCCACCACCACAGTCCAACATATGGGGGCTGATAAAATGGGTGGGGATTCTCCTTCACTCTCTCTCTCTCTGGCCCTCTAGTCTCTCCTACCTCTCACCCATAGAGTAAGGATAGCAGAGGGGGAGGGGCTCAAGACCTGTCTTGAGAACCCTCCTCTGCCTCACCAGTTTGGTGATTTAATGGTGACATTGAGGACCCAACTCTCTCTTCTCAGACCTCCTGAGATATTTTTTTTAAGCACAAACTTTTAGTTAGAGTTAAGAGATTTGGAGAAGCTTAACTGCATTCTTATCTTGATCTGCAAGGGCCACGCCCATTCTCCAGACTCTGCTCACAGGAGCATCTGTATACTTCCCTAGGTGGGCCAACCTGTATTAGAGCAATGGCTGCCAAGGCCCTTTTAATTGAAGAGGCAATTGAAGAGACATCAAAATTAACCTTGGGACAGCTATTAACCCCAGGGGTTCAGAGCTTTTTAGAAGCCAAAGGACATTAGTGGCTTGGTGGGAGGCCTAATAGATATCAGGGTCTCTTACCTGACCTGACTCTCTAGGTTCCTCACACCCTTAATCCTGCCACCCCGCTCCCTGACTCCACCCCATCAGGAGAAATTAGCTTCCCTGAAAATGGGAAAGAAAGGCTTATTCTTCAGTAACTCTCAATGGCACCCTAGACTCTAGTCTACTTAACACTTTTACTAAGGATCAGAACTAAAAAAAAAAAAAAAAAAAAAAAAAAGCTCCTAATGTTTTCTCTCCTACTTTCCTTGACTGGCATTCTATATCCCTGCCAGCAATTAACTCCTTAGGATAATTAACTCCTTAACTACCTTCAGCTAGGAAGCTCTGTGGGTAATTGGGGTTGTTCAGCATTGTTGAGTGGGCTATCAGCATTCCCAAGGGCAGTCACAGACAGGACCTGATGCATTTTTTGCAAAAGGCCCCATTTCCAAACATTATCATCTCAACCCTGGATGACACCCACTTTTAATCTGCTCCTGAGATCTGTTTTCTCTTAGGCTTCAAGCTTTGAATTTTCAACTGCCCTTCAGCCTGCAGATAATGGGAGGACTGATTGGGACACACAATACCCTTTAGATGCCCTGCTGCTATTTTCAGATCTCACTCCTCCCCTCCTGACATGAACTTAGGGATATCTCTATGACCCTTGCCAGCCCAGGGCCACTCCTACTTAGCCTCAGCAGGAGATCTGGACCTGATATCTCTATTGAGCTGAAAATTGGCTCAGGACCACTCCCAGGAAGTGGTTTTATTCAACTGGAAATCTAGGCTTGGGGTCAATGACCACATTGAAGGAATGTCATTCAATTGAAACCTCAGTTTCAGATTTCTCATGGAAAAGGGCAACTTGGGGCTCATTTCCTTGCAGAAAGTCCAAGCAGGAATTATGCCATGCTCAGGAACCTCTCCTTGGCGTAGCTGCCTGCAAGGACCCCCTGCCTCTTCTCATCATTACCCCTTATGTCTCTCTGCCAGGATTTCTCTACACCCCTGTTTATCTCTCTGCCAGGACTTTGTCACTTCAAAGTAAGTCTCCTAGCAAAAGCTGACTTCTCAGTACCAATAAACTTCTTTGTGACAGTCTAACTTTTCCAGTTCTTGAATTCTTTCATCTTGGACCTGCAATGACTAGCAGGGGTTCCCACAACACTCTGACATGTGCCAAACCTCATTAATCTGACAGGTTATTTCCTAACACATGAACATGAGATCTTGCTCTCTTCTCCATTTGCTGGGTTTAGAGAACTCATCCCCAAAGTTGTATATTACATCGTGGTGAACTATAGCTCTCAACCTCAATGCCTGCCATACTGTAATGGCCATTTTAACATTCTTAACCCAGAAATGAAGTTTTTAAATGGAAAAATTTACCTTCCTTTTTTCTTCTGGTATCTTTTCTTCAGCTTCCACTGCTCTGCCTTTCCTCTCTGCTTTCAGGAGAAGGAAACTGAATCTGTCTCCTCTTAGGCCTTTCATATACCCCTAAGAACACCAAAGCCCCTCCTTCCTTCAAGGTGTGAATTCTCCTGACCTCCAAAGCCAAGAATAAACTCAGAGGTGACAACCATTTTCCCAGAGATATGAACTCCATGGTACTCAGTGTAAATGCAATCACTTCCTGAAATTCACATTCTTGTATCAGAAACATGCTTTTGGCAGAGAGATAATGCTGGATAATCTAATAATGAATTGAATTCACATCTTATGCCACTTTGTGTTGGGAGAGACCGAAATTCAAAGGAAGTATCCCGAGTGAATCATAAAAAAAGTTTTTCATTTGGGAGTCTTAATTTCCTTTTCTGAATTTCAGAGTTGGTTCTGTTTGTAAGAAACCAAATGAGAAATGTTTCAGTGAGAATGAAATGCTGTAGCATGATTTAATCTAACAGTAATGATGAAGTACATATACCACTGGCCCCTTTATTTGGGGACTATTTGTTGGTTAAGGAGGTGTTCCAACTTTAGCCTTAGGTATCTTCAGAGACTGAGATATTCAGTGTGAATTTCAGATGTACTCAGTTAGATGTGGTTCTAGTTTACTGATCTATTAATTTTGCACACTGCAATTTTTAAATTTTATTCTGAACATAAAGAAGGGAGAGGGAAGAAAGGAATTACATAAAATTCCTTTAAGTATATAATAACATTTTCCAGTAATTGTCTTCCCCCCCCCCCTTTTTTTCTTCTCACCACTCCCCTATCCTGAAGATGGCTACTATTGGGTATAAATATGTTTATGGGCTGTGTGTAGTGTGTGTGTATAATTGTATGAATGTGTATACATACACCATTCTTATATTTCTATTTATCAGTTCTTTATCTGTGTGCAGAAGATATAGTCCTTCATATTTCTTTTGCAGTTAACTTGGGAATTTATTATAGTCAAAAAGACACTAAAAGTTTTTCTTTCTTTAAACCATAATTTTGTTATTGTATACAGTGTCCTTTTGGTTCGCCTCATTTCATGCATCCTTATTTCATGGAAATTTTCTGTTTTGCTAAGATCACCGAGCTTTTCATTTCTTATAACATAACAGTATTGCATCACAATCACACAGTACATCCTGTCCAGCTATTTCACAAATGATGGACTTTTCTGCAATTTCCACTTCTATGCCACCACAAAGAGCTATTAAAGTATTTTTGAACATATAGATTCATTTACTTTCTCTTATTTTTTCATTTAATCCTTAGAGATATTAGTCAGAGGGTCAGAGGATATATATACATGGTTTTATAACTGTTTCAGCAAAATTCCAGATTGTTCTTTAAAATCGTTGGATTATTTCAAAGTTCTACCAATACTGAATTCTGTTCCCACATCCTCTCCAACATTTATTGCTTTCTCCTTCATTCATTTCACACAATCTTATTAATAAAAAAAAATGATCCAACAGTACTTAGTTTTGTCCCAACACTTACCTTAGAATAATAGGGTGCCAGCCAGAGTCAGATCCCATTGTCCCACAATCAAATACACATCTGAGATTCCACAGAGAAAAATACTTCAGAAAGACAATCACTACTGTCCTTTCAAATACCCTTTCCTACAATATTACATTTAGTACTTATAGCTATAGGAAGAGTATTTATAATTTTTGTGGAAGAGACTAATGAAATAGATGTTATCATGAGGAATAATGACACTAAGAGAGAGAATCCAGTTCAAGTAGAATCTGAGAAACTGGGGAAATTCAAGCAAGGAGGACTGACTATTCAAGGAGTAGGTAGTCAATAGTCAACATTTGCATAGGTTCAAAAATAATGAGTATCTGAAGAAAAAACAATTGAATATAATCTATCAAAGTACTTTCATTAAGGTTACTGATGGCAAGTTTGTTGTTGTGGGGTTTTTTGAGTAGCAGGAAAGAAGTCAGATTGTAGAATATTGAGAAATTAATTAGAAATGAGAGAGGAGTTAATGGTTTTTTCTCTATATATTCTAGATGTTTCATTTAATAACCAAAAATAATATTTATTGGGAATTGTAATCTCTGCCTCTAACAGTTGATTCTTAACTTATAGTATTTTCTTTTTTGTGTAAATAGTATTTCATCCCCCCCCAATCACATGTAAAGATTATTTCCAACATTTGTTTTTAAAAGATTTTAAGTTTTAAATTTTTCTCCCCTTCTTCCCATTCCCCTCACCAAGAGGGCAAGCTATTTGATATAAATTACACATGTACAATCACAAACACTGAATTCTAGAAATTTTGCTATGAAAAAGAAGGGAGATAGAGAGGGCTAGTAGAATTAAATGAATGAAAGTTAGCTTTTTATTTTATTTTCTTAAAGAATGGGGGGGGGGGAATAGAACATGTTTGTAAGCATTGAGGAGTCAGGGAATAAAAAAATAAAAATTGGGAGTGGAAATGGGGAGTTGGGGTCAAAATGACAGAATAAAAAGCAGAATAATCTAATGGTCAACAAAATTCTTCCACAAATATCTAGGAAATGTACCAGATATAATTTTGATTAATAAAATTTGAGTTAATCAGTTTTTAGGCCAGGGCAGTTTAGTGAGGCAAACAACAACAACAACAACAAAGTCTACATTCCCTGAGGACAGGATCTGTCCAGTTGTATTCTGTGAAAGAAGGCCATCACCGAGCACTGAGGCAGGAAACACTGATTTGGAAAAAGATCCCAAGGGTCCCTGAATTAGGTTGGGATCCAGGAATACATGGCATTTGGCAACTATCACTCACTACTCAGTTCCATGTCACAGATCAAAATAGAGAAGAGTGGTTGGGAGTGTGGGCCTTAGCTTTGTATTGAATGAGGAACAAGTTCCAGAAATAAATCACAGCTATCTGGTTCTGATCCCAGGAGGAAAAATGCAACTCAGCTCTAGACTATTCCAGGAGAGAAAAATTGCAATTGACTATCATAGGCTGGAATCCCCCAATTAAAGGGGATCCTGAAGTTCAGACGCTGGTTTTTCATCCAACAATAGTAGCCGATTCTAGCTGCAGAATACTAAAACTACCAATTAGAAACAAAATGACAGATCTGAAGCAGGAATTTGCAGTGAGCAGACTTCTATTGAAGTCATGTTACTTTGGGTTTACAAAGAAACTTGTAGGCCCCCCAGCCCAAGTTGTACATGCATTAAAAACATACAAGTTAACAGAAGCCCAGGCCAGACACCCCCTCCCAAAAGTGGACAGAATCTAGAATCAATAAACTTCAAAGTCAAGATGGAAAATGGAAGATGGAAGAATAAGCAAACAAAAGGAGTCTCATTATAAAGAGCTATTATGACAAGGAGACTACTATGGTAGGAAGGAGCCAGAGGCTCAAACATTTAGCAAACCCTCAAAGAAAAATGTAACTTGGACACAAATCCATTAAGAATTTCTAAAAGAATTAAAGCAAGATTTTGTTTTTTTTAAAAAAAAGCTAAAATTATTTATTTTCAAATGAAAATAGTAGAGGAAAAATTGTAAAAGAATGAAAATTGTGGAAGATACAAGTAATCTTTTAAAAGCTCGAACAAGATACAAGAGTTCTATCGAAAGAAAGTATTCTGACAACTAAAATTAACAAAAGAGAACAACACTGAATAAACTCCATGAAACTCAAGGGTGTTCAAAGAAATTAAAAGCTGTAAAATAGGGAAATACATGAACTACATGAAAGAAATACTTTGAGCTAAATAATCAAGGAGAGATTATTTTAGAATCATTGCCTACCTGAGCATTATGACCAAAATAAATGTAGCTTCCAAGTCAGTAATCATTAATCATCATTCTTGAAAACTGAATAAAGTTAAAAAACAGCAGTAATCTGCAGAAGCTGAACAAGTAAAGCTTCCTCCCATGAAAGAAAAAAAAAAAAGAGACTCCACTATAAACCCTAATAAGAGGCTTTCATGTATCAGGACTGATACACTGATACACATTGGATCCTTTCAGCTTAAGGTTTAGGCCACCCTGCCAAGACTTAACTTCAATCTTCAAGCAGCGATAGTAAGCATCCAATCCATCCTGTTGACTTAGATAACATTTACCCAAGTCAGCTATTCCATACTCAGTTAAGACATAAAGTAAAAAGAATACACTTTTTCCTCAGTACACGCAAGTACATTTCTCGTTCTAACCATTCCACTCCAGGTGTCAATCATAATGAGTATAAAGCATCCATCCATCTGTTGACAGTGAGGCATTATATATCAATTACCCATACCCAGCAAGTTTCATACCTACAGTAAAGCATAAATAGTAATCAATCAAATCCTCATTTTCTAGACCAGATCATTATGGTTAAGAATTCACCGAGTCAAAAATGTTATAACCATAGCTCAGAAGTTTGTAAAACTAATTACTAAGATACCAATTTATTTCATATTTCAAATCTAGACAAGAAAATTTGCAACACATCTAATTCAAAAGCTATTTAACAGCATAACAAATCTTTCACTCTAGGATATTACTCAAGAATCTCCAGGAAGATGCTTACAATACCCCCATCCCCTTCTTAAATAAATTTGATCTCCATTCTTTCTTCTCTGAGTCCCATATCCTGTGCTTAATCAGAGCTAGCCTTGAGATAACTGCATACAATACTGCCTTCTCAGCAGCTGAGACCAATCCTGGAATTACGTGAGAGTACCTGGCAGCAGTATCCCCATTTTTAAATTTATAAGAGGACCCTCTCCTCAATCTGACCTCTAGCCTGGGGGGCCAGTCACTGCCACACTGACAGACCTAAAATAACTTTATGGAGTGCTGACCACTTGATGATCAGCCAGGAACTCCAGAGCCACCATGACTATCCATCCACCCCTTGACTGGGACCAGAATCCACTATAACCATCTACCTTGATGAAATAGACCCCATTTTTCCTCAAGTATATCTCATTTTCACTTATATTTTGTATTTTGATGGATGTCCCATAAAGATATGCAATAAACTACACAGAACACTGAAGAGAAGGGAAGAAATTTTGATGGTATTTAGAACATTATTCAATTTTTTAAAATAATACCCCCTTCTTTTTAAAATAAAGGCCCATCTGATGCGGGAAAACTGGGACATTGATGCATTGTTGGTGGAGTTGTGAACGAATCCAACCATTCTGGAGAGTAGTTTGGAACTATGCTCAAAAAGTTATCAAACTGTGCATACCCTTTGATCCAGCAGTGTTACTACTGGGCTTATATTCCAAAGAGATTATAAAGAAGGGAAAGGGACCTGTATGTGCACGAATGTTTGTGGCAGCCCTTTTTGTAGTGGCTAGAAACTGGAAACTGAATGGATGCCCATCAGTTGGAGAATGGCTGAATAAATTGTGGTATATGAATATTATGGAATATTATTGTTCTGTAAGAAATGACCAACAGGATGATTTCAGAAAGGCCTGGAGAGACTTACACGAACTGATGCTGAGTGAAATGAGCAGGACCAGGAGATCATTATATACTTCAACAACAATACTATATGATGACCAGTTCTGATGGACCTGGCCATCCTCAGCAACGAGATCAACCAAATCATTTCCAATGGAGCAGTAATGAACTGAACCAGCTACGCCCAGAGAAAGAACTCTGGGAGATGACTAAAAACCATTACATTGAATTCCCAATCCCTATATTTATGCACACCTGCATTTTTGATTTCCTTCACGCTAATTGTACAATATTTCAGAGTCTGATTCTTTTTGTACAGCAAAATAACAGTTTGGTCATGTATACTTATTGTGTATCTAATTTATATTTTAATACATTTAACATCTACTGGCCATCCTGCCATCTGGGGGAGAGGGTAGGGGGGTAAGAGGTGAAAAATTGGAACAAGAGGTTTGACAATTGTTAATGCTGTAAAGTTACCCATACATATAACCTGTGAATAAAAGGCTATTAAATAAAATAAATAAATAAATAAAATAAAATAAAGGCCCATCTTTATAAAAGCAATATGCTTCCAGGTAGGTTGGACATAAAAATTCTCTGAAGAATTAAAAATGCCTATTACTCAAAGGGCAAGAGACAAGTCTCATGCAGACTGTTCATAAGCTTCAATATATTTCACTCTTCACTAAACATTTCTTAAGCATATGTGCTAGGCAATGTATTAAAGGGGATACATACAATGTGTGTGCAGGAATATCATTACAAAATATATAACAGCAAATAATATAAGGAGTGGTAGCTAATGAATAGGAGGATGAAAATCTTTGTGAAAGATTTGAACTCAGACTGTGAATAAAAGCTTTTTATCCTAAGAGGAACAAGTATGGAGGCAGTAAATTCTATGCAAGGAATAAATACATACTGTGAAAACATAGTTGAATGGAACTTTCTATATTCTCTCAGTAAAAGTAATAATAAAAGTATACTCTCAGCTTAAAAAAAAGGCAGTTTTAGAGAATAGGTAGGAAGTTCAAGTTTGGAAATAGTGGATTTAAGTTGCTTAATGGACATTCAGATACAGGTGTCTATAAAATAGCTGATGAAAGCCTAGATCTTAACAGAGACAGGAGATTTGAATTTAGAAATATGAGGTTTGTCCATAGAAATAATTATTAAACTCATGTGAGGTAATAAGATCCACTAAGAAAGATGTTCCTAGGAAGAAAAAAAAAGGCAGTACAGACTCTTGGTGGACATTCACATTTAGGATTTGTAATACGCAATTTGTAATATGGTTGATCATCTAGAAAAAGGTTGTTAAAAAGAGTGCCCAGACAGGAAAAATCAAAAAAGAACATCACACTGTATAAACCTTTATATAATAAGAGGGTTTCAATAGTATGCAGTAGAGTCAAATGCTGAAGATGGGTCAGTAAAAAAGAGGAGTAATTAGAGGGCTTTGATTTGAGCAATTTAGGGATTATTGATGACCTTGAGAAGCTTCATGTAAGTATTGAGATTAGAAATCAGATTGAAAGAACACAAATTTTACTCTAAGGTGAAGCAATGGAGACAACTAAGTAACTTTTTCTAATTTGGCTGCAAAAGGAAAGAGAGAGAAGAAAATATATTGATGTGATTATTGGGGCAAGTATAAATTTTTTTTTCATGATGGTGAACACCTGAACATATTTGTAAGAAAGAGAATAGGAGCCATTGAAATGAAAGATTGAAAATTCAAGAGTATGGTTGATTGAAAAGATTGGAAGATGGCAAAGGCTGGAATAATGGCCTCCAATAGAGGAGTTGGCCTTTATGAATAGAAAGGATATGACCCCTTCATCAGAATTAGAGCTTAATGACACAATGGAGCATCATGTTAAGGGGATCTGTAGTGTAAAATTAAGAAAATAGGGACACTGATGAAGAATGATAAAGAATAAGGCAAAGTCCTATGTTCAAAAGGGTGGGGCAAAGTGAGAGTCTTTAAGAGAGATGTTTTGAATAGCTGCTGTGGAGAATACAATATACAAAGCAAATCAGGAACATTTGAAAAAAAACAGCAGCATGGACTTTGATAGACCATAAATCCCCAGTTATTGAATGAAAGATTCACCATTGGAATACATCTAGCCATTCTGGAGAGCAATTTGGAACTATGCTCAAAAAGTTATCAAACTGTGCATACCCTTTGTTCCAGTAGTGTTTTTACTGGGCTTATATCCCAAAGAGATCTTAAAGAAGGGAAAGGGACCTGTATGTGCAAAAATGTTTGTGGCAGCTTTTTTTGTGATGGCTAGAAACTGGAAAATGAATGGATGCCCATCAATTGGAGAATGGTTGGGTAAATTGTGATATATGAATGTTATGGAATATTTTTGTTCTGTAAGAAATGACCAGCAGGATGAATACAGAGAGGGTTGGAGAGACTTACATGAACTGATACTGAGTGAAATGAGCAAAACCAGGAGATTATATACTTCAACAACGATACTGTATGAGGATGTATTCTGATGGAAGTGGATTTCTTCGACAATGAGAAGATCTAACTCAGTTTCAATTGATCAATGATGGACAGAAGCAGCTACATCCAGAGAAAGAACACTGGGAAATGAATGTATATGGTTCGCATTTTGGTTTTTCTTCCCGAGTTATTTTTACCTTCTGAATCCAATTCTTCCTGTGCAACAAGAGAACTGTTCAGTTCTGCACACATATATTGTATCTAGGATGTACCTATTTAACGTGTATAGGACTGCTTTCCATCTGGGGGAAGGGGTGGAAGGAGGGAGGGGAAAAGTCGGAACAGAAGTAAGTGCAAGGGATAATGCTGTAAAAAATTACCCAGGCATGGGCTCTGTCAATAAAAAGTTGTAATTATTTTAAAAAATAGAGAGGAAAAAATAAAAATAAAAAAGCAGAGATTAGAAAACCCGTCTTATCTTAAAAAAAAAAAAAAAAAGATTCACCATTGGACTATGGGGACTGAGTGTGGATCACAACATAGTATTTTCACCATTTCTGTTGTTGGTCTTTTTGTGCTTGTTTTTTTCTCTCATTTTTTTTTCTTTTTGATCTATTTTTTTTTGGTTCAGCATAATAACTGTGGAAATATATTTAGAAAAATTGCACATGTTTCCTTGCTGTCCAGGGGAAGAGGGGAGAGGAAGGGAGAAAAATATGGAACACATAAAGATTTTGCAAGGGTGAATGTTGTAAACTATCTTTGCATTATTTTGAAAAATAAAAAGCTATTATAAATATTCACCATTGGTCAAAAACCAATTAGAAAACAAGATAACAGTCTGACAAAAATTAGATGTAGGGAGCAACTAGATGGCACCATGGTAAGAGCACTGGCCTTGAAGTCAGGAGGACTTGAGTTCAATTGTGGCCTCAGACACACAATACTTCCCCGCTGTGACCTTGGGCAAGTCACATAATCTCAATTGCCTCAGGGAAAAAAATAGATTTGGGCCAATAAATAAAACCCCAAAAGAAATGCAAAATGGAGAGTAACTTAGATATAAAATATCACATCACAAATTAGAGGAGTAAGATAGAAATTACCTTTTAGATTTATTAACAACTAAAGAAATCATAGCAAGTAAAGTATAAAGGGGATCACAAGATAAAATGGAAAATTAGATTATAAAAGTTAAACAAGTTTTTATCCGATCCAATCCAATTAGCTAAAATTAGAAATGAAACAAGCAAATGGGGGAAAATCCTGAGTGCAAGTATTTCTGATAATGGTCCTACATCAATACTATATAAGGAATTGATTCAAATTTATGAACGTATCATTCTCCAATAGATAAATGGTCAAAAGATGTGAAGAGGTTTTTTTTTGTTGTTGTTGTTGTTCTCAATGAGTTTACATTTTATAGTATTTTTCCCCCAGTTAAATGTCAAGAAGATTTTTTGCATTTTTACAAGATTTTGAGTTGCAAAATTTTCTCCTTCCTTCCTTCCCTCTTTCTCCTCTCTTCTTCCAAAGATGGTAGGCAGTTTGATATAGTTCATACATGTGCTATGAACTAAAACATTTCCATATTAATTACAGTTATAAACCAGGTCAAGAGCAAAAAAAACACACACACACACACACACAAAGTTCTACATTCTGAGCCCATAAGTTCTTTATGGTTATGGTTATGGTTGTGGTTATGGTTATGGTTATGAAAAGCATTTTCCTTCATGAGACTTTCATACCTGATCATTACAGAATGTTGCTGATACTATGTTCAATGGTTTCCCGGTTCTGTTCATTTCACTTCACATTAATTCATACAAGTCTTTCCAAGTTTTCTGAAATCTGCCTGTTTATTATTTCTTATTGTACAATAGTATTCCATTACATTCATACAGCATAGCTTCTTCAGCCATTCCCCAGTAGATAGGCATCCCTTCAGTTTCCAATATTTTGCTATCAGGAAAAGAGCTATTATAAATATTTTTGCATATGTAGGTCCTTTTCCTTTTCTTATGGTCTCTTTGGGTCCTATAGTAGTATTGTTGTGTCAAAGGGCATTCACAGTTTGGTTGGCCTTTGGACATAGTTTCAAATTGCTTTCCAAAATGGTTGAATCAGTTCACAACTCCACCAACAATGACTTAATGCCCTAGTTTTCTCACATCTTTACAACATTTATCACTTTTCTTTTTTGTCATATTCTATTTTGCATTTTTCAACACAAAATGAGCATGACTTTTTCCTCTTTCCCAAAGTTGTAACTGAGAGATTATTCTTTGCTCTTCTAATTTTCTTTTGATATGACCCTTTTTATCTAAATCACCCTTTTCCTCCTCACCGGTCTACAACCTCCCCAGATCTGCCTTACTTTCTGTCAGTTCCCATTCCCCATTTACTTAATCTCCTCACCTTCTACTTTTCTATTGGGTAAAACAGATTTCCATATTCAAATTTTTGTGTATATTTTTCCCTCTTTGTGCCAATACAGATAAAAATAAGGTTTAAGTGATGCCCATCTCTTACCCTTGCATTTTCTCCTCTTCTCTAATAGAGCCTTTTACCCCAACTTACTCCTCTTTTTCAATCCTTAAATTTTTTTATGTCATTCCCTCTAATTCACTTTATACCTGTGTCCTCTGTCTATGTATATTTGTAGAGAACTCCCAGGAAGCTAGAAACTTCAGTAACTGGGATGTTCCCCTCCTCCTAAGATTAATCAAGAATGCATTTAAGCTTGAAATCATGAGAAAAACATAAGGTCCTGGCACAATTACTGGGGCATTGTGACTTTTAATTAAGATTCAGTCCCTAGAAACAAACAACATGCTTCAGAGAGTTAGATCATAGAAAACAAAAACCAGGGTTGGTTACAGAACAATGTTTTTCATTGTAACATATTGTTTTAAAATATGCCAGTTCTAAGGGACAAGTAGGTGGTGCAGTAGATAGAGTACCAGCCCTGAAGTCAGGAGAATCTGAGTTCAAATCTGAGCTCAGATACTTAATACTTCCTAGCTGTGTGACCCTGGGCAAGTCATTTAACCCCAATTGCCTTAGACAATATATATGTATATATGTTTGTGTGTGTGTATATATTATATATATATATATATATATATATATATATATGCAACATGATTTCTCTCATTAAGCACCTCTGTGGAATTATCAGCAATCCTGTCTCCTTATTTTCAACCATTACTAGCCCATTTGTTGTTCTGACTGCAACATATATTCCTTCTATCTGTACTATTAGGGATATAATTATTAAAAATCATAAATATCATTTTCCCATGTAGAGATGTAAACAATTTAGTGATATTGTCTCCCTCATATTGTCTTTTCCTTTTTTACCTGTTTATCTTGGGTCTTGATGTTGAAGGTCAAATTTTTTATTTTAGTTCTCATCTTTTCCTTATGAAATCTTGAAATCCTTCTATTTCACTGAATGGGCACTTTTCCCCTTGAAGTATTATACTTAATTTTTCGAAGTAAGTGAGCCTCAGTGGCAGTTCTAGCTCCTTTGCCTTCTGCAATATCATGATCCATGACTTCCAGTTCTTTAATATTGAAGTTGCCAAGTCTTGTCTAATCCTGATTGTGATGCCTTAATATTCGAATTGTTTCATTCTGGCCATTTATAGTATTTTTTACTTCACTTGATAGTTCTGAAATTTGGATGATGTGATCAATTACTTCCTTCAATGTCTATTTTGCCCTCTGGTCCCAGCACATAAAACAGTTTTCTTTGAAAATTTCTGAGAGGGCGCTTCTAGGTCCTTGTCTTGATTATGGGTTTCAGATAGTCAGATGAATCTGATATTATCCATCCTGGATCTATTTTCCAGATCAATATTTTTTCTCCATGAAAAACATTTCTACTTTTTTCATTCTTTTGAATTTGTTTCATTGATTCTTTCTGAATTTGCCCAATTCTAATATTTCAGGTGTTGTTTTCCTCAATTAGGTTTTGTACTTTTGTATCCATTTGGTCAATTGCACTTTTTAATGAGTTGTTTTCTTCAGTGGATTTTTGTATCTTCTTTCCTATTTGACCAATTTTATTATTATTATTATTATTATTGCTAAGGCAATTGGGGTTAAATAACTTGTCTAGGGTCACACAGTTAGGAAGTGTTAAGTGTCCCAGGTCAGATTTGAACTCAGGTCCTCCTGACTTCAGGACTCCAGCTCAGACCACCTGGCTGCCCCAGACCAATTATACTTTTTAAGCAGTTTTCCAAGCTGTTGACTCTTTTTTCATGATTCTCTTATTTCACTCTCATTTCTTTTTCCAATCTTTCTTCTACCTCTTCTATTTGATTTTTAATCCCATTTTTGAACTCTTCTATAAGTTCTTTCTGGACTTGAGATCATTTCCCATTTATCTTTGGAATTTTGTCCATATGTGTTTTCATATGGTCCTTTCCTGAGTTTTTGTCTTTTTCTTCTCTGACACTAATTATAGTGTTATCTATACAGTATCTACAGTATTAATCTATGGTCAGATCCTCTTTGTTGTTGTTGTTTTTTGCTTCTGTCTCTATCTCCTCCTCCCCCCCCCCCCCCCCCCCCCCCCCCCCCCCCCCCCCCCCCCCCGGTCATTTTTCCCCTTTCCTTTAAGTTTAAGCTCTCCTCTGTGGCTGCAAGGAGTATTATTGTCTCAGGTTCTTGTACCAGTTGATACAGGACCTGGTAGTTTATTTGGTGCTGCTGATGTTGCCCTGAATCTCAACAGACCTTCATATTGGTGCTAGCTTGGGAGATGGAGTGAGGAATGGCTAGTGATACAGGAAGCTTTAGGGGTCTGGCAGCTTACCTGGTGTTGAGTTGGCATCCTAGTTGTGGTATCTGGCATATGCTGAGACCAGGTGGCGTGTTTCTGTGTTTCCCTGGGGCTACACAAAAACATAGATTGGTCTAGCTTCTGGAAGATGCCTGTTTAGCCAGGGCCTCACTAGAGTAAATGGTTATTCCTGGAGCTGGAGCCTAAGGCTTCCTCTAATTTTATCAAGGCATGTGGGGGATTCTGATATTGATCTTTGCGTGCTCTAGAACTCTGGGGCTCAGGATCAGCTCTCCTGCTAATTTGCTAGGTGAGACTTGTTGCTAGTTCACTGAAGAGCTTCCTGGTTTGAACTGCAACCCTTAACCCAAGTAATAGGGACCCTGCTGATTCTCCAAGTTTCCTGAAATAAAAGATTATTCCACTCTGTCTTCTTGTTGTTTCTGCCATTCTAGCACCTGTTTTGGGGTTGTTTGTTTGTTTGCTTTTTGCCTGGAGGTCAACATGGGAAGCTACATCAATTCACTGCTTACTCCACCATCTTGGCATCATGAAGAGATAATTTTCAAGAAAGAACCCAATCCAATTGAAATCCAAGCTATCAACAATCATTTGGGAAAAAAATATCTGTGTAGTAATTAGTGAGATTATATATTAAAGCAATTTTGAGATTTTACCTCATAACCATCAGAGTAGAAAATTATGTTAAAACAGGAAGGTAATGAAAGTGGAGGAACTTTAGAAGAAAACAGGCAAACTAGTACATTGCTATTAGAGCTATGAAAATAATAAGATATTCTGAAAAAAAACAACCCACTTTTTGAACTGTTCTATGAAGATAACTAAATTGTGCGGAACCTAAGATCCAGGTCTTAGGAGGCAGATATCACAAAGAGATGAAAGATAAAATTAATAGTTTCAACAGTTTCCAATTATGAAGTAAGTCTTCAAAAATCAATAATATTTCTATATAATAATAATAATAACATCGAAGAATTAATAGAGGAATAAATCTTCTTTCATACAAATTCAAAATGCTTAAAGATGCTAGAAAATTAATAATCAAAGCACATAAACATATAAATTGAATTGTGAAGTTCTTTTTAAAGAAATAAAGAACAAATTAAAAGTTGGAGGAATGATAGCACTTTCTTCACAAAGTTATTGTGAAGATCAAATAAACCAGCATATGTAAATAGATTTGAAAATATCAAAGTGTGACAAACTTGTTACTGAAAGGCTTTCAAGTCATAACTTTTTTGTATTAGAAGGTGACTAGATCACCCCATAACTGATTTCTGAGCTCCTTTCTAATTTTGTAAGTCCATGAAGTAAATAACAGAGTCTTCCCAAATGCTAGGGGGAAAGAATAATAGATAAAATGAATGACATGAATTTTACCTTCAAGAAATTTACAATCTATCTAGGGAGATAGACAATAGCAAACAATTTGAGGCAGAATTCATAGGATCAACTATTGAGTTAAAAAGAACTTTAGAGTCATGAAGTTCAGTACTATTAATTTCATAGATCAAAAAACGGAAGCCCAAAGAGGTTGTCTCTCAGCCAGGGTTATACAAGTTCAGTGGCACCTCCTGGATTTAAATCCAGATTCTCGGATTCCAAGACCAGTGGTCTTTTTCATTGCACCAATGAAATCTGAATTATCTGAAAATAATTAATCTGAAAATAATGTGGTCTGAATTGTATGGCTTGCTGAATTAAAGAGAAGAGAATAACATAATTCATTAACACTAACACTTCTCCAAATATATTTGAACTCCTGAAGCAATTGAAATCTGTGTCCACACTTCACTTTTTAATGTTTGATTTTTGTAAATTGTTTTATTTATTTTAAATTTAAATACAAAATGAAAATAGAAGAAATTGCATGTACACAGCAGAACATGAGAGATTTAAGTGTAAAACAATAAATTTCCATTTCAAGAAAATTTATAAGTACTACACATTGTTTGCAAAGTTGCCCAGCTTTTCTTTCTTCCTTGAGTTAATTCACATAGATATTTATGAACATATACATATTTACACATATATGTTCATCCACATACATGTAAGTCTTTATTATGTTTATTTCCACTTATTCTATTTCTCTGAAGATAGAATAGCATTTTCTTTCATAAGTTCAAGCCTTTCCTTGTCTTTCTAAATCAATTAGTTCATGATTTCTTACACTACAGCAGTATTCCAATCCAGTCCAATCCTGTCTGAGAAATTGTCTATGAAAGATATTTTTCTCAATTTTTTGCAATCCTTTTATTTTTATACAAGAAATTTTTAATTTAAAATAATAAAAAGCATCCTTTTCACACCTCAACAAAGCTTTTACTTCATAATGTAGTTTAAGTTCTGATACTGCTGAATCTATTTATTTTACCATTGCCCCCTGGTTTCTTTGAAGTTTCTGATAATTTGTTCTTCCAAATAAACTTTGTTGTTATTTTTTCTAAGTCAGCAAAATTATTATTGGAAATTTGATCGGAATGACATTGAACACATAATTCAATTAGGTAAAATTGTCATTTAAAAAATTTAGCTTTACCAATTTGTAAACAATAAATCTGCGTTCAATTGCTTAGATCTGACTTTATTTGTTTAAAATGTATCATGTTTATATTTATATAGTTCCTGTGTCTTTCTGGCAAGTATACATCTAGATATCTTATATTGTTTAGTTATTATAACTGCTCTGTCAATATTAAATAATATTGCTGATCCATAGATTAGTTCATTTTTTTCTTGATTTAATCTATTTTAACTTTGTCCTCGGTCATGATTACTGTGCCTTTTTTTTTTTTTTTATTAATCTAATAAATTCTTCTCCTGTTCTTTATTTTATCTTAGTGTGCATCTCTCATTATTATATTGTTTTCTAGAAGCAACACATTGTCGAATTCAAATTATTAGTCTACTACCTACTTTTCTTATGGGTAAATTCATCCTATTCACATTCTGAGCTATAATAACTTGTGCATTTTTCTCATTTTTCTTACTATTCTTTTCTCATTCTATTTACTTTATCTTTCTGTACACTTCTGCTTCATTACTACTCACTACTTTGTTCTATTAATCTATCTGCCCCTCCAAGAGTCCTTCATTTATCCTCTCCCTCTACTCTATCCTCTTGCCCTTATTTCTTCCTGAATTCAGAAATTTTTTATTCTCTTCTAGTTATGTATGTTGTTTTCTCTTTAATCAATTCCCAATGAGAATGAGATTCCAGCACTAACCATCTCCCACCTCCTAGTTTCTTCGGTTTCAGTTTTTCCTTTTATACCTCAGTTGAATGAGGTAATTACTCTTTTTTGTCTCTTCCCACAAATTTAGTTATTATTTTAAATTACTCCATAATTCTCAACTCAGCTGAATCCTTCTTTAAAAATACTTAAATAATGACAGTCATAAAAATACTGCTAATATTTTCACATATAAACAGTTTGATTTCATTGAGTCTTTTATAATTTGTAACCCAGATCCAAAATCAAGTATTAAACAACACTGCTCTATAAATAATAAGTTTGATTTCTCATCCATTCAAGTATAGGTTCAAATAAAAAGAAGTTTTCTGACATAATTCACCTTCAACAACTTTTTGGTGGGCAATAGGTCTTCATGAAGAATATTGTGGGCTTAATGGTCTCAATTTAAGCACAACCCAGTTATGGAAATGAGTTGTGTTTCTCCTAAAAAGTCAAGTGCAATTATGATCGATCTTATCTTCAAAAAAAGTTGTAGCAATTGTAGCTCTGCAATGATTCTGATACTAAAGAGAGAAAATATTATATAAAGACAAGAAACATTAATTCTTTTTTTTTTTTAATTTAATAGCCTTTTATTTACAGGATATATGCATGGGTAACTTTACAGCATTAACAATTGCCAAACCTCTTGTTCCAATTTTTCACCTCTTACCCCCCCCCTCCCCAGATGGCAGGATGACCAGTAGATGTTAAATATATTAAAATATAAATTAGATACACAATAAGTATACGTGACCAAAACGTTATTTTGCTGTACAAAAAGAATCAGACTCTGAAATATTGTACAATTAGCTTGTGAAGGAAATCAAAAATGCAGGTGTGCATAAATATAGGGATTGGGAAATCAATGTAATGGTTTTTAGTCATCTCCCAGAGTTCTTTCTCTGGGCGTAGCTGGTTCAGTTCATTACTGCTCCATTGGAAATGATTTGGTTGATCTTGTTGCTGAGGATGGCCTGGTCCATCAGAACTGGTCATCATATAGTATTGTTGTTGAAGTATATAATGATCTCCTGGTCCTGCTCATTTCACTCAGCATCAGTTCCTGTAAATCTCTCCAGGCCTTTCTGAAATTATCCTGTTGGTCATTTCTTACAGAACAGTAATATTCCATAATATTCATATACTACAATTTATTCAGCCATTCTCCAACTGATGGACATCCATTCAGTTTCCAGTTTTTAGCCACTACAAAAAGGGCTGCCACAAACATTCGTGCACATACAGGTCCCTTTCCCTTCTTTATAATCTCTTTGGGATATAATCCCAGTAGTAACACTGCTGGATCAAAGGGTATGCACAGTTTGATAACTTTTTGAGCATAGTTTCAAACTACTCTCCAAAATGGTTGGATTCGTTCACAACTCCACCAACAATGCATCAATGTCCCAGTTTTCCCGCATCCCCTCCAACAATCATAATTATTTTTTCCTGTCATCTTAGCCAATCTGACAGGTGTGTAGTGGTATCTTAGAGTTGTCTTAATTTGCATTTCTCTGATTAATAATGACTTGGAGCATCTTTTCATATGACTAGAAATAGAAGAAACATTAATTCTAAAGAATGAAATTTCATTACCCAAGATTCTCAGGAAATCTGAAATTTTTAAAATAAGAATAATCTTTAAATATTTTGCTATATTTAAGAAAGAAGATAATACTTTTAGTCAAGCCCCAGATTTCTATTTCAGGCATTTTCTCTTTAGTAGGCTCCCACATAAAAAGTCAGCATATGATACAGAAAAAGTTTAGGAAGTCAGAAATTTTATATAGATATACACACATATGTACATGCACATATACATGTACATGTAACATTCTATATTATCAACATATTTTGGCTTCTAATAACATAAATATATACAATTTATTTTTTAAAGTTAAAATAAGTAAAAAGTTAAAATTTATGAAAAGAATGAAAAAGCCAGCAGACAATACATAAAGGCTAGAAATGTAGAGATATCTTTAAAAGTTTAGTAACTCATAAATGCATAAAATGTATGCATTGTTTTATATATAATAATACTGCCATGGGATCCCTTAAGTCTTCTCTTCTTAAAAATACACAAACCTAGTGTCTTCACATCATGTTTAAATCATGACAACTCAAGTTTGGAGGTGTGGGGACAGGAACTGTTTAGGGATGTTAAGGGTAAGATGCCTGTGACATCCATGGAAAGATTTGTCCTTGAAGCAGCTGAATAGGAAGTTCTAGATATCAGCAGAGAGTTTCATTAGAAAAATATTTGGGGGAGCATCTACATAAAATTTAAATCCCTGAGAATGAATAAGGTTTTTAAAGAAGACAATGTAGAAAATCATAGTTACATCCTTATTCTCCAGATTGAACCAGAAGAAATAAATCAAATGAAAGATTTTCTATAGATAGAAAGAAATTCAGAGGAGGAAAGGAGGGAAACATATATAAGAGAGACAGAGCAAGAGATCTAAAAACAGAGATAAAAAGAAAGAGGTGATAGAGATAGAGAATGTGGGGGAAAAAAGGTTGGAGGGAAGTGTATGCAACAAGAAATAAAAGAGAAAAAGAAAAAAAAGAGAGATGTAAGAAATATCCCCTTCAGTTTTCCCTAATGTCACTCAGAGGCAGTGGTCTCCCTCCTGTGCAGCCCTCAAATGTTCCCCAAAAGAGTTACTTTATCATGACTGAAATTTCATATCTAAAATAAGGAATATTACCTATAAAACCTTTACATTAGTTAACCATTTGTTCTGTGAGATTCAGCAAGAGCCGAGCAAAAAGATCCAGGTTTTCTAAATAAGCACCTAACATACTCTTCCATCTACCTGACAAAGAACAATATCCCTTCATCCCTTGGACATGTCCTACCTCCAATAGAGTCCCCCTCCCCCAAAAATCACTGTGATAACTTGATGGCCACTTCTTAGGGGACAAGCCTGACTTCAACAAAACAAAACAAATCTTTAATATTACCATTCATTGAATCTACACTTCTCCTTTCAATGGACATCTCTCCACATCATGCACAGCTAGTCCATTTCTCATCATTTCTGAAGATTTGAAGAGTATGAGTTATGGAGGTGCATAAGTAAAAGTGCCCACCAACACTGGGAGATTGAATGATTATGCCCAAGTCTTTGGTAACTTGTTCTTCATTTCCAGCAGACATTCCTGAGCAGTGGAAGTGCCAGACAATATTGGACGGTGTGTTGGCATTTCTAAAGAACTGCCTGAAGACTTCTTTGTGCTTATGATTATACAGAATCACAGTGCCTGTCATCTTTATGGTATACATAAGTGCCACTTTTCTTCTGGACCTCATGTGAAATATCGCCAGAACTATGTGTCCAACTTAATGGTGGTCATTTTCCTTGATTATGAATGTGGAGAGAGATTATTTTTTAATGTTAAAGAAAGATCTCTTATTTCCACTTTCCCAACCACTTCTTTTTCAGGACCTTTCCAGCTTTTCTTCTATCTTTGTAAGAAAATCCTGAAAAATGATTGCTCTCTCATGATCTGTCTTCAAAAGAGATCAAGGAATATGTATTCATGCTTCAAAGAAAGTTTAAGCACTATATTCCATACTTCACATGTGTCTTAGGATTTTATTACTAGAAAAGTCCTCAATGGGTACATATTGTCACCATTTCATTTCACACATAATAACTGATTCTTGGACCTACCTCCTACCCCTTAACCAAGTATATCATATTTACATTGTGTGTAGTATATACTTTTCTTTATTACATATTGCTACATGACAGCAAAGACTATTTTTAATCTACAATTCCTAGCACATTGCTTAATAAAATGCTTTTTGAATTGAATTAAATGTATTCATTTATTCATAGAATCATTAGAAGAGAGATGTTAAGTTGGTAAAGAATTTAGAAGTCATCTACTCCAGGGCTTCTTAAACTCTTTCCACTCTCAACTTCCTTTCTTCTGGGAAATTTTTACTTAATCTTAGCTATATGACTATATAAAATAGATATACAAATCAAACATTTGCTGATTTTAAAAGTCATAAAGAAATTAATTTTAAATCAATTCTTTCATATATATATAATTTGAGCATTTATTAAGGATGAAAATAAATTTGCATACTAATGAGATAGATGTGTTTATTTATTTACAGAGAGAATTAAATTTTGGTGGCATATTTGATACAGTATGACAGAGTATTCAGAAATCTCATAGTGTTGCCAGATTTTTCTGTTGTTGGGTGTTAGCCCCAACAAGCTGCTCACAAATGAGGGTATGTTTAGCTAACAGTGCTTGCTCTTTCAGGCAGCACGGACCAGTACAGATTCCCTTTTAGCCTGCCTTCACTCTCCTACTGCTTCTTAACCATCACGGACTTGGTCCTCCTCCTCCCCACCCCCAACCCCGCCCCGTCCCGTCCCTTCTCTCTAGCCAAGCTCCCATCAAGTGCCTGACAATTACCTACATGGAACACAGCCGAGCTCACATCGCTAGTTCTATTATAAGACAAAAAGGATCCCTGTCCCCCGATTTATAAGCCACGAGGAACTCGGTAACCAGCTCGGGGCTGACTGGATCCCCTGAGCACACCCCGGTGAGCGTCACACAAACCAAATCGGCAGCGTTGAAGAGAGACAGAACTCTGCTCTAAAGTCCAGGTTGGCACACGTTGGGGATGGGGAGTACCGGGAGGGGCCCGGTTTGGGCAGCGTAAGTCACATGACGCTTTGTCAAAACTGGAGCGTTCGGAACGCCTCCGTGTCAATCTGAACGCAACCGGGCTTCCCAAATGGTCTCCCTTCCAAGTCCTGAAAGATCCAACCCCCTTTCAGCTGGCTCCACTCACAGCGTCAGTCGCCAGCGGATAAACTCCACAGGGATAGTAAAAAAGCGCCGATCTGAAAGTCCATCTTCCGCTTCAAATGCTCTACTCTCAGCGTGGTTCCCGGGAGATTATGTGGCAGGATCCTTTGGGGAGGGGAGGAAGACTATGCTTTCACAAAGATGGGAGGAACGAAAGAAAGTTGATTGGATGATCAACCTGTCTCCACTCTGCCCCAATCAAGGTTCCCCCTGTTAATCGCCTTCATGGGAGAAAAGACTGATCTGCGGCGGGCTCACGCGCTCATCTCCACCCCGCGTTCTGACCTGGGTGGCCATCCCACCGCCAATCCTGGTAAGCACCTCTCCGCTTTTGGGAAAGGAAACAAAATTCCCACAGAATTTCAAGACGAGGAAGAGAAGCAAAAACCTATGGCCCAGCACTCTCCGAGTGAGGACCCTGGCGATCGGGCAGGTTTCTTAGATTACATAAGAGCATTATTAGGTCTTCAGGCAGGTAAGGTGCGAGATGGCAGCCCCAGTGGACAAGACTCCTAACCTTGGCCCTGGCTTGCGGGTTCCCAGGACTACGCCTTCCGAGAGAGGGAGTAGGTGTTCAACGTATCCAAAGGAAGGCTTTCCTTCGCTAGTTCTCGAAGAAAGAAGAACCGAAGATAGGCTCTTCGGTGACTTTAGAAACTTTGTGTTTTCCATTAGCCGCCTGCTTTGCTTGGTTTAGACTCCACAAACATCAAACCTCCCTGGAATAAACGGGATACCTGAAATCTGACTCAGATTTTGATGCTCAGTATTTTCTCAATTCCTTCAGTTAACCTCTCCCCTGCGATTGAAGAGCACCACAGAAGAGCAATAAACTCGAATAGCTCAAAACTTAACAGTAATTATCTACTTTACGTAGGTTCCAGGTGCTCTCCTGGTAGCCTCCACCTCCTTTCCCTTCCTTTTGTGTGTTAGCTTCCTTTTTGGTCCTTGAGACAGGATAGTCTTTTGTTTCCTTTCGTTTTGCTGGAATCCCCGAAGCGTAAAAGCAGTGCAGGGCACACAGTAGACGCTTAGGACGTGTTTATTCAGTTTAATTGATCTCGACTATATTTACACAAATACTTGCACGCTCGCACTCGTATTCCTCAGTTGCAGCCCTCAGCCTAGGAGACAATCTTCCACAAGCTGGATTTTATTGAGCATTTATCGTCCTTCCCGTGGGTCTCAAAAATCGTCCTGCTACTAGTTCCGTATCTTTCGCCCTAGAGAGAATGGCAGCAAATGATTGGTAATATGCAAACCTTCTAAGGTAAGCTGGGATGGCGCTTCGGGCACTTTCATGAACCCCAGAGGCTGAGGCGCTTTCGGGACCGCAGGTCCACAGATATCCCAACCCAGTCCCCATCCTTAGGATCAGAGGCCCCAAGGACTTGGTGACGCGGCCTTGGACACTCTTTATTAGGTTTTTCCCCTAGGACAGTTTATCCGAGGGAGATAGGGAGTAAAGGAATTAATCAACAATGAACAAAATGTATTAAAGCACTTTACTAAGCACCAGGCACTTGGTGAAATTAAAGAAACATCTTTGCCCCCCCCCAAAAAAAAAGTGAAAATATTGTCTTTGTCCTAAAGGAACTCACCTTCCAAAGGTTGTGGATCCCAGGAGATTTTCTAGGAAATGAGCCAGGATACTTTGGGGAGAAGGAAAAGGCTATGCTTTGGAAGGAATGAGAGAGGTTATTGGAGGATCGAAGTTGTCGCTCTCTGCCTTAAACAAGGGTCCTCCAGGTAATCACCTTCCGGGGAGCAAGCCAAGTTGATCTGTGGCCAGCTTACATGCTCATCTTCACCCCACATTTCCTTCTTATCACCCAAGTCTAAGTGATTGCAAGCTGAGGTTGATGATTTCCTACAAGGAGCAGGGCTGCATGTACAACTGGAGTTCAGAAGGCTTTGATGTAGGAGTAGAGATCCTGTCTGTTGTCTTCTTACACTGAAAGTGATCCTGTAACTGGGGTTCCTGGGCGATCAATTATCTGGGTTCTGAATACAGCCTAGCTTCAGGAGTCCACGGGCTCTGGATCACTGAGAGGGCACACATTGAATGCTGGGACAGTCTTGAAGCTTCCCCCTGGGCTCAGATTCCTGCCATTTGGAGAGAGACATAATCTCAAGATTTCCTGGGTAAAAGAAGCAATTGAGAGGGCTGTGGAAAAGAATCATGCATTCAGGCCAAAGTAGAATAAAGTTCTCTTCTCCACTTTCAGAGGGAGCCAAGGAGGAAGGTTTTTGTGAAGGTTGAGCATAGTGGGGAGGAGGGTGCCTTAGTTGAAAAAGAGTTCCCTAGAACAGTTAATTCTTGTCAAGACCCTCTTTTCCCAGCTATCTGGGATGAGGAGGAGAGGCAACAGCAAAGCTTAATGCCCTGACTCAGCTCCAAACCTTGGTTAGTCTTTCCATGGGGGAGGAGCTCCAGGTGCTGGCCAACCAGCTGTGCAGGGTTTTCTGGTTTAGAGAATTGCATCTATTTGTTTGTTTGGTTTTTTTTTTAACCTCTGCATATGATTGGCATATTGAAAAGATTTTATCCCTACTTTCTACTAGCTCATAAAATGGGGAAGCAGTAAGAAATTGAAGATTAATTTATAAATAAAACTTTTCTACAATATCATTTACTGGTAGCTATTCATCTTTTGTGGATTCATATTTCTAGATCTCTTATACTGATTGTTAGGCTACTTGAAATTTTGATGTTTCCATCGAAGGACTATGAGAACAGTTCTTTCCCAAGGAGAACTTCATTGTCTCAGTGAAGGAAAACTGCTCAACCTATAATCAGTTACAACTTTTTTTTAGATGATTACTCATATCCACTTAAACTCATATCTTTCTCTCCCAGCTAACTTTATACCTTCCTCATTTGACATTTCTGTATTCTCAAAATATTAGAAATAGCTTAAACTTTGGGGGAATTTGGGAGGAACTTGTGATATCATCTTTCAAAGATTCTTAACCTGGGGTCCTTAAATTATTTTAAAACTATTTTTCATACCTGTATTGAAATATAATTGGATTCTTTGTAATACTATATATTTTAATTTATGTATTTAAAAGCCTTCTGAGAAGATACTTCACCAGACAGCTAATGGAATTTTTGACACAAAATTCTTGACAATCACATTTTTTTAAATTTTTATTTCTCTAAATAGTATTTTATTTTTTCCAATTACATGTAAAGATAATTGTAAACACTGATTTTTATAAGATTTTTGAGTTCTTATGCCCAAAGGGCTTTCAAATTGTGCATACCCTTTGATCCAGCAATGTTTTCAGTGGGCTTGTATTCTAAAGAGATCACAAAAGAGGGAAAGGGACCCAAATATGCAAAAATGTTTGGGGCAGCCATTTTTATAGTGGCAAGAAACTGCAACCTGAGTGAATGCTCATCAGTGGGAGAATGGCTGAATAACTTATGGTGTATAAATGTTATGAAATATTATTGTTCTATAAGAAGTAATCAGCAGGAGGATTTCAGAGAGGCCTGGAGAGATTTAAATGAACTGATGCTGTGTGAAGTGAGTAGAAACAAGAGATTATACACAGCAACAATAAAATGATTTGACAATCAGTTCTGATGGACATGGCTCTTGTCAATAATGAGAGAATTCAGGTCAATTCCAGTGGTCTTGTGATGAAAAGAGCCATCTATAGTCAGAGAGAGGACAGCGGGAACTGAATGTGGACCACAACATAGTATTTTTACTCTTTTTATTGTTTGCTTCCATTTTGTTTTCTTTCTCATTTTTTTCTTTTTGATCTGATTTTTCTTGTGTAGCATGATATTTGTGGAAATATGCATAGAATTGCACATGTTTAAGATATATTGGATTACTTGCCATCTAGGGAAGGGGTTGGGAAAAGGGAGGGGAAAATTTAGAATATAAGGTTTTGCAAGGATAAATGCTGAAAAATTTCCATGTATATATTTTGAAAATAAAAGGTTTAATTTAAAAAAATACCCCCCCCCCAAAAGATTTTTGAGTTCTAAATTTTTCTTTGATACACACACACACACACACACACACACAATCAAACACACACACACCACATAGTGATGAGGATGCTTATATTTAGGCATGGGGCAATTTATGGATGTAGGGGCAATTTTTTGTTATGTTAGAAGAATCATTCTGGTTAGGAGTGGGATTCCTTGTGTTACTTCAGGCACTCAGAAGTGGATTATAAACAGCTTTGTTTCTTAGAGCAGATTTATAGAAGAGTTTGTTCTAATATATTGATTACTTTGGTTCAAAGATACTTGTGGAGTTCCTTAGGTAATGCTGCTTAAATCTACTGGAAATAAGACATAGTATAGTTTGGTAGGATCTTACAAAACCTAATCACATTGGCCTACTAATAATTAGTTCAAGTTGAAAAAGCTAATTCAAATCTTATGGATTTAATAATATTATTGTGAAGACTAAGTTAGCATCCTGGATACCTTAGAATCAGCTGGAGTCAGGATAAGCAAAAGTACTTAGTCTTTATTCTTGGTCTTTAGAGATAGGACTGAATTGGATGGAAACAGAATCTCCACAACCTTCCTTCTTTGTCTCCCACCGGGAAGTGACGCTGGCTAGTCTTACTCCATCCCCTAGTCCCTCCTACAATTCTCTATATACATCAATTATGGAGCCAGCACAGGATAGTGGGAAGGGCCATTTTCCAAGCATATGCTTATAGAGTATCGGCCAATTGGTAGCCTTAAGTGCTCGAACTGACCTCAGTACATCAACTCAAAAGTTTCAGCCCTTTACATCTCCCATTTTCTTTTGTTTTAGAACACAAGGGGTCATATCATCCCTGACTTCTCAGGGAGGGGAGAACCCCAAAAAGGAGGCGATCACTCCTCCACCCCGACTTCTCAGGAAGGGAGGTGAAAGCACTAAAAAGGAGATGCTCATGCCCTCCCTGACATCTCAGGAAGGGAGATGAAAAGCACCAGGGAAGTGGGGATTGCTAGCAGGTTTCTGGGATGAAGGGTTTTAATAGAAACAGCTATGCACAAACTCATCAGCATGGGAGGTATTACACAAGCACATAGCAATAACGAACAAGCTATTAGTGATGACTCTCCCCACAGTCAGTGCAGGCTCAATGTGGTATAACAAACATGAATTGTACACACAAATAGTGATATAAGAAACAATATAAATCAACATGGTATTGTAAAAGATTTCCAGAAGTTCTAGAAGGAGGGTATGTAAATAACCATAACACATACGTCTTCTTCAGCTGCCAAGAGATAATCCCAAACCAATCAACTGTCCATTGCTTCATGTGTCAGATAATCCAATGATCCCCCCAAGTTTTTGAAGTCCTGCAACAATCTTTTTACATGTTAGGGAATCCAATGATTCCAGCAGATTTTGAAGTTCTGCAACAGTCTTATTTCTCAGAAAATCCAATGATTCTTGAGGGTTTTCAAGTCCTACATAAGTTTTATCATGTCTCCTAAGGAATCCAAAGATTCCTGAGGGATTGTGAAGTCCTACAATTTTTGATGTCCATGAGTCAATGCCATAACTGCCAGGCTCTTTCAGTGGTGGTACAGCAGACAGAACCACCTGATATTTCTTAGGTCTTCTTGTCATTTCAAGGGTCTGTTCTGTCTTCCAAATGGATATATAAATACGGTTTGCTGGCACCATCTGATTCCTTCCATCTGTAGAGATACAAGCAAACCCTTTCCCCAAGCAATTAACCTATCTGGTCCTTCCATTCACCACTTTCTGGGTCTCTCCACATCACTTGGTGATTATTTAAAGATAGTGGAGCTGTGCACTGACACTGCCTCTTCCAGTGGGTTATAAAACCACTGCTGGAGCCAGTGCATCTTTGTCAAAATCAAGAAATTAATAGTATAAAGAGTGAGAATTTAGAGAGTTCTAGGTTACCTGTGGCTCTTGTTTCTTTTGTTTTGGAGAAGTGTCTCAATGTTTCTATTTCTCCTCTCTACTATTGCCTGTCCTTGAGGACGAAAGGTATGTTAGTGTGTAAAATCTTATACTGTGCACAAAAGTGTGCAAAATGTTTAGAAGATATATGCAGGTCGATTGTCTTTTTATTGCTTGTACACCCCATAATTGAAATGCTTGTATAAGGAATTAGTGACTACTCAGGCTGGGTCTTTTGTTACTGGTATTGCAAAAGTGAATCCTGAAAAGTGTCTACCAAAACATGGATAAAAGACAACTAAAGATTTATAATGGGTCAACATTTGCAAATTTCATTGGGTCTGAAGCCACTAGGTTCTTCCTGAGGCAGATAGAGCATTGAAAGGAAGAAAGCTGTACAGGCTTTTAATATTTCTAGCTTCTCTCTGTTATTCCAATTGTAAACTTGAGCAGCTTGAGTAACCTGATGATATTTAAATGATTCTGCTTTTTGAAATAAAGGCTATTGGCCAAGCATAGTTAGAAGGTGATCTGCTCTTTGAATTACCATCAAAAAATAGGACCTGGAAGTCTACTATGAGAGTGGATGCAAGATATAAATCTTACCTGATGCTTTCACTTGCTCTTTGAGTTCCTTAAAGAACTGATATATATTAGAGGTACAATTTTATTTGGCTGTGGCAATTCTTTGTACCACACCTACTGAATAGGCTGAATCAGATATATTTATATCTCCTGGATTATAAGTAAGAGCTAGAATGATTGCATACAGTTCTTCTGCTGAGTAGACTGAAAAGGAGTTCTGACTACTCTCTTTATAGTTAAGTCACAAGAGTATACAGCACAAATATTACATTTGACGATTCTAAAGATAGTTAGTCCTTAAGAGGAACTTTAGAAATCTTTTCTTCAAGAACCCGTAATGCTACATTATGTCATAGTCTGTGATCTTTAATGAGACTCATGTGTAAAATTTGGAGCCATGACTAATAAAATTTGCCAGTCTGTGATGGTTTCACAACACACTAATTTGTGCATTAGTATAAAAGGTGTATATATTGTCAGGTCTTATCCTCAGATAATTGTACTGCTTCGCTTAATGACCTTGATAAAATTCTAGCCATAACACTAGGTAGGAGTAAACTTTGTTCTGGTTGTGCTGGGGTTACCTGTCTGTCACAATGTCTCCTTG
This sequence comes from Sarcophilus harrisii, assembly GCF_902635505.1. Classification (NCBI taxonomy): domain Eukaryota; kingdom Metazoa; phylum Chordata; class Mammalia; order Dasyuromorphia; family Dasyuridae; genus Sarcophilus; species Sarcophilus harrisii. The sequence continues at coordinate 517,763,067 of NC_045428.1, forward strand.
ATGAAGGAACTGTTATGGGTGCCTTTGTGCAGTAAAACTGATATTTCCAAGGATTTTGAGTGACTTTTCAACCACATTGATAAAGCCAGTTCAACTTCTCTCAAAGTTTCTTGAGCTTTTTGTAAGCTGGCATGGTGAGTTTAAAGCTACTGTCTCCCTTAAAATGTCAATGATGCTTGTAACTGACAGGTAGTCAATTCAACACTGGATTCATCCATTGATATCTCCTTCAATTTCTGAAAGTCATTTAAGATGTTAGCTTCCTGTTCTTAAGGACAGTTTTGTATTAGTAAGCACCTTAGGATATACTTCTATATCCTAAATATTGAAAAGAGCATGTCTTTGAATTTTTTCTGAAGTATGTGTAATTTGTAATTCCTTAGTGTTTCTATGGTCTTTTGTAGACATGCTTCTAATATTTGTTCCTCAAGTGCACATCCCAATATATCATCCATGTAATGTAATAACATTACTTTTGGAAATGCTTTTTTTTTTTTTTTTTACTGGTATAAGAGCAGCAGCAACATACATTTGACACATAGTAGGGCTGTTTTTCATTCCTGTGCAAACTGTCCATTCATATCTTTCTCAGCTAAGTTTACTCTGGGCACTGAAAAGGCTAATCTTTTCATATCCTCTTTATCTAGAGGGATAGAATAGAAACAATCCTTAATGTCTATAACCCAAAGAGGCCATTCTCTAGGCAATTGACATTTTGGACATGTGGTATTGGGTCTTGTTCTCCCGCCCTGTTTTCTCATTCTATCTCTATACCAACATTGAGCTTTCAGATGCCTTACTTTACCACATTGAAAGCATTGACGAGTCTCTCTGGAAGTCCCTTGCCAAGAGGGACCCTGTCTTCCCATATTCAGATCTTGGGGAGTCTGCATCATACCCTGGCTCTAAAAGGTATTTGTGCCCACTGTGGCACAGCATCTTATGATCTCCTCTAAAGAAGCATTCTTGTGTAGTCCTTGATTAATTCTTCTATAAACCTCATTAGCATTTTCTTTAACAAGCTGCCTTATCATAATTTCTGTTGCTGCATTTTCACCAATTCTTATGACAGCTGTCTGCAGACATCCCACAAAATCTGGAAAGGGATCATTTGGCCCTTATGCTATTTTTGTGAAGGCCTCTCCTTTGTCCTGTTTACCTGGGATAAAACGCCACACTTTGATAGCAGCAGAAGCAATTTACTCATATGCTGCTATGGGGCAATTAATCTGTACTTAAATTTCTGCATAAGAACCTACACCTGTTAGTTGGGCATAGGTGATTGGAGTATTAATTCCACTTTCGCTATTTTGTTGGTTTTTTATCCTACAGAGCCACAACAAGTTTTGTCCAGGTTCTAAACATACCTGTGATATAAATCCAGTCACTAGGGGTTAAGACTTCATAAGCCAAATTCTGTAATAACATCTTAACATAAGCTGATGTAGCCCATAAAGAATGCAACCCTTTGATGATTTCTAGATCAAAAGGAGTATATCTTCTACTTTCTTGACCTGAAGAGTTAAACTGTTGAATGAGAGGATACATTTCTATTCTCAAATCAGCTGTATTCTGCCCTTCTTCTGTGTCTTTAAGTAGTATCTTTTGCAATCTAGTCATAGGAGGGGATGATTGCTGGGGGGAAGGTACAGATGATATCACTGCCCCTCCCACTCCTCCTCTTGCCTGTACCCTGGAAGGGGTGAAGTTGATGGGAGGGTGTCAAGGACCTGTTCTGGTATAGGAGGGGGTTGAAGCTGGACTGTGAGAGTGAGAATCACCATGTCCTTCAAATTCACTTAAGTCCTCATGCCCTCTGACATTATTGTCATTAATCTATCCTTTGTCTTCCTCTTTTTCCTCACATTTCTATCTGGCCATTTTAAAACTTTTTTTCTATAACTATGGGATTCTTTAAGGCCAATTTGTAGTTGTACAAATAGAATGTTTCCTTGGAAATTGAATCAGGACCATTATCATTATACTATTCACATAGTTGATCTCTTACTAGTTTGCAAATATCTGCCTCTATTTCTTCTTCCTTGAAGAACCAAGGGGACATGCATTCTAATATATCCAAGAGTCCATCAGTCTGCTCCCAAGTTACAATCAATCCCTGTCTCTTTATCAGTCTGAATATACTTATTGTGGTCCTCCTTTGGGATGGGGTTGGGAGTGGAAGAGAATCTTTTCCTAATATCTGCCCCCTTTCAGATAGAAAATGAGAGTTACTAGTTTAGTTTTTAACAAAGTAAATTCCCTGTTTATCTTAAAATACACTCTATTTCCTGGTCACCTGGGTCTTCTTCAGGGAAATTAGGGTCCTTGTTCACAGTTGGCACAAATGTAAAGGCTGGCTATCTCCTGGAGGCTTCAGGATCAGCAGAGTCAGGAGAAGTAAAAGTCCTTGATATTTAGGGAAGAAATGAGAGAAGGACAAACTTGTACGAGCTCCGTACCAACCTCCCTTCTCCTGGTCCTGCTGCAAGTTCAGTTCTCTGCTTCTCACCTCACACCCAATCTCTTAGCTCTACAATTTTCTTAACCCTAAACATTGAGCAGCATTAACAAGAAGAGAAATTCCAAGATATGCTATAGAGTTATTGTCCAATAGGTAATTAGCTTCAAGTGCTTGTTGTCTGATCTAAGCACACCTTTTAAAAGTTTCAGCCCTTTACAATCATGTATAAGGGGTTGACTCTTCTCATCAATACTATGATTCAAGACAATTACAATAGACTTGAATGGAAAATGCCATCTGCATTCAGAGAAAGAGCTATGAAGGCTGAATGTAGATTGAGTATAGTATTATGTTGGAGTGGGGGTGTTTACTTGCTTTTTCTTTTCCCCTTTTGGTCTGTTTTTTGATATATAATGACAAATATGGAAATATGTGTAGAAGGACTATATATGTTTAGCCCTTATCAGATTGCATATTGTGTTAGGGAGAGGGGAGGTAAAGGAAACAGGGAGAACAATTTGGAACACAAAATCTTATAAAATAAATGTTGGAAATTGTATTTGGAAAAATACTGTTGAGGTAAAAACAAACACTTGCTCTACATTTATAATCCTATGACTGACTAAATGTGAAAGAAACATGAGAGGAGATTTGACAAGCTGTTAAATTTATTAAATACAATAGATTCAGCATCATTCAGAACCACCTCAACCTATTTTTACATGAATTTGCTTATGCTGTTATCTAGTAGGGGTAAAGAGGCCTGGTCGATGATTTATCACTATGAATGTCATTCATGAAAGTAAGGATAGTTCTTTGCATATCTGTCTCTTCAACAATTTCATCCCAGGACTAAGTGCATATAAAAACGTTCTTCCTTCCATGTCTTCATGTTGAAAACTCCCAAACATATAAATAGGATATGTTCTACCTGAAAAGCCAGGAACAATTTGATTGCCTCTTTTTCCTCGACAAGTCATAGAAATGGCATCACTCTGACAGTCTATGTCCTATAAAAAGGGAATAATATCAGTTGAAAAGAAAGGATTTCAATATCTTTCCTGAAAGGAAATCTTTACTTGCATCCTATAGAGTTCGTTCTCATGATAATTCCAAAGCAAAAATTTTCTGTAAATAATTATGCTGTGCTTGGGAAAGGAAATAGAATTCTCATTGAAAATTGGAGTTCTCTATTTCAGTAGTTCTATTTTTCTCTAATACACCGCCATATCTGTGTCTAGAGCATCCATTTAAAGGATAAGGAAGCTTTCAAAGCAGAAGATTGCATTTTGATCTTTCTGATTTTAAGTCGGGCAAAATGGCCAACTGAGCAGTGTGAACTCCTCCTGCTTGAAGTAAAGACCAGGGTAACTCCAATTATAAGAATTACTATTCACACATAAATAATCCCTTGTCTTTAGAAGCAGCAATTCCTTCCTGAGCTGTGAATGCCCAGGTTTCTCTATCTATCATGGCCTGAGTAAAGAATTAAAAGTTGTTTTCCCATTAAAAAAGTCCTCATAAAACTAAAAACTGTTCATTATTGGCATAGTATAATTAGCCAATGATCCAGTTCTCTAGTGTTCTAAAAATCATAAGTAAGTTGGATCATCAAGGTCCTTAGGGTTTACCTCCTCAAATTCCTTCACTCCTTTAGATCATCATGCAGAAAAGGAAACACTGGGAGAAAATTATGTCTCCATGTGTCTATTAACTGGAGCAACAGGTTCTTAAGGTACAGATGTGTGTTCCCCAAATATTTGAAGGTTTATTTCTTAATACAGATCTTTCTGAGGAATCTCATCTCATAGGGCTGTCAGGATCTGAATATCAAAGTCTTAATATGTCCCACCATGTCCAAAGTGAACATACAATAAGCCCTCAAAGGAGAGGACCCATTAAATATAGTCATGCATCTCTTAGTTCCTGGATTTTTATTTCATTTCCAAAACATATTCTAAGATAATAGATTGGGAAGAAATCTCAGAAGTCATTTAATACGACACAGCTTCCATCTGTCACACTCATGCAGAAATAAAAAGTTAGAAAATGAATTTAAGGCTACAAAGAAAGTGTCAGGAATAACAGAATTGTTTATACTTTTGATTTAGGAACTTCTCCTTGGACTACTATATTCTCCAGTGCCTCGTCTATAGTGATCATCTTACATATTTTAGGATAGAGGCATATAGTATTGTTTACTAAAATCATTTTCTGTCTAGTCTCTTAGGAAAACACTTCTGAGTTCTAATACCTATTGTTTTCTACTCTTCATAAATGAAGGTCTATGAAGAAGGTCTATAAAGTTACTATATGCCAAGAACCATATTCAGATGTCCTAATATCTCAAACTGACCCCCAAATCCCCTGTGTGTCTCCTATATGCCCTACTTTCCTGCCTCCAAGCAAGATTTCCTCCTGAAGCTTCAATGTTAAAGTAGGAAGAAGAAAAGACAGAGCTCTCAACTAATCTCATGGAGTTTGTTCTTCCCTTCATGTGCTTTTCTTCTCATTTTTTCCCCAACACTCTACTCTGGGTCAACTTCTCTCTTCTGTCTTTTGACATGTTCCAGACAAATGAATTTATCTATAGTATCAGAGTTTGAATAGCAGAAATATTCAAGACCAATCACACTTTTTATAGGTAGTTTGCCTCCTAGCACTTTTGAGAGGAAAGCTTAAAGATTCTAAATCAAAGGACTTTACTTACTTTCAAAAACTTTTAAAAATTCGATTACCTCATTGATATAAGAAACATCCAATCTTGTTATGAAAGGTTGCAAAGTCAGCCGAATACAATTCCTAAACAAAAGAGAAATCAATCATATTGGACAATCTGTGCCCTTCATTGTACTAGATGCCATATTTCCTGTACCTCTGAGTAAAAAATGCCTTCTTATTAGTAAGTTCATTTCAAATCATTTCAAGAACGTGATTTTCTCCATGGGAACCTAACCTTTCTTTAACCCTATGAGACCGGGAGTGTGCCACATGTGTTTGGCTTCACTTCTGCAATCCCAGGAACTAGCCACTCCTTGGAACACAATGGATGTCAGTGCGGGTTGGCCCCCTCCCTGATATCTATATTAATCAAGTTATATCTTGAAGCCCATCTGTCATTTCCTTCTCCTATATATATATATATCATTCTATATGTAAGCAAGTTGACTCTGTGCCTTCTTTGTTTTCAAGCTCTATAAAAACTGTTCAGTTTAATTGTCTTTGGGCTTCACCCACAGAAATAATAATCTGCCTGGGATGAGACTTTGCCCCATCAGTTTGAAGACTGCAGAATGGGGCCCCCAGCCACTTTTCAGTAGGTGCTCCCTTGAATCGGTGATGTTCTTTCTTTCTTTTTCTTCTATTTTAATCATAGTTGTCATTATTCTTTGTCTTTTATGTATTATTTACTGTATTGGTTGTTATTGTAGGCAATCTATTCCATGTATTGTATAATTAAATTTTACTTTCACTTTAATTGAGTCAGAGAGCGTCATTTATAGGAGTGAATCTGAACTTTCCCCTAAAATCACATAAAAACCTCTTTTGAGTGAACATGTGGGTTCATTGTCCCCCAATCCCTTACCACCAGCCCCAAACTAAACTACTTATCATTTACAAAGAAACATACCTTTCCAAGATTTCTGCCATATCCTGGGGGGAAAAAATGTCAGTATAGTTTATGAATTATTTCTCCTAAAACCTTTTCAGGAGTCTCTAAATCTCCATTGCTTCTCAGTCCTAAGCAGGGACTTAATCACTGCTCTTTTTTATTTTCCTGATTTCACTGACCCTCAACTTGGAAACCTGGATTCTGCATACAAATTTGCTCACTTAATTAATGACAGACTTTGTGCAAATACCTAGGGACCAAGACCAAACCATTAACCCAGCTCTCAATGAACTCACATTCTAATGGGATATATGTCTTGCTTTCAAAGAGCTAACAATCTAATGGATCATGCAATGTGGTCTTGGTAAGTAAGGTTAATGAACACACTGAAGGGACAATATAAGACTATTGAATTACTGCTTGGTCCCAAGCCAAGTTTTAAGATTTAATTGAGGGAAATGAGGTTGTGGCAATGGAAGGAGGATGGAGTTCTAACTTACAACCAAGATCATTTCAAATCTGAACATTATTGGGCAATTTCTTAGGCTGGTTTCCTACAAAAGCTTAGGGGCTTATAACGACCAGCCATGAGTGAGGGTTGGGAGTAAGGATGGGGGTAGGGGCCAGGCCAAATAACTTCAGGAGACAAACCAAAACCAAAAAGAGAAGTCCTCCTTAAATTAATGAGATTTGGCTTTCTTAAGAGATTTCTAGTCATCCTTATAGCAGCTTCAGCATTTTATGGTCTAGAGTTGGTTTCTAGACTTGGTTTTGATGCTCTTTTATCTCTGTTTAGCAATCTGTGACAATTTAGGATAGTTAAGAAGAACCTTTTACAGGAGGGGGTGGGTTAAAGCATCCATGGAGCCTTATTGTGGGGTCCCTTAGTTGGAAAGTATGAAATCCCTCAAACCAGTCAACAATCAGGATTAAAGATCATCCTGTTAGAGTATTAGACTTTGGTGTCATACCACTATGCTTTTCATGAACCTGATAGTTTATATTTTTGACCTTGGAAGCTCAAAATGAGGTCCCTAAATGGGCATTTGATTCATGGAACCATTTCTTTGTTTTACTGCCATTCATGTCCAAATATTGGGCATTCTCAGTATTTTCAGAAAGGGAAGGAGGACTCTTGGTAGGGCTGAGCTGGGGTGGGGAACCACATGTTGGTTGAAGAAATTGCTTGGGGGCAGGATTTTGGGATGCCAACTGGTTGGGGGAAGGCAGTGCAAACAAGACTCACCCTAGGGGACTTAATTTCCTTCCTGGGTGATTTATAAAAAATTTGTTGATTAATTGTTGTGACAGAGAATGAAATTGAAACCTACTAGAACTGAAATAATTTAGAAGGAAGTTTAATTAATGTGTCCAGAAAGAGAAAAGAACCACAAAACCCAAAAATAGCTTCCTCACAATCCTCAGTTTGGTTACGTTACATGTTATATGGAATTCAAACAGTGAAACAAGGAAATGACACTTGACTGTCCAGCATGGAGGCAGTTTCCAGAGAAGACACATAAGCTGTTTGAGATGATGCTGAGAGCAGGATGAATACAGAGAGGATTGGCAAGATTTACATGAACTGATGCTGAGTGAAATGAGCAGAACCAGGATATCATTATATACCTCAACAAAGATACTGTATGAGGATGTATTCTGATGGAAGTGGATTTCTTCGACAAAGAGAAGATCTAACTCAGTTTCAATTGACCAAGGATGGACAGAAGCAGCTGCACCCAAAGAAAGAACACTGGGAAATGAATGTAAACTGCTTGCATTTTTATCTTTCTTCCCAGGTTATTTTTACCTTCTGAATCCAATCCTTCCTGTGCAACAAGAGAACTATTCGATTCTGCACACATATATTGTATCAGGATACACTGAGACATATTTAACTTGTATAGGATTGCTTGCCATCTGGGGGAGGGGGTAAAGGGAAGGAGGGGAAAAGTCAGAACAGAAGTGCATCGGATAATGTTGTAAAAAAAAATCACCCAGGCATGGCCTCTGTCAATAAAAAGTTATTAAAAAAAAAAAAAAAAAGAATCAATGGGGAAATGATGCTGAGAGAAAGCTCCCTTAAATTAATTAAATTTGGCTTTCTCAGAACATTTCTGGTCAGTGAATTCTGAGTTAAGCATTAAATAAATTTGGTCTGTGTACAGGTCTGGTATCTCAGCCAATCCGGGATAGATTTAAATAATACAATACAAATTTCCTCTAAGTTAATTGCTTGAGGAATCATGGAACCCCAAAGGTCCCTTCAATCCTTCCCCACCCCCCTCTGAATCCACCCAATATCTGACAAAGTAAGGCCCATCTTTTGTCCATGAATAATCCTGGCACCATCCATAGAAAGTCCCCTAGAAACCAGTAGCTTGCACAGTTTGTAACAATAATGCATCTGGAATGCTGATGGTGATTTTCAGATTGGATCTGACTCCTCCTATAATATCTGGCTCACATTAGTCTAAGGCCTGGTGATCACAGTACAAGAGCCTCAGTAGAAGACCGTCTGGTTGCCCTGGGTCCAGGGGCAAGTTTGCATTGAAGGAGATGCACCCCCACACAGGACCTAAAAAAGACCAAAATTTGACCACCTCCCATCCATGTGTTCTGGGGTTTGCTAGTCTATTGTTTGCTAGCCCAGCCATGGGCATCTCTGACAGAGTTTACAGATTTCAGGAGGCCTCAATGGTCTCCAAACATAATATTCTTTTGGATGAAGATGGGAATCCATCTGAAGCTGGCCAGAGATGGAGATTGGTGAGGCAGTGATAAAGGGGAATCTGAGCAAGGTGGCACAGTGGATAGATTGCCTGGGTTGGAGTCAAAAAGAATCCTCATCCTGAGTTCAAAAGTGACTCCAAAAATTTACTTGCAATCCTTTGCAAATCTAGTGACTGACTGTTAGTTTCCTCATCTGTAAAATGAGCTAGAGGAAAAAAATGGCAAACCACTCCAATATCTTTGTCAAGAAAACTCCAAATGGGGTCACAAAGAGTTAGACAATAAGTAATAATGACTGAACAAAGAATCCCGTTCATAAGAGAGTACTTATGTAATTCCAAACTTTAGAGTCCTTTCTTGGGGCAGACTGGGAGCCACCATGGACTCCCATCACTCAATCCCTTATTCACAAAGTATATTAGTCTTCCAAAAACTTGCACCACAGCTGGTTCTACAAATAGTTGTGTCTTTGAAATCATGACAAAATATAAATAACTCTTGATTTAAACAACAACAACAACAACAACAACAAAACCCTGTAATTTAAAAAGACGAGAATTGGTAATTACTACCTAATTATTCTTAGGTGCTAAAGAGATAGGTGAATTAATTTGCCAAAAGTCAATTCTCTCTTCCTCCTCACCCAAAACAAAAATTTCAGCTTAAATGATAACCTTTGCCTGATATCATTGGCAGCTCCTCTCCCAAACACTTTCAAAGCTAGGCTTATCCCTTGTATGTAAGCAAGTAACCTTGTGACTTGATTAAATACTAGTTAGTTTTCAAGTTCTCCTTTACTATTAATGAGTTCTTAAAAGGGTGGGATCTTGTTTTTGTCTTGTTCTGTATTTTCCCCCTCCCTCCCAGGCATAGTACAAATGCTAAAACTTAGTCATCACTTAAGAAGTAGTTGATTGATTAATTGACTGATTGATGAGTGGAACACCTAGATTCATTCTGTGCCTGAAGGAAAAAGAGAACAGGGCAACAAATCAAAAAAGAGTTTTCTTGGACGGGAAAAAGTACTTAGTATTTTACAGTTACTTCATCCTAGCAATTCACACTGATTATGTGGGTGGAGAAGTGTATGAGGAAAACATATATAAACCCCAGATCCCACTCTGGTGTTTGTGCTGCTTTGGCTTAAGACTTTGGAAAGCTAGATTCCAGAAGCTCAGAGGTTTGGCAGGATATTCAAGGTAGGTGTCCCTCTGAGGAAAATTCTTTGCTATTGAAGATCTACAATTCTGATAGGGCTGGAAACCTTAGAGGTTATCTAGTTTCATCATCTCATTTACGAAAAGAAACTAGAATCCAGGAGATTTTTTTTTTAATGACTTGGCCAACTTCAAAAAGATAGTGTCAGAACTAGAATTTGAACATAGTTTCTGACTCCTAATTTGCTTTTTTTTCCCCTTTGTATTAGAATGTTCTATTTATTGCTATTAATACTTATTATACTTATTTTTATGTAAGTGATATAATGTGTAGAGCAATGGGCCTTGAACCAGGAAGACGTGATTCCAATATCTAGTGTCAGATATATATTTAACTGTTTAATTCTGGATGAGTCACTTCACATCTGTTTGTTTCAGTTTCCTTGCCAGCATAGTTAGGGAAATAATATCCCCTAACTCTCAGGATCATTGGGCTGATCAAATGAGAATTGTAAGTTTCTGTTACAGTGCCTAGCACATAGTAGGCACTTAATAAATGTTGAATGATTAATAGTTGGTGTAGGCCAGAAAATTCCAATCTGAAACCAAAGTAATGGGGAACTCCAAGCACAATCAATTTATTGGGGAATCCAGAAATCCTGAATTAATTGAATCCAAGATTTTTCTCACTATCAAAAGATCCCTTTTCTTGGGTGCTAGCTATCTTTTTACACTTGGGAGAGCAATGAAAATAAGAGACATTACAATTCATTGCTTGGTCAGTACCAGAAGTGGAAAAATCTTAAGGTTGTCTACCAATCATAACTATGTCAGTAGACTTTTCACAATTCATGAGATCTTCAATAGGTCATAAACTCCAAATAATTCAAAGATTCTAAGACCCTTTAAACAACTTCTCAGGGCCTTCTAGAAGTCATAAAACCCCTAATGTTTGATTTATACTATCCTAGAGATTGAGGAAGTTGTGGGTTTGAAACAAAAGTTACTAAGGAGTGAACAGAAGTGGTTCATTGATTGAGGGCTATTACACAAGCAAATGAATCCTATTACACCATGTCACCACATCAAGGAAGGGAGTAATGCAACAATTATGTGCTGATTACATTGCTATCTAATAATAAGAAACTAGGTGATAAATATGATACAATCATACAATCATACAATGTATGGTGGATTAATCATTCATAATTCTTATCCCAATAACAACTTAATCATATTGTATTTGATTCACTAATATAATGTTGATATACATCAAATCATAACAAATTGAATAAATACTGATTGTTTTGAGTAAGAGTACCAAAATTATCTCAACACAGGTACATTTCCAGTCCTGGAAACAGGAGTACCTGACTGGTTCTGCACAAGTCACTTAGCCTCTTATCTTGAGATTCCCCATCAACCATGCAGATAATAGCATGTACTTTATAGGGGTTTTGTGTGGACCACAAAGAATAATGTATGGCAAACATCTTAAAACTCTAGGTCAAAGCTAGATGTTACTACAAGGTGACACATTGTTTCCATCCTTCCAACTGATGGTGTCTATAATTGCTGGAGACTTTGCCCCAAATTTATGGGGTCTGTCATCAGTTATTACTTTGCTTGCTATGATGTTTCATGAAATGCGCTTGTTTTAAACTACCAAAATAGAGTAGAGATATTCTTACTATGTCTCATTTTTTCTCTTCAGGATTATGGCTGATGAAGTACAAGAAGGTCTCTGTATTAATTGCTCGAAAGAAGACATTAATCTAATCAGAGTTGAATGTGGACATAATATCTGTATGTCTTGCTTCAGGAACAAAACCTCTCCACCTTTATGCTGCATTATATGCTGGGAATTTTCCCATCTAAGAACTCGAGTTGATATGGCCATGTACCCTGAAGGAGAAGGCATGTGTGAGATACACAGGGAAGACCTGAAGTTATTCTGTGAAAGGAAGAAGACCCTACTCTGTGTGACCTGTTCTAAGTCAGGAAGTCATGATAACCACATACACTGGCCCATTGCAGTGGCTGCTCTGTGCTACAGGGTGAGTCCTGCACAAATCAATGTCATTCCTCCAGGTGACTTAAGGTATCATTGGCAATGACTTCTCCATGTACAATTTAGTGTTTCCTACATAAGTCTGTCTCTTGAATCTGAGTTCTCAGTTATGTCAGAGTGGAACATAGCTTCTGTGACTTCCCTACAAATCAATGAAATAGTACTAGCTTTATACTATAGTTCTAGGTCACAGAACACAGGATAAGAAAAAGGATTTCTTAACAGTGTTCATTCCTGTTTATTTTACAGAAGAAGCTCCTATGGCAAATAGAAGTCTTGAGCAGAAATCGTACAATAGTTCAGAAAATTCTATTAAAAGAGAAGGAGCGACCTCTGGTCTGGGCTGTGGCATGGAATGTAAGTACCTGTCTCCATCAATAATATATTGCATATCCCTAATCTCAATTGATTTTTATTAAAAGCCTCCCATCATTATTAGACTTGTTAGGAAAACAAGGAAAATTGAGATTCATAGAGTGTCACAAGAGTTCAGAAATTTGAATCAAATCAATATCTTCTGACCTGAAATCCAGTGCTGGGTTTAAAAGTTGTCTCTTGCTGGAGATGATATCTATCTCTGTCTTCTTGGTTGAGCTTTCTGATCTGTGTTGCTCAGACTTAGACCCCCTCACTAAATCAAAACAGAAAAAGTTGAGGTCTTCAGGGAGAGACTAATAGGATTCATTTGACAAATAAGCTTTGAGCAGCAAAGACTTTGCTAATATAATAGTGTGAACAATTACAAAATTGTCTTGAGAGAGTACTTGGAAAAGAGTGACTCCAATTATCTTTCCACCATCATCTTCTTTAATAACAGTCCATCAGTAAACACATATTAATCTTTTCCTATATTTTAAGTACTGCAATAACGGATGGAGAGAAATCAAAAGGCAAAAAATACCTCCAGCCCTCGAAGAACTTAAACTAATGAGAAAGAAAACATGAAAACAGGCATATTTGATCAAGATATATACAAGATAAATTGAACATCATAATAGGAAGGAGGAACTAACATGAAAAAAGATGGGGAAATACTCCTTGTTGAATGAAGGATTTTAAGTGGAGTTGGAAAAAAGTTGGGAACCCATCTGTCAGTGATGAGGACAGAGTGAGTTCCTAGAACTGGAGAAATTTCAGTGATAAGGGAATCTGTGGATGAGGCCATTGTCACTGAATCTTGGAGCACATGAAGGGCAATGAAGATGAGGAAGACTGGAGAACTTAGATATATTTCTGATATATTTCCAGGTAGGCAGATATATTTTCAACCTTATACAGAAAAGGCAAATTATGTTTAGGTAGGTAAATAATGAATTTCATATTGCTGGTGAGGAGATTGCTATAAATATAGTAACAGTTACACAATTTAGATGCATTTAATGAGAACAAATGATTTCACTGGGTCAGGATTTCCCGGAATCTAACTGGTTTGAGACTAGTAAGACAGAGGAATGTGATGGCCTGCTTTCTCTATTATGTGCTATAGAGATTTATGAGGATCAGGAAGGATGAGTTGCCTACTGTGAGGAAAGTTCATTCATGAAGGTAATGGACATTGCAACCTTTAGGAAGTTACATGACCAAAGATACAGAAACAAAAAATCAGGTTGACTGCAGGCATAGTCTGGAAATTGGAAAGGCTTCTAAAAAGGTAGTTTGGCTCTAGTTCATGGAGAAAAGTAAGTTTCTGTCAAAGAAGTATCAATTATTATTAACAGGATATAACAACAATATATATAAACTTCTTTAAAATAACATTTTATTTTTTCCATATGTAAAGATAATTTTAAAAATTCATTTTTTACAAAATTTTGAGTTTCAAATTTTTCTTCCCTTCTTCCTAAAATAGTAAGAATTTTAATAGGGGTATTGTTTGTGCAATCATGTACAAGTATAGGTGCATCCTAGACATGTTGTAGAAAATAAACAGACTAAAAAGGAAAAAAATGCAAAGTTAAAATATCCTAGCAATTTCCAATTTTTTACCACTACTAAAAAAGGCAATATAAATACTTGTCTTCTCTGCCCCATCCCCCTTTTTGAGATCTTTTGGAATACAGGCCTAATAGTGGTATTGTTGTATCAAAGGGTGTTTTACCATTTCGTTTCCCTTAAGTCATAATTCCAAAGTGGATTTTAGAATGGTTAGTTCAGTTTACAACTCCACTGATAATGAAGTGTTTTCCAATTTTCTCACATCCTCTCCAAAATTTATCATTTTCCTTTTCTGTCATTTTAATCAATCTAATAGGTTAATAGTTTTCATTTTCATTTCTCTAATTAAGAGTGATTGACAGCATTTATTTTTGGTATGACTATAGGTAATGTTTGATTTCTTCATCTGAATTACCCGTTCATATCTTTTGACCATTTATCATCTGGGAAATAGCTTATATTTTTTATAAACTTGAGTTTCTCCATATATTTGGGAAAAGACTTTCAGACTCACTTGCTGAAAAAAAATGTTTTGCAACTAGCTGCTAGGAAAAGATTTTCTGCAGAATATTTAAAAATAAATTACCCCCCAATGGGGAAATTATGAATTTTATTATGAAAAATTATGAAATTATGAATTATAAAAGATTCACAATCAAATTCAAAATTTACATGTTTCATGGATGCTGAGGGACTTGGGAAGCTTAAAAGTAATTTTTTAAAATGGAGAAATGAAAAAATCCTGGACTCAGGAGTATTAGAGGGAACTTTAGGAATTAAGAAACCATGTTTGGAATAGTGAAGGAGGAAAGTCTCTCCTATAAATTAGAAGGTGGGGGTGGGGGATAGTAAGTATCAAAACATGGGGTCCAACATTAAATTAAACTTGAAAGCACTGGATGAAAGATAATTCTTTGGGAATAAGAATGAAGAGAAAGACAAATTGAAATTAAGGTGCTTGATGGTCTTAAGAACTATAAAAAATTCAAATTGGAAAAGTCCTTAGATGTCATCCATATATAAAAAAGCTCCAGTTTTTTGTCCTTGCTAACTTTGTGGAGGTCTTCCGAACTGGGCCTTGGTTTTAGCAGGATAATCACCACAAGAATAGTCAGGAATAAAGTCTAAAGTCTTTATTGCATCCTTCAGTCTTCCAGTCTGCACCAGTAGTCAGTCAGTCAGCCAGCCAGTCTACAGTCTCTTCACTCTTCTAGTCAGCCTTTCAGCATCCTGCACATCTCAGTCTCTAACTTTGGTCTGACCCTGACCTCTTAATTAATCTATTACATCAGTTCATCATACAGGGTAAAAGCCAATCATTATATCACTAGGGAGCCATTATCTCATCAATTCCACTCAGTTAATATCTTTGTTGTAAGATTACATCAATCATACTGCCTCTTAAGTATACCTTTTCAGAGTTCCTACCCTCTACAAGTTTTAAAAAATAAAGCTCAAATCAGAGGCTAAGTAACTTTCTCCCAATTCACACAACTGCTAGAATAGGATTCCTAGTCTCTTGATTCCTACTTATCCCAATGTTCTTTGTATCACATCACATTGAACAGTCAGGGAAGGAGAGAATTGGGTGCTGCCCTTGATATATTATTGATACCAGCACAACACAAATGGGCTAGTGGCCATTGAAAATAGGAAACAGAGTTGCTGATAATTCAACAGATTTTTATTTAAGAGAAAGCATGCTGGTTATATATATCAAAACCATGCGTTATTATGAAAAGCATTGCTTTGTGACCAAACCTAGTTTCTGTTTTTTATGATCTCTCTGAAACATGTTAGTTTCTGAAGACTCAATCTTTGGTAGAGTTCCCAGTACCCCAGTGGTTGTGCCAGGATATTGTGTTTTCTTATGATTTCTTGCTTAAATGCACCCTTCATTAATCTTAGGAGGAGGGGAACACCAAAGTCTCTAGCTTCCTGGGAATTCTCTATAATGTATCACTAATATCTCTCTCTTCAGGACTTTACAAACAGAGGAGGAATATTTCAGAAGGTACTCAAGCAAGTATGGGAATATCTGCCGTGGAAAAAAGCAAATGAGGAAAAATTCATTGTGGGGAAGAACAAGAAGTTCAATGAGCTCAATCAAAGGCTGAAGGAAATGGAGACTATCCAGGAACATCAAGTCATGCAGAAAAAGAAGGAATGGGAGACCATGATGTCTAACCAAAGTAGATGCCTAACATCCATGATTACTGAATTGGAGGAAAAGTTGCACAAGCCAGATATAGCAGTGCTACAGGTGAGACTACAGTAAACTCATCAGTGGTCTTTTGGGATCTGTTCTTGTTTGTGCTATACATATCTTCTGTTTCCTGTAGGGAAAAGAAGGAGGTTCACTCTTGAGATGGGACTACAGACAGTTTGGTTTAAGAGTAGCCTGGAAGGCTCCAGGTATTGGTGGTGGGGTCAAGTGATTCAAGAATCTGAAACCTAGGAATCCTGGTTCCTCTCATTTGAATTTACAATATGTGTAAGCAGCAGCAGCTGGAATGAAAGGCAGTGGAACATTCATGGCTTCTCTACTACTGGAGATAGTTTCAAAAGATACTCATTGATTTTTAGATGTCCTTTTATAATTACCAATATTTTTTCTTTCTTCCCCTCCCTCTCCTTATGATAGAGAATACATGAATGGACTTTATCACAAGTGAAATAAAACAGAAGTGAAATAAAACAGATTGTCATCTGGAGTTTTTTCTTGACCATACTTCTAATACAACACAGGAACTATTCAAGCACTTCCTAGCATGGGAAGAAAATCTGTGTGCAGAATCCACGTTTCCAAGTTGAGGTTCAGTGAAATCAAGAAAGTAAAAAAAGAGTAGTGATTAAATCCCTGCTTAGGACTGGGAAGTTATGGAGATTTACAGGCTTCTGCAAAGGTTTTAGGAGAAATGATTCATAAACTGTACTGACCTTATTTTTTTTTCCAGGATGTGGCAGAAACATTGGAAAGGTAAGTTTCTTTCTATATGATAGTTTAGTTTGGGGCTGGTGGTAAGGGATTGGGGGAGATTGAGCCCATATGTTCACTCAAAAGAGGTACAGGAAACAGGGCATTTAGCATAAGGCACAGATTGTACAATATGAGTGATTTCTCTTCTCTTTTAGGAGTTGTATTCAGCTGAATTTGCAACCTTTCATACCAAGAGTGGATGTTTCTTATATCACTATGGTGACTGAATTTTTAAAAGTCTTTGAAAGTAAGTATCAGTCCTTTGGGCAAGAATCTTTAGGCTTTCCTCACAAAAAGTCCTAGAGGCAAACAATCTACCTATAAAAAGTGTGATTGGTCTTGAATGTTTCTGCTATTCAAACTCTGATGCCTTTGTCTTCATTTTGGGAATTACTCCTACTATAGATAAATTCATTTGTCTGGAACATGGCAAAAGGTGGAAGAGAGAAGTTGATCCAGAATAGAGTATTGGAGAAAATGTGAAGGGAAGAACAAACTATAAGACTTTGGTACTCAGATCCTGACAACCCTATGAGATGAGATTCCTCAGAAAGATCTGTATTAAATAAACCTTCAAATATTTGGGGAACACACATCCGTACTTAAGAACCTATTGTTCCAGTTAATAGACACATGGAGACATAATTTTCTCTCAATGTTTCTCTTTTCTTCATGATGAACTATGATGATTTTTTTAAATGGGAAAACAACTTTTAATTCTTTGCTCAGATCACGATAGGTGGAAAAACCTGGGTATTCCCAGCTCAGGAAAAATTGCTGCCTCTAAAGACGGGGGATCATTTATGTGTGTATAGTAATTCTTATGATTGGAGTTACCCCAGTCTTTAATACAAGCAGGAGGGGTTCACACTGCTCAATTGGCCATTTTGTCTTACTTAAAATCAGAAAGAATAAAATGCAGTCTTCTCCTTTGCAAGCTTTCTTATCCCTTAAATGGATGTTCTAGAAATAAATATGGCAGGGTATTGGAGAAAACTTTAATTTCTGAAATGGAGAACTCCAATTTTTAATGAGGATTGCTATTCCCTTTCCCAAGTATAGCATAATTATTTACAGAAAATTCTTGCTCTGGAATTATTATGAGAAAGAGCTGTATAGGATGCAAGTAAACTTTCTCAGGAAGAATATTGAAATCCTTTCTTTTCAACTGATAGTATTCTCTTTTTATAGGACATAGACTGGCAGAGAGAGTCAATTTCTATGACTTATCTGAGGAGAAAAAGAGGGCAATAAGAATTGTTCCTGGCTTCTCAGGTAGAACATACCCTATTTATATGTTTGGGAGTTTTCAACATGAAGACATCGAAAGAAGAACCTTTTTTATATGCACTTAGTCAACAATGAAATTGTTGAAGACGATGGATATACAAAAACTATCCCTACATTCAGGAATGACATTCATAGTGATTAATCATCTACCAGGCCTCTTTACCCCTACTAGAAGGACAGCATAAGCAAATTCCTGTGAAAATAGGTTGAGGTGGTTTTGAATGGTGCTGAATCTATTGTATTTAATAAACTTAATATCTTATCAAATCTTGTCATGTTGCTTTCACATTGAGTCAGTCATAGGATTATAAATGTAGAGCAAATATTCTTTGTTTTTTCCTCGATAATATTTTTCCAAATACAATTTACAACATTCATTTTTGTAAGATTTTGTGTTCCAAATTGTTCTCCCTGTCTCCTTTACCTCCCCTTTCCCTAAGACAATATGCAATCTGATATAGGTTAAACATATGTTAAAATACATAATAATGTTTAGAAGGATTATATATGTTTAACTCATATTTCCATATTTGTCATTATATAGCAAAAAAGACCAAAAGGGTAAAAGAAAAAGCAAATAAATACCCCCCCACCCCAAAAGGTGAAAATACTGTACTCCAATCCACACTCAGCCTTCATAGCTCTTTCTCTGGATGCAGATGGCATCCATTCCATTTCCATTCCAAGTATATTGTAATTGTCTTCAATCATAGTGTTGCTAAGAAGAGCCAAGTCCCTCATACTTGATCATATATGTAGCATTTGGAGATGACACATTTTTGTCATTGATTTTATCTTGGTAACTCCTATATGAAGGAAAGGGAAAAGATCAGATCCCTTCTCCATTACCCAACTCTTACCCTGCCCTATTAGAGATGAAACAAGATCTACTTTTTAATTTTTTTTTTTTGCTGAGGCAATTGGGGTTAAGTGACTTGTTCAAGATCACACAGCTAGGAAGTGACAAGTGTCTGAGACCAGATTTGAACTCAGGTCTTCCTTACTTCAGGGCTGGTGCTCTATCCACTGTGCCTCCCAGCTGTCCCTACTTCTTTATTTAAAGAGTGATGCCTCAAATTGTTCTTCCTGCTTCCAGTCTGTTTCCCATCCTACACTGGGGGCTTTTATTTTGCCTTCAAAGGACCTTTTGATATCTGGCAAAATCTCTATTTAGATAGAGAAACTATCTAAATTTGTGGGGGGAATATTGTATAACTTAATAATAAAATTGTATAACTTGCTGTTATAGAAGCAAGATTGAGTTCTTATTTTTCAAGCTTTTCCATTTCTACAGGCAATTTTTTGGGTTTCTCATCCCCCTCTAATTGAGCTTTATATTCACACTGAGTCGGTACCAATGTTGTTCAGCTTCCTTTAAATTTCTTTTCCTTTTCTTAAGATTCTGCTCAAAGTTCTACAGACTACAGAAAAGCTCCTCTCTTCAGTTATTCAACACCTTATTTGCTTTTTTTTTTGCTACTTTTTCATTCCTTCATCTCTATATTTCTAAATCGCATTCTAATTCTTCAGCTCATTTATTCTATTCAATCTTGTTTCACTTTGTCAAATAAACTACTAATTATTTTTAATTTAAAAACTTCAAAATACATGATCTTGCTCAATTCCTTCTAATGGACGTTGATTTTAAGGTATCCAGACTTTTCTAAAATCAATCTTCCCATCATTTCTTATGGGACAATAATATGCCATCACATTCATATGCCACAACTTGTTCAGCTATTCCACAATTGAAATCAAACTGGAAAAAAAAAGAAAGAAAATAAAATGCAAGCAAATAACACCAAAAAGTGTGAAAATGTTAATGCTGAGATCCACCCTCATTTTCCACAGTTCTCTCTCTGGGTGTAGATGGCTCACTCCATCACAAGATTATTGGAACTGGACTCAATCATTTCATTGTTGAAGAGCAATGTCCATCAGAATTGATCATCTATAATCTTGTTGTTGTTGTGTATAATGATCTCTTGGTTTTACTCATTTCACTTAGCATTAGTTCATGTAAGTCTCTCCAGGCATCTCTGAAATCATTCTGCTGATTGTTTCTTATTGGACAATAATATTCCATAACATTCATATAACTATAACTTATTCAGCCATTCTCCAACTGCTGGGCATCCACTCAATTTCCAATTCCTTGCCACCACAAAAAGGGCTGCTACAAACATTTTTGCACATGCACATCCTTGTCTTTCTTTTATGATTTCTTTGGGATTCAGATCTAGTAGTGATACTGCTGGATCAAAGGGTATGCACATTTTATAGCATTTTGGGTATAGTTCCGAACGGCTAGGTCAGTTCACAATCCACCAATAATGCATTAGGGTCTGTTTTCCCACATCCTTCCAATATTATCTTTTCTTGTCATCTTAGCTAATGTGATAGGTGGGAGATGGTACTTCATAATTTTTAAAATTTGCATTTCTCTGATCAAGAGTGATTTTTCATATGACTAAAAATGATTTCAATTTCATCTGAAAATTCTCTGTTCATATCCTTTGACCATTTACCAATTGGTGAATGACTTAGATTCTTATAAATTTGACTCAGTTCTCTATTTTAGAAATGAGGTCTTTATCAGAAACACTGACTATAAAAATTGTTTCCCAGTTTTCTGCTTCCCTTCTAATCTTATCTGTAATGGTTTTGTTTGTACAAAGCCTTTTACATTTTAAGGTAATCAAAATTATCCATTTTGCATTTCATAATATGCTCTATTTCTTGTTTGGTCAGAAAATCCTCCCTTCTCAAAGAGATAAACCATCCCTTGCTCTCCTAATTTGCTTATCACCCTTTGTGTTTAAATAGCAAATGCATTTTGACCTTATTTTGGTATATAGTATGAGATGTTAGTCTATACCTAATTTCTGTCACACTTTTTTTTCCAGTTTTCACAGCAATTTTTGTCAAATAGTGAGTTTTTATTCCAGAAGCTGAAGTCTTTAAGTTATTAAACAATAAATTACTTTAGTTATTAACTATTGTGTCTTGTATACCCAACCCAGTCCACTGAAGCCATCACTGTTTTTTTAGCCAACGTCAAAAGGATATGATGACTGTGGCTTTTGAATACAGTTTTATGTATGATATGGCTTGACCAACTTCTTTTGCCTTTTTTTTTTCATGAATTCCTTTGATATTCTTGATTTTTTTGTTCTTCCAGATGATTTTTAAAAATTATTTTTCTAGTTTTATAAAATAATTGTTTTTGGCCTTTTGATTGATATGACACTAAGTAGATTAATTTAGGTACAATTATCATTTTATTATATCAGCTCAGCCTAATCATGAGCAATTGAGATTTTTCCAGTTGTTAACATCTGACTTTATTTGTAAGCAAAATATTTTGTAATGTGTTAATAAAGTATTTAAATTTTTCTTGGCAGGTGGACTCCAAAATATTTTCTACTGGGTGTGCAATTATTTTAAATGGTATTTGTTTTTCTAACTCTTGCTGCTGGGTTTTTTGGTAACATAGATATACTAATGATTTATGTGGGATTATTTTATATCCTGCTAAAGATGTTAACTGTTTCCAATAATTTTTAGTTGATTTTCTATATATATATATATCATCATATCAACAAAAAAGAATGATAGTTGGTTTCCTCATTGCCTACTTTAATTCCTTTTTTTTCCTTTTTCTTTTGTTGCTCATGCTAACATTTCTAATACAATATAAAATAATAGTCGTGATATTGGGCATTTTTGTTTTATCCCTGATCTTACTGGGGATGCTTTTAGCTTATCCTTCTTAAATATAGTGTTTGCTCATGGTTTCAGACAGATACTGCTCATCATTTTAAGGAAAACTACACTCATTCTTAAGCTCTTGAGTATTTTTAATAGAAATGGGTGCTATATTTTGTCAAAAGCTTTTTCTGCATCTACTGAGATAATCATAGATTCTTATTAGATTTGTCATTGATATGGCTAGTTATTCTGATGGATTTCCTGATATTGAACCATTCCTTCTTGATATAAATTCATGGTATAAATCCCACTTTATTATAGTATAATATCCTGGTGATAAATTGCTGTAATATTTTTGCTAGTCTTTTATTTAATATTTTTGCATCAATATTCATTAGGGAAATTGGTTTATAATTTTTTTTCTGTTTTTTGAGTCTTCCTGCTTTAGGTATCACCACCATATTTGTTTCATTAAAGGAATTTGATAGGACTCCTTCATCTACTTTTTTCAAATAATTTACATAGTATTGGAATTAATTGTTCTCTAAATGTTTGGTAGAATTCACTTGTAATTTCATCTGGCTTCCTCTTAGGGAGGTCATTAATGGCTTTTAAAATTTCTTTTGATAAAATGGCATTATTTATTTTATTTCCTTTTTTGTTAATCTGGCGATTTATATTTTTGTAAATATTCATCCATTTTAATTACATTGTCCAATTCATTGGCACATAATTCTGAAAAATAGCTCCTAATTATTTTAATTTAATTTCCTCTTTAGGGTGGAAAGTTCACCTTTTTCACTTTTGAAACTGGTAATTTGTTTTTCTTCTTTCCTTTTTCTAATCAAATTAATCAACGATTTATCATTTACTTTTCCTCAGAAAACCAACTCTTAGTTTTATTTATTAGTTCAATATTTTTCCTACTTTCAACTTTTATAAATCTCACTTAATTTTCAGAATTTCTAATTTATTATTTAATTGGGGAGCTAATTTAGTGTTTTCCTAGCTTTTTTAGTTGCATTCCCAGTTCATGGATCTCCTTTTTCTCTATTTTAGTCACATTAACATTTAGAGATATAAAATTTCCCCTAAGAATTGCTTTACCTTCATCCCATAAATTTTGGTATATTGTGTCATTATTTTCTTTTTCTTGGATGAAATTATTAATTCTTTCTAGGATTAGTTGTTTGATCCACTCATTCTTTAGGATTAGATTATTTAGTTTTCAATTAATTTTCAGTCTATTTTTCCAGTGACCTTTATTACATGTAATTTTTATTGCATCATGATCTGAAAAAGATGCATTTACTATTTCTGCCTTGCTGCATTTCTTTATGAGGTTTTTATGCCCTAATATTTGTTCAGTTTTTGTGTAGGTGCCATGTACCACTGGGGGGAAAAAAAGGTATTTTTCTTACTATCCTCATTCAATTTTTTACAGAGGTCTAGCATATCTCACTTTTCAAAAATTCTATTCACCTCTTTAACTTTCTTGTTTATTTTGTGGTTAGATTTATCTAGTTTTGAGAGAGAGAGATCAAGATCCCCTACCAGTATAGTTTGCTGTTTCTGTAGCTTTTCTTCATTAAGAATTTGTATGCTATACCATTTGGTGCTTACATGTTGACATTAAATTTTCTATGAAAGCCTTTAGCAAGATGTTGTTTTCTTCCTTATCTCTTTTAATTAGAATTAATTTTGCTTTTGTTTTGCCTGAGATCAGGATCACTCCCCCTTCTAACTTTTTTCAACTTTAGGTGAAGCATAGTAGATTCTGCTTCAGCCTTTTACCTTTATTCAATGTATATTTGTTTCAAATGTGTTTCTTATAAACAATATATTGTATATATTGTAGGATTCTGGCTTTTAATCCACTCTGCTATCTGCTTTTATGGGAGAGTTCATTCCTTTCACATTCACAGTTATGATTGTATTTTCCTCTATCTTGTTTTTCCCTGATTATATTTTTCTCTATCCTTTGACCTCTCCCTCCTCACCAGTGTTTTGCCTCTTACATCTCACATTCTTCAATCTCTCCTCCCTTCTATCAATCTTCCTTCTTCCCTGTTTTTTCCCTCTGAGGCAATTGGAGTTAGATGACTTGCCCAAGGTCACACAGCTAGTAATTATTAAGTGTTTGAGGCTAGATTTGAACTCCGGTCCTCCTGACTTTAGGGCTGGTGCTCTATCCACTTTACCACCTAGCTGCCCCTTCCCTTTTCTTTCCTTTTCCCCTTCTCACTTCCTTTTAGGTTAAGAAAAATTCCTGTGCCCAACTAAGTGTGTATGTTATTCTCTCTTTGAGCGACAATTGATTGGATTTAGATTCAACAATGCTCATCCCATTCTCTTTTCCCCCTCTCCTGTAATAGGTAATAGGTTTTTTGTGCCCTTCATGTGATCTAATTTACTCCATTTCGCCTCTCCTTTTTCTTCTCCAAGTAAAAATCTCTTTTCCATCTCTTAATTTCTTTTTTATGTCATCACATCAAAATCAACTTATACCCACCCTCTTTATCTATGTATATCCATTCTAACTTCCCTAACAAAGATACAGTTCTCAGAAAATACAAGTATAATTTTCCCATGGAGGAATATAAACAGTTTAACCTTTAAATAATATATTTCCTTTTTCTTGCCTGTTTCCTTTTTTTTGCTTCTCTTGAGTTTTGTATTTGAAGATTCTGATCTTTTCATCAGAAAAGATTGAAAGTCCCTTACTCCACTGAATGTCTTTCTTTCCCCTTGAAAATTTATGTTCAAATTTGCTGCATAATTAATTCTTGGTTGTAGTCCAAGTTCTTTTACCTTCCAGAATATCAGAATACCTCTGATCCCTTCATGTGGAAGCTGATAAGTATTAGGTAATCTTGACTGTGGCTCCTTAATATTTGAATTATTTCTTTCTTAATACTTGCAGTGTTTTCTCCTGAAAATTCTGGAAGATAGCTACAACATTTCTTGGAGTTTTCATTTTGGGGTATCTTTCAGATGACTGGTGGATCCTTTTGATGACTATTTTATTCTCCATGAATAAAATTTCCTTGGTGGGCAATTTTCCTTGATGATTTCTTGAAAGATGTTGTCCAGGATCTTTTTTTTTTTTGGTCATGACTTTCAGGTAGTCCAATAATTTTTAAATGATTTTCCTTGGATATATTTTTCAGATTGGTTGTTTTTCCAATCAGATATTGTACATTTTCTTTTCTTTTTTTCATTTTTTAAAATTTTGTTTGATTCTTGATGTTTCATTGAGTCATTAGCTTCCACTTGTCCAGTTCTGATTTTTAATGAATTATTTTTTTTCAGTTAGCGTTTTTATCTTCTTTTACATTTGATCAATTTTATTTTAAGAGGAATTTTCTTAAATGGATGTTTTTTTCCATTTTGCCAAATCTATTTTTTTCCTGAGTCTACTGAGGTCAAGTGACTTGCCCAGGGTCATACAGCTAGCAAGTGTTAAATGTCTGAGATCACATTTGAACTCGGGTCCTCCTGACTTCAAGGAGGGTACTGTTTCCACTGTGCCACCTAGCTGCCCCCTAGATCTTTTTTTTTTTTTTTTTTTTTTTTTTTTTTTTTTTTTTTTGCTGAGGCAATTAAAATTAAGTGACTTGCCCATGGTCACACAGCTAGGAAGTGTTAAGTGTCTGAAGCCAGATTTGAACTCAGGTCCTCCTGACTTCAGGGCTGGTGCCCAAATCTATTTTTTAGGAGTCGTTTTCGTCAGTCTATTTTTGTGCTTCTTTTTCCAACCTGTTAACTTTTCCCCCTTAAGTCTCTTGCATGGCTCTCATTTTTTCCTAATTTTTCTTCTCTTTTTTGAGCTCTTCCAAGAGAACCTTTTGAACCTGAGATTAATTCATATTCTCTTTTGAGGCTTTATGTAGGCATTTAGCCATTGATATCCTCTTCTAAGTTTCTATTCTCATCTTCCCTGCCACAAAAGTAGCTTCCTAGTGTTAGGGCTCTTTTTGTTTTTTTCTTCATCAAAAAAAAATTTGAGCTCTGCTCCTAGGGCATAGAGAACATTGCCCAAAGCTTTTTTTGGTAGGGGGACAGGGACCTCATCACTGGACTCCCACACTGGAATCATAGGTTCTGGCAACTTTCCCTCTGCACTGGTTTGGCTTGGCCTATTGTGCCAGAGTTTGGGGGTTTCAATTTGTCTTCTATTCTGGGGCTGCAGGATTCATAACTGCCCTGCTAAGTCACTGGTTTGCTAAATCAATGACCTGCTAAGTCACTGGCTGACTGATCTAGGATCAACTGGGCTTTACTGCTAGTCTGTGCTGTGGCTAATGTTTCCACTAGCACTTTTTACTTGCACTACATGTAGGTTAAGCTACATTCCCCTCTTACCCAAGAGAGACAGATGTTTCCTGAAGTTCTTTTAAGTTATCTTAGGCTGTTTCATTCTATCTTCTTATGAGTTGGCCAACTCCAGAATTTGTATAAAGGCTTGATTCAGTGTTGTTGTTGAAGAAACTGGGCAGATCTCAACCAGCTTCTTGACTTTTCTCTGCCATCTTGGGTCCACCAAAAAAAAACAAAAAAACAAAAACTATTTCTTTTCAAGATGAAGATGAAGAGATGAATGAATCCCATGCTAGATGATACTCAAGTGTCATATAAGGTTCTGAAACATCAAACTGTTTGTCCTCTCCTCACCTTTGCTTTAGAAATTATTGGAAAGAGAAACCTTTTAGATGGGCCTGCATTATGTTTAGGACTGAATATTACATAGTCTGTGAAACCTACTGTTTCTCTTAAAGATTTATATTTTCCTTTTTCTCTCTAGGAAGAGATACAATAAAGAACATTGGTGCAAATCCTCACAGTCTCTACTTTTAAATACTCCTATGGATCTTTATTTCCCTCAAAAGTCATTGGACTATTTTAGCATATATAAAACAGTCAAACCACACTCCTATTAGAATCTGAAAACTCATACAGATTGTACTTCATTAAAAAATAAAGCCTCTAATTATTTTGCTGTGCCACAAAATTTTTCAAGTAGCTAAATGATCTCTCTTTTTTATTTCTTTGCATTCTCAACTTGACTTGAATTAGGGACAGAGATGAGCCTACGGGAGGATTCTGGGAAGATGGCAACAAAAAAAGCTGGATTTACCAGGACAGACCATAGACAATGCTTGTAGAATATGATCTACCTTTCATAAAACAAACACACAAAAATAAAACATTCTTCTTAAGGATTTTCAGGCTTAGAGGATTTTTGGCAAGCAAGAATCTCACTGTGGTCAAAATACTAAAAAAAATGAATAAAAGCTTCTGAAAAGCTGATTTTTCTTACCATTGGTAAGATCTAGGAGATCCGAAAGAAGAACAGCTCTTGTTGTAAGAGAATGCAACAGGTATTACACCCAATAATATCTCTGAGTAAAACAAGGCTGACAAATGAAGGCCACTTTACTGAAGGAGGATATGGATATACATTTTTCTGAAGTGGCTGCAGTGAAAGGGAGTGCTATGAAACTAGTGTATGTAGTTTTGCAATCAAATCTAATGGAGTAAACAAACTCACATGCCTTCCAAAAGGAGTGAATGACAGGCTTATGACAATGTGATTGCTACTGTCATGAAAACCTCCATACCACTGTCATCAGTCTCTGTACTTCCACCATGACAAACCTTATAATGATAGAATAAAAAGATCTGGATATTCTTATCATTAATGTGCCAAAAGAGAACAAGCTTATAATCCTGGGTGATTTTAATGCTAGAGATGCTCAGACATCCAAATATGGTAGGGAGTCCTCAGGAGGAATAGAGTTGGAAACATCAACAGCAATGGCCATTTATTATTGAAGATTTGTGCATCTTATGACTTCCTCACCTATACTGTATTCCATTTACCTAAATACAATAAAACTTTATGGATGCACCCTTGCAGAAAACATTGGCATTTAACAGACTATGTGATTGTAAGAAAAAGAGACACAGGCAGGTGAGAATGACCAAGGCAATGGATGATGCAAAGTCCTGAACTGATCAGAAACTTATCCTCTCTAAGCTGAATATTCACATTCAGTAAAAATGGTAGCCCCAAGGCAGAAAGACTACTAGGATAATGAATGTCAACACATTAGAGACAACTTGGAAGGTAAACCACACATATTGTTTACCAACAACATTGGCAACAATGGAGCAGAAAAGCAGTAAACAACTTTTAGATAGTTGGTGTACAGAATTGTATTTGTTCATCTGGGTCAGAACCCTCACAAACATCAAGACTGAGTTGATGAAAATGATGAAAAATTCAGTAGCTCCTAAATGAAAAACAAGAACTCCACAGGATGTACCAGCAAGATAGTTCAGCCATTTATAAAAAGGTAGCATTCGATTCTATCAAAAGTAAAGTACAATTAAAACTTACAGAAATGCAGGATTCTTGGCTCAGTGAAAAAGCAGATGAAATTCAGTTTTATGATGATAGCAACAATCCAAAGCAAAAATCAAAAATCTTCTTTAATGATGCACTAAAAACTTATGAGCCAAAGAACTATAGTGCATCTTAACTGCTCAGTGCCAATAGTGCTACACTGATTAGTGATAAGGACATAGTCCTGGAGAGATGGCCTGAACCAAAGTATTCTCAACAGACCATTGTCAATCAATGCTGAAGCTATTGACCATTTACTTCAAGTTGAAATCGGTCACTCCCTAAATAAAGTTCCAACTGAAGAAGAGGTTCTGAATACCATCAGGCTGCTTTCATGTTTTAAAGCTCTGGATGCTGATTCTGTTCCATCTGACATCTACAATCTATTACTCATACAAAAGCTCATTGAAATTTTCCAGATTATGTGGCAAGAGGAAGTTATGCCCCAGGAGGTCAAGGATCTTTTGTACTCATTGATGTTTAGGCTACAAAGTAGTTCCTCTAAAACTTAGATCTGCAGAACTATTCCTGATTAGCTTCCTTGGGCATGTGTAACAGAGAATCAAAATCCTAGAAATGATTTTCTTTCTTTTTATTATAGCTTTTTATTTACAAGTTATATGCATGGGTAATTTTACAGCATTGACAATTGCCAAACCTTTTGTTCCAATTTTTCCCCTCCTTCCCCCCATCCCCTCCCCCAGATGGCAGGTTGACCAATCATGTTAAATATGTTAAAGTATAAATTAAATACAATATAAGTATACATGTCCTAACAGTTATTTTGCTGTACAAAAAGAATCGGACTTTGAAATAGTGTACTATTAGCCTGTGAAGGAAATCAAAAATGCAGGCCGACAAAAATGCAGGGAATGGGAATTCTATGTAATGGTTCATAGTCATCTCCTACAGTTCTTTTGCTGGGTGTAGCTGGTTCAATTCATTACTGCTCTATTGGAACTGATTTGGTTCATCTCATTGCTGGAGATGGCCACGTCCAACAAAATTGATCATCATATAGTATTGTAGTATATAATGATCTCCTGGTCCCGCTCATTTCACTCAGTATCAGTTCATGTAAATCTCTCCGGCCTTTCTGAAATCTTCCTGCTGGTCATTTCTTACCAAACAATAATATTCCATAATATTAATATACCACAATTTATTCAGCCATTCTCCAGTTGATGGGCATCCACTCAGTTTCCAATTTCTGGACACTACAAAGAGATCTGCAATGTGCACATACAGGTTCCTTTCCATTCTTTAAGATTTCTTTGGGATATAAGCCCAGTAGAAACACTGCTGGATCAAAGGGTATGCACAATTTGATAACTTTTTGAGCATAGTTCCAAATTGTTCTCCAGAATGGCTGGATGTATTCGCAATTCCACCAACAATGCATTAGTGTTCCTGTTTTCCCACATCCCCTCTAACATTCCACATTATCTTTCCCTGTCATTCTAGCCAATCTGACAGGTGTGTAGTGGTATCTCAGAGTTGTCTTAATTTGCATTTCTCTGATTAATAATGACTTGGAGCATCTTTTCATATGCCTAGAAATTGTTTCAATTTCTTCATCTGAGAACTATCTATCCATACCCTTTGACCATTTATCAATTGGAGAATGGCTTGATTTCTTATAAATTAGAGTCAATTCTCTATATATTTTGGAAATGAGGCCTTTATCAGAACCTTTGAATGTAAAAATGTTTTCCCAGTTAGAAACTGTTTTCTACAGACTTGATGGCATTCCCCTTCCTTCCTCAATAAGTTTGATAACTTTGACTACAATGCCTTTATAAGTAACAAACCATTGAATTCTGCTATCTAATTCATTCAGTTGCATTCCTCCATTTTATGAGTGCCTATATTCTATTTACATTTTCACTTTTGATATGTTTTTCCTTTCATCAGATCCATTATATCCCATTATATTTTTCCCTTTTTCCCCCCCACAAATAAAGGTAATGGGATGAACAATAGTTATTTATAACCTGAATTAACTAATCTTATTCACTAGCACAAGAATAGGAGAGATTTTGGCTCAAAAATGCCCTTTATCCACCTAAAGAACTTTCTTCAATTATAAAGTCCCTCAAACAAGTGATGGTAGATTCTTCAGCTTTTTGTGGGCAGGAGGTATCCTATGTTGGATTGCATTATGTGATCAAGTTTGCAAAGGACAAGTCTGCTTCCCTACCCAATCTCTTTTTAGGTTTTATATTTGCTGTATTCATTATCCTCTGGGAGACATATGTCTAAGAATCACATTAAGGATAAAACAGGTAATTTTCCCTTTCTGGAATTTTATTGTGATAGTAATTTAGTCCTATCA
Source organism: Sarcophilus harrisii (assembly GCF_902635505.1). Taxonomy (NCBI): domain Eukaryota; kingdom Metazoa; phylum Chordata; class Mammalia; order Dasyuromorphia; family Dasyuridae; genus Sarcophilus; species Sarcophilus harrisii. The sequence continues at coordinate 517,793,762 of NC_045428.1, forward strand.
CATATAATTCTAATAACTTAGTCCTATCAATTGATCCTTCTCATCCTCCTACACCAAAAGGTTTCTGAATTTGAAAGACCAAACACTTTTGGAGTTTAGAATAATTTGCAATGTGCAAACAAAGCAGATCAAGAAAATGAGCTCATTCCAACTGAATATTCAATCCCCACTGAAAAGATCTAAGGTTAAAGCCGGGCATCTCTTTTAGCAATTTAGAAAATCAACACAGTTCTCAAATAGAGAACTAAAAGGGCTGGTGTCCTGTGTAATTCATCATCTCTGTTGAGTTAAAGCAGAGTCCAGCATTTCATTATAACTATTACATTTCCTCATTGGTTTCTGGCAAATAAGAAAATAAGATTCCTACATGAAAAATCTATCTTGAATGATTCATAACAAAATCTTTCCTCTGAATTTTAGCCCTTCAAAATACAAAGTAGAAAAACACCTGGTCCTGCACAAGATGTGAATTCAGTTGATCTGAAACCTCTAGTACCACCTCTCTGCTATAAGCTTTGTTCTGATACTGTCTGAAATTCACACTTTTGTGACTGCTTTAGCAGTGAGGACCATGGAGTTCACACTTCAGTCAAAGGGGTTGCCATAGCTGAGCCTGTCCTTTTCTTTAGATTTTTCACACAATGGCAGAGTTGGAGGCCAGCCCCTCAGATATCAACTAGTCCAAACTGTACCTGAGAATGACCTGTACAGCAGAGCCGGTGAGTTTTGTTAAATCAGTTTGACCTTTTCTTTATTTCTTGAAAGAATTGTGGGAATTGAGAGAACCACACTGTCCCCCTCTTATCACTCAATTTTAGATCGGGCTCATTTTTCTTTCCGTTCAAACATTGATTGTCCTCATTTTGGAAGAGGACCAAAATGAAATCTCTACATTAGAATGGGTACAACATGTCAGACTGTGGCAAACCAATACAAGCTTAGAATGTTCTACCATAGTTTGGGTACAAATAGCTCACATGAACATTTGGGGTAGATTCTCTAAATTTGGGCATCTTGTATTCCCTTTGAGCTTCTTCAATTCTGCTTTGCTCATAGAGCATAATACCTTCTCTGGTAAGAGCACACCATGCTTGTAGGTCCTGTGCTAGTATCTAATCAATTATGGTTATAGTCCAAATTCTGTCTTGTAGAAAATTTAAGTCAATTTCAAAATTTGTGAGAAAACTTCATTGTATTGTTTGAACCTAACCCAGCAAAGCTGGGAAGTTAGATTATCTCCACCACATCAGGAAATTATATTTGTTTGCTCTTCCCTTCCCAACTTGGAAATTCCCTCATTTTAATCCTTGTTTATATCTTGTTAATTATTTTTCTTTTAATGTAAGAAAAAACTTTCCCCTTTGTAATGGGGTTAATTGTCAAGCTGAGGAGGCTCAAAAGCTCAAACCTAGTTTCTTCAGTTATTTCACAATTCACCCATAACATTCTTTAAAAAAAAATCACCAAAAGCATTTGAAGTTAGTAAAATATGCTGAATGAGCCCACTACTGATTGATTTTATCTAATTTCAACTTAGGTCCTCAGGTAGTGATGGTAGTCATTCTGCCACCCCTAACTGCTTCTCTAACTCTCATATGGTAATAATTCCAAACCTATCTTCTCTCCTCCTGCCTCTGTGATCTGAGAGCAAAATCCAGAATGAAAATAACTTATCTCTTCTCTCTCAATTTCCCCTCTTATGTAGTATTTTATTTTTCCTGTTACATATAAAAACAATTTTTAACATTCATTTTTAAAACTTTTGAGTTCCAAATTCTCTTTCTATTTTCTCCCAGCCTCACTCCTCATTGAAAAGTCAACCAATTTAATAAATTATACATATGTAATCATGCAAAATATTTCCATAAAAGACATGTTGTGAAAGAAAACAGACCACCCTTCCCCCTTAAAAAATCCCCAAACTCAAAAAAATGAAGTAAAAACAAAATGTGTCTCAATCTGTACTCAGACACCATCAGTTGTCTCTCTGGGGATAAATCATTTTTTTCACCATAAGTCCTTCAGAGTTGTCATGGATCATTGTATTGCAGAGAATAGCCAAATTATTCACAGCTGATCATCTTAAAATATTGCTATTATTTTATATGCAGTATATTTCACTTTGCACTAACTCATGTAAGTTTTCCAGGTTGTCCTGTATTCAGTCTGCTCATGGTTTCCAATAACATAATAGTATTCCATTATAATCACATAACACAATTTATTAGCCATTCCTGCATTAAGGGGCATGCCCTCAATTCTTTGTGCCCAGAAAAAGAGCTATATGTGTCTTTTTGTACATATAGATTTTTTCTTTTTTTAAAAAAAAATCCTTTTGGGATACAGACCTAGTAGTAGTGTTGCTAGATCAAAGAGTATGCATAGTTTTATAGCCCTTGGGGTGAAGTGGAAAAGCACCCCACAATGAGACCGTGAGAAACATAATCTTGAATCTTTGTAGTTAGAAGTCTATTACTAGTTCTTCACTCCCTAATGCAGATGGTATTTTTAACAACCCAGATGTACTGTCCTGAGAGTCTTGAGACCTTGACAACCTGATAAAGCTTAAGGAAATGCTGCTTGCTGCTGCCTGAGAATGACCCCCTTAGAGTGATAACTTTTTTTTGCCTCCTGTTTAGAATAGAAATTCTTTTATTATGACAAATGTATCAAGAAACATTTTGATGTCTCTCTCTTCTTTCTATAAATATATGGCCCTGAGATCACTCATTGCTGACTCCTCCAGTCTTGGTGTTGGGGTTCAGTCGCTAGCTAGCAATAAATGCTCTTAAAACTTCATTATTTTGGCTGCCCTGTTTTTCTCTTGCCTGGGCACTTCATTTGGAGGCTTCCCAGTGAGATAGCCTTTGGCTCTGTTTCGACAGCCAGTCCCTTTCCTTGGAGGGCAAAGAGGGTTACTGGCTCTAGAGGGTGGTCAACGAGAGACGTTCCTTGGCCTCAGACCTTGGTAATCCACCTTTGTGGACCAGAGAGGAGACATAAATTTGAGTCAATTGGCTTTGAGCATTCTGGGAACCAGTTTATTTCTGGGTGAATACTCAAGGATTGCAGGTAGTTACGCTGAATGCAGCAATAGTAATGCCTACCAGCACTCCACAGGAGTGCCCTGGCTGGTTGTCTGTCTTTTGTGTTCCAGAATTGTTTGTCTACTGTCTCTTTGTGCTTAAGTGTACTTGTGTCTATCTGGTTCTGTGTGCCTTTTGGCACTATCTGGTTCTCTGGGCATTCTCTGTGAAGGCAGAGAAATGCACCAACCCGAGACTCGGAAGCCTAAAAAGCTCCATTTGGTTTCTGGGAAGACTCAAGCTGCAACAACTTCCTTCAGGGCTATTCTAAGCTTTCTGAATAGCCCCTAGTTTGTATATGTTAAATGTTTTATTTAATGTTGTAATTGTGCCCCCTATGTCTGTATGATTTTTGTTCTGTGTTTGTGACTTGTCTGTCTATTGTATGGATTTAAAGAGCTCTTTTAAGTTTTAAGAACAATGGTTAAAAAATTTGTCAACTGCTTATTTCCATATTGCAACTATGCTTGGTATAACTTTTTTGTGTGTGTGATTTTAAAGTTTTCAACCCATCGTACTAATTTGTAAGTAAAAGAACAAAAAAACTTGACTATTTTAAGCTGGTGGGGAAGTTTTCCCTGAAAAGCAGGTTTCCAAAGTCTGTTAGAAAGGAGTAATGGTGATAAAACCTTATCTGCTTAATGCCACCTGGGAAAAAGAAGTTTCTGCTAGTGGCCTTGAAACACTCGGGCAGAAGGAAGACAAACTTAAAAAAAAAACTATTTGGTTTGCTTCTGAAACATTGGGTAATTTGAATTTGAATATAATATTTTTGCGATGATTCCCAAATGATTTACAATGAATACTCTGATTCACAGAATAATATGCTAGTAATCAAGATTCAAAGTTCTCTCTCTGAGAGTAGTTTGGAACTATGCTCAAAAAGTTATCAAACTGTGCATACCCTTTGATCCAGCAGTGTTACTACTGGGATTATATCCCAAAGAGATTATAAAGAAGGGAAAGGGACCTGTATGTGCACGAATGTTTGTGGCAGCCCTTTTTGTAGTGGCTAGAAACTGGAAACTGAATGGATGTCCATCAGTTGGAGAATGGCTGAATAAATTGTGGCATATGAAAATTATGGAATATTACTGTTCTGTAAGAAATGACCAACAGGATGATTTCAGAAAGGCCTGGAGAGACTTACACGAACTGATGCTGAGTGAAATGAGCAGGACCAGGAGATCATTATATACTTCAACAACAATACTAGATGATGACCAGTTCTGATGGATCAGGCCATCCTCAGCAACGAGATCAACCAAATCATTTCTAATGGAGCAGTAATGAACTGAACTAGCTATGCCCAGAAAGAACTCTGGGAGATGACTAAAAACCATTACATTGAATTCCCAATCCCTATATTTATGCACACATGCATTTTTGATTTCCTTCACAAGCTAATTGTACAATAATTCAGAGTCTGATTCTTTTTGTACAGCAAAATAATGTTTTGGTCATGTATACTTATTGTGTATCTAAGTTATATTTTAATATATTTAACATCTACTGGTCATCCTGCCATCTAGGGGAGGGGGTGGGGGGGGTAAGAGGTGAAAAATTGGAACAAGAGGTTTGGCAATTGTTAATGCTGTAAAGTTACCCATGTATATATCCTGTAAATAAAAGGCTATTAAATAAAAAAAATAAATAAATTAAAAAAAAAAAAGTTCTCTCTCTGGCTAACACAGTTGATGGCAGAAAGGACACATGTTTCTTTCTGAGCTCTCCTACTGTCCTCACACTATGGAATTCAGCCTCTGAAATAGTGCTGGACTGGCAGAAGCCATAAATATTGGAAGTGCAGCAAATTACTAGCAGAAGAAAATTTCAAAGATCGCCAGAAAAGTTTTGGTGGGGTGTTATGGGCCAGAACTTGAAACAAGGTGCTAAGTCACTGGAATTGATAGAGACAATGCTTATGTATACTTAGACAAAGGACTAGCAAAGGACTAGCAGCAAGAGCTCTTGGAACCAAAGAGAGAAATAAGTCTCTAAGAAAACTAACTGGGCTATTTTGAAGGAAACAATAAAGGATTTGGACTTTAATCCCTGGCTGCATTTGTTCCCAGAGAACAATATATTTTAGAGAAGAGAACATTGCATTTTGGCACCTAATGTGGGGCAGACATAATCCTGACTTCAGTGGAAAAGTCTCCTCGACCCAGAAATTAAGGTGAGTATAACAAGGAAACTTTGTTAAAGAGCTAAAGTAGAATTTCAGCTAAAATGGGACAGATATTTAGAAAACAGCCTGCTTTTCCTTGTTAAGGAAAATGTTTAGAGAGTATTGTCAGACTTATGAAAAGCCAAGGTTTGATTAGAATTTGGGAGCAGATCACTGAACTTTTAGAAACTATACGTATACATCTCCTTGGTTCTCTAAGGAAAAAGAATTGTATCCAGACTAATGGAAATTAGTAGGAGAGCAACTAGGTGAATACTACAATTCCAATCCAAACTCAATTTCCAAAAATACACTTTATACATACAATTTAATAAAACCTGCTTTAGGAAATTATATAAGTTATAGAATAAGGAAAAAGAAGAAAGAGCAGGATGAGGAGGTGCCAACTAAACTAGGTGAAAAGGATGAAAAATCAGATAAGAATTCACAGCAGGAGAAATTAGATCATTCCCAACCCCCTGACCTCCCTCCCTCAATCAACCCTTCATGGGCGGAGGGAGAAAGAAGAGGGGGAGAGGCAGTGACACAAACAGAATCACCTATTAAGCAGCTTATGACAAGATTACAAAAAGCAGTGGTCAAGGCAAAAAATGAAGGACAGGATGTATGTGATTTTATAAATGCATACCCTGTGATTGAAGAGCTTCATCTTTCAGGTCAAAAAAGGAGAAAATACACTCCTTTTGATTTGGAAAAAAATCAAGGATTTGAAAAAAAGGTTGCACTTTTTATGGGGCTACATCATCTTATGTTAAGATGTTACTAGATTGGCTTATGAAATCCTAACTCCAAGTGATTGGAAATCCATAGCAAGGATATGTTTAGAACCTGGACAAAACTTGTTGTGGCTTTTGGAGTATTGTGAATTATGTAGGATTCAAGCCAGATGCAATAGGTAAACAGGAGTTAATGTACAAATCACTTTTGACCAACTAGCAGGTGAAGGTCAGTATGGAGAGAATTCAGAACAGATTAATTATCCCATATCAGTGTATGAGCAAATTTCTAAGGCTTCAATCTTGGAGTTCCCTCCCTGGACAGAAAGATAGAGGTAAAGCCTTCACAAAAATAGAGCAAGGTCCCAATGAACCCTTTGTGAATTTTGTGGGATGTTAGCAAACAGCTGTAACAAGAAGCATTGGAGAAAATGCAACTACAGAAATAATGACCAGACATTTGGCTAAGGAAAATGATAATGAGGTTTGTGAAAGAATTATATGGGGACTACACAAAAATGCTCCTTTAGAGGAGATCATAAGACTCTGTACCACAGTGGTCACAAATGCTTATTATACCCAGACTATGATGAACATGGGACAACAGGGTCCCTCTTGGCATAGCACTTCTAGAGAAAATCATCAATGTTTTCAGTGTGGAAAAATAGGACATCTGAGAGCCCACTGTAGATATAGAGATAGAGTGAAAGGACAGAGTGAGAGAAAACCCAAAACCCCATGTCCAAAATGCAACCAAGGCTTCCACTGGGCCTCTGAATGTAGATTGACCCAGGGAAATGAGAGGCAGAGCCCAGTTCCAAGATATCATACAAAAGATAGGTGGGGCATGATGGCAGCTGAGTTTACACCCAGAGAGTCTTTAGAAGGTCAGGACTCTGATGCGATGTATCAGCCAAAAAGCAATCAGATGGCAGAAAGGGATTACAATTGGGGAGAATAGACTTTTTAAACCAACTGGGCAGTGTCCAGTGCAAACAGCTCCAATGTAATTGCCAGATGATGAGGAGAGATTTAGAAAGTGGTAAACAGAAGGGAATTAGATAGGTTAACTGCTTGGGAGAAAGGGTTTGCTTACATTCATACAAACAGAGAAGGAAATAGATGGGTGGCAATGAGCACTTGGAGAAAGACAGAAAAGGAGAAAAACCTCAAAACAAAGGAGAAGATCTAAGAAATATCTGACACTGAAAGAGCATGGCTGATAATGAGACTGTTGCAGGACTTGAAAACCAGCAGGAATCATTGACTTCCCTAACACAAGATGAGACTATTGCAGGACTTCAAAGCTTACAGGAATAATTAGATTCCTGGCACATGAACTAAGGGACAATAGATTCCTTTTGTACTATTTCTAGGACTTACGGATATGTATAATTCTGTATGTTGATTCATGTTATTTGTCACATCGCTACTAACATATGTTACTATGTGCTTATGCAATTTATGTAATTATTTGTGATACCTCCCATATTGATGGATTTATGCATACTTGTTTTAAGAGTGAGCCCCTTCAGAAACCTGCTAATCTGATTTGATTTCCCATTTCCTTTGGTGTTTTCATCTCCCTTCCCGAGACGTCAGGGAGGGTGTGAACACCTCCTTTTATGTTGTTTTCACTCCTTTTTTGAGCAGTCAGGGAAGGGGTGATTACCTTATTTTTTGGGGTTCTCACCTCCTTGAGAAGTCAGGGAGGTCATGACCACCTATGTTCTAAATCAAAAAGAAAGCGGGAGATGTTATGAACCAGAACTTGAAACAAGGTGCTAAATCACTGGAACTGATAGAGACAATGCTTTGTGTACTTATTTCACACCTTTAAGAGAGTTCACACCTGTAAAAGAGTTCACACATTAGAGTTTACACCTTTAAGAGAGTTCTCACATTAGTTCACACGTTAGAGTTCATACCTTTAAGAGAGCATATATAAGGAGGAACTCCCACAAGCCCACTTGAGGATTACAGGGAAAAAAATATGAAAAACTCTTGGGTTAAGGGAAAGGAAATAAGCAATTATATAGTATCTATTACATGTATTTTACAAATATTATCTCATTTAATTCTCACAAGAGTCCTGCAAGGTAGGCGTTTTAATCTCTATTTAACAAGACAATGTTATGACATGTACAATTACATGTACAATGACATGTACATTACAACCACACAAATTCTCATATAGTCTATGCCTGAAAATTGGCATCTCTACATTTCAGGGCAGCTAGGTAGTATAGTATACACTTGAAATCATAAAGTCTCAGCTTCATAAGTTTAAATCTGGTCTGGGCAACTTATTTAACCCCATTCATCTCAATTATTCACCTATAATAAGGGAGTTGAAGAAGGAAAAGCCTAACCAGTCCAGCATCTAACAGCTAGGTGGCACAGTGGATAGAGAACTGGAATTGGAAAGACTCATCCATTCAAGTTTAAATCTGGCTTCAGATGACTTTGTGACCCTGGGTAAATCACCTAATCCTATTTTTCCTTAGTTTCCTCATTTTTATAATGAGCCGGGATAAAAACAAACAAACCAGAAAACCCCAAATAGGGTCAGGAAAAGTCAGACATGACTGGAAAAATGATTAAACAGAAGTAACAAAACTAGATTTTAAAATTCCTCACTACTCTGATAATAGATGAGTGCCATGTTTCATCTTATCTTCTACAAATGTGGTTGATAATTGCAGGGATCAGATGTCTAAAGTTTTTTCAAAGTTGTTTATTTTCCTCTACAATGTTGTTAAATTATTTTCCTAATTCTGCTTCTTGGCTGTGCATCAGTTTATGGATATTTTCCCAATTTCCTCCAAACTGCCTATGTTGTACTTTCTGGTGTCATGATATTTTATCAAATTTTTATCATGAATGAAATAATTATAAATTTAACTTGTTACAATGTTTGGTGCTATGTATTATGTTTATGATAGTTATTATTCTAATAACTCCAGAGTAGAATCCTATGTTGTGATCTATGTTCAGTCCCAACAGTCCTCTCTCTGAGGGAGATGTTTCTCTGCATCACAAGTCTGTTGGAATTGGCCTGAATTGCCAAGTGGTCCTAAAACATCTGAAACAATATAGGCAAAATGAACAATTCATTTTTCCATTAAACTGTCAGGTGTTAAGGCTTGCAGCTTTTTAATTGAATGAACTCGAACAGATGAAGTTACCTTGAGTCATTCTACTTCTGATGCATTATGTAACATTAGATCCTTTCATCTGTTTATTACCCCCAACCGTTTCATCCAAGCTTGGTCTTTGCAAGGTGATTCTCACCAAAGCCACCACTCTCTCCACTCCCCAATACTTTTATTTCTCATCTGGGTCTGATTAAGAATGCCACTTTATATATCTGGCATCCATTATCTGTCCACAAGCCTCTCTAAAATCCAACTTTGAATGTGTTCTCTCTGACACATTCTCCCTTACCCTAAAGCTGGGTGAGTTTCTTTCATGTGAGGACACACTTCCCTCTGTTTATTTTACTAGTGCATACCAATATGTTTTTGTTTGTTTTTATAGTAAATAATAATAAAGCCCTTGTTTCTAGAAATTCTCAAAACAGGTATGTTTTAATCCAATCTGTGAGGCAAAAGAAAGTAATCCACCATAACTTTTAGGACTAATTTAATACTTACCTGAATAGATATCTATCAGAAGGCTAGTTCATCCACTTAACGTGTTCACCATTGTCACCTAGAGAGATATCCACATTTTGTAAGTTTAGAAGCCCAGGATCAGAGAGATCAAGCCATAAAAGAAAGGCAAAGATGGGAATCTAGGCTTCTTTTTACTAGACCAATTTCTAGTAAAGATATTAGCTTGCTTTATGGGATATTTGTACCAATCTATTTTTTTTCCTTTGGCATTTGGGGTTAAGTGACTTGCCCAGGATCACACAGTTAGGAAGTGTTAAGTGTCCGAGGTCAGATTTGAATTCAGGTCCTTCTGACTTCAGGGCTAGTGTTCTATCCACTCTACCAACTAGTTGCCCCATAGTAATCTAATTTTTGTAAATTTTTATTGAATTATTATTACAAAGGCAAAAGAGGAGAGGGTCCAGGACATATCTAATGGGCTGAAGCTCGAGTTGATGCACTGAGGTCCCAAGCACGTGAGGCTAAAGAGTAATTGGACCATTCTCTATTAATATATATGCTTGGAGAAAGAATGGCCCCCGCCCACGCTTTGTGCAAGTCCTGATGTGTTGGATAGGAAATGACGATTTTGGTGGGTGGAGGCAGAAGGGTGGAGAGAAGAGTGAAGAGAGATGTCTGGGTGGCTTCTTGACACAGCTGCACACATTGCTATCGCAATCCCTCCTTCACTTCCCATCCCCCTTCACCTCTGATAATAAAGATTGAAGATTTTCCCTTTACCTGAATTCCTGACTCCGGCTGATTTTAAAATATGCGGTCATCACACATATCCTCGAGTCTAGGATATATACTCAACGGACAAGCCAGCATGATTTACATGCAGATCAAGCAAAAGAAGCCAAGGAGAGGTCAGACACATAGGAAAGCCCACTCTCTTCTCTAGACTACTATCTACAAGAATATTAAGCAGATATGTTCTAGAGATAGCTCTGATATTAAGAGCTGATTCTGGGTTATTGTATCATAATTCTACAAATGCTACAATGCAAAACTTAATTGTTTTGGTTGTCTAGATTTTGGAAAGTTGTAGAAAAATGTTTATTTACCAGAACATCAGATTGAAAGTGGTCCTCCCAATTAACTCTCGCAATCCTTTCTGAATAGCATAGGAAACTTAACCAAAGGTTTTAGGAAATGGGGAATATAAAGAGCTTAATAAAACAAAATAAGACATTCTATTACAGTTTTGGTTTCTACTTTTGATCCTTTTCCTCAAATAAAACCTTTTGGGTACTCAACCAAATCCACCAATAGAAACAGAATTAAGGCGGAGAAATTTTGTTAAATATTTCTAGAAAAACTGAAAGAAGGTTTTAAATTATGATTCTGTCAATTAAGAGATGTCGCATGGCATATAGTTTAAGAAAGTGGCTTAAACTTAGTTTCTACCAAACCATTTTTTGGTCTTCCCGTCTTACAGATTTGATATAAAGAAAATAAAAGCATACGCAGCAATGCTTAAAAACTCTAAAGTGTTATAAAAAATAAGTACAATTTGATTGGTTTGTCCTCTCATTTATTTTTCCCCCACAGCTGAGAAGCACTGGATATGATTTTATAGTAGAATCAAAAAAAGTTAAACAAATTTAGTGGACATAGCTTGCTATCTATATGTGCATATAGATGTGGGTGAGTATATAACATTCATAAATATATAATCATGTGATAAGGTATTACAGAGGTGTGTGTGCTAATGGATAAAAGAGTACTAGGTATATGATATTTGGGATTTCAACAACAAATTTTCATTCCATGTCTGACGTTTTCCCATCGATAGTAACCTTGGTAGAAACATCAGATTGGGGGCAGGGGGAAAGGAAAGGAAAAGCTGCTAATTTCCCAAAACCATTACATACATAGCTAAGAAGTATAGATGATAAAAGATGCTACTACATTTACAATTCCATGGGAAAAAAACCAAAATTATCTTAACGTGGAGAGAGTAAAATCAGCTTCCAATGTTCTCCTTCAATTAGACTCCTCTCATGTGCATAAGGAGATGATATAGTTTCATCCTCAATGTCTCCAGGCATGACTGTACCTGATGACATCCTATTTGGACTCAGGGAGAAAGTGTAACAAATTGGATGTTCCTTTCAATAGGCACAGTAGCAGGCAAAGATGGGTTGTGCTTGTTCTTCTTGGGAAATGCTATCTATGTCCAATGGTATAATAGATAATTCTCTCCCACTCATGTAGTGGATACTTCCAGAGGTATAAACAATATATGTTTGTCCTGAAGAGAGATCAGCAAATGTGAAAGTCCTCTTCCTATCATCAGATAATTCATATGGATAGTGGCATGCCAGCAGTCGAGATTCTGCAGAGAGAACAAAGCACCAAATAGACATTAAGCACCTGTCATGTGTCAGGAACTATGCTAAGCAATGATGATACAATTAAGGAAAAGAACAATCCCCATCATCCTCAAGGAGGTAATTCATCTTATAGGGGGAAAAGACAGCACATAAAAGAAAGTTCAGAAGGTAGAGGTAGGTTGGGAGGGTGCCCATAAAAGGTACATTGTGGAGAAATCAAAAAAGCCCAAAATAAAGTACAACAAAATAGGAAACAGAGATATGTCTGTTCTGTGACCCCTCCTTAATAAGAAAAGCTAGAGGGTACTGACAGTACATGAGGAGTACAGCCAGTTTAGATGTTGCAAAATGAGATTTCCCCAGTGATGAAATTCCAGGGGATATGGTAGAGAAGTCAGAGTCCAAAATGAGTGCAATCAGGAAATAGACATCAACCCTATGAATAGTACTCCAGTGGGGAGAAATATGTTCTATTGTCCTGGACTATAGTACCAGGGAAATGTGGGATGCAGAGAAGAGCAATGAGAAAAGAATATGCTGTAGGTAGGAAAGTCAGGTAACCTTGATTGAAAGATTTTCCTTTTACTTGACTTCACTCTGTATTCATTATTCTTAATGACTAGCAATTCTTAAGGGTCAGAGTTCAGGGTCTATTCAAAACTGCATTATCTAACTAAGGAATGTGGAACAATAAAATCTCATCTCTATTGGTCCTTATTGGTTTCCTATAAAAGTACCATCCATCCTAACTTCTGATTTGTCTTTTTGTAAAAGCTCTTACTTGTCTCCTTTCCTTAATTATTAAATTTCTTGGTGCCTTCCTTATCTTTCTTTTAAAATTTACAATCTTGTTGGCTGCTAGCTTACAGACTGAATAACCCCCAAATTTCTAATATATAAAACTCTCCCCAAACTCTAATTGCTAGTCTTTTAGAGACTAGTCCATCAGCTATGGTACAAACTATTTTGTGACTATAGGAGATTCTCTTTGAATTCTTTCAAACTTACTATGGACCATGACTCTCACACACTTCAGTTCTATCTTTGTGGCCAACAGTTCTTTCCTTCCCTTTTTAATACTCAGATTCCCTTGGTTTTTCCGGTATAGGTATACTTTGGACAAACATCAAAATAAATCCAAAATTCTACTAGGCAAATAATAAAACAGCTTCATTTAAAAGGAGGAGAGAATCAGATTTTTTAACCTTCTCTATATCTATTAGAGAATTGTGATTCCCATTCTCCCAAACACTTCCCCAAAACTCTACAAATCTTTCATTCTACAAATCAATTCCATAAGAAAAAAAATGTTTGCTTCTTCATTAATTGAGACAGTATCTCTTTAATACACTAAAGGTCTCACATCTATAGTCCATTTCTTTATTTTTTTGGTGAACAATCTCCCCAAATTTGGGGGATCTTGCTCTATTTTTTTTGTTCAAAGAAATATCTAACCAGACAATACAAAAAGGGAAGATATCTGTTGAGCTGTGATAAAAATCTAAATGTAAAGTGCTAAATGTTGGTTTCATTTCCAAAAGTCATCTTAATGAATATTAAATTATTAGAGAATAATATTCTTTGAGAATATTAAAGTTAGAAGACACCTTGAAGTTCAAATCTGATCTCAGATACTTAGCTGTGTGAGTCTGTGCAAGTCAAAAATCCTGCGCATCTCAGTTCCCTCATTTGTAAGAGGGAAAAACAGTTCTTATCTCACAGGGTTGTGGTAAAAAATCAAAGGAGATATTTGTAAAGTGCTTTGCACAGGACATGATATAGCAGGTGCTTAGAAATGTTTTTTTCCTTCCTTTCCTCCCTCACTTTTCTACCTCCAGCTCAACAAGGAAATAGATCTTTGTGGGTTCTTACAGGCACTGCTCTCTCAAATCAAATCGGACCATCACCACTAGTACCTAGAGATTTTAGACATCTGGGCTACAACAGATATAGCTCCCAGTGAAACTTTTTTTCCCTTGTTTCTCACTGATTCCTTACTCTTACTTCAGGGTTTAGATCCCACTCATACTGTTCATCTGGGCTGTTGTCCAAATGACATTATTAATGTGATTTTTAACATTTTGGACTACACCTGTGGTTTCATAGAGTAGTTTGTGCTTTCTAGCCGAGGCAACAAATGTAAAATGTCAACTATCCTGCAACTTATATCCTAGTGTATATGGTAATAAATTTCTAACAATTAAGAGATTCAAAAGGTATATTATTTATCTTTTTGAAGAAAATTCAAACCTAGACTCACAGTCAAAGAGCTGGATCTTACCCTGAAATTTCTTGAGAAATTTGCTTAAATCCACACAATAAGAATCACTCAGTTTTGGGGTGAAAGGTTCTGGTTTTTGTAGCAGCAGTAACTCACTCCTATAGAAAAGAGAGACTCTGTTACCATTTCTGTTCATGAGCTTTTGCTCTTTGACATCAAGGACTTCCTTACCCTGTTTTAAATACAGTCAATGTTTTGCCTTCCTCTAACCTCTGTCCTCCATCCCCAACTACTCACTTATTACCTTTGTTCATAATGTTTGCATACCTGCTCAAAGTGTTTCCTATGTCCTAGGAGAGGAAATGAGAAAAGATTATAAGTTGGTATATAGCATGAATTGATTTAACAAAGACTTGGACACTCTATGGATATGGGGGTGGATAGAGAGGGAGAATAAGGGCAACTTAAAGACTAGAGACATGGAAGACTAAGGAGAGAAACAAGGTCCAGATAGGCAAATTGAAGAGACAAAATACTTTTTGTTTTGGATTTGACTACTTTTTCTGGGAGTCCAATACATCTGCCCCACAACAGTACATATTTTGACTACCTGCAGCAGGTCCCCATCTGACATGTGAGACTTTTCTTCCAATTCTGACACCATCTCTCGTAGGTTTTTGCTATGTTGCAACAGTTGGAGTCTGCTACTTTCCTTTTTCTGAATGTTTTTTATTTCTTCCTGGGCCTCATGATCCTTCAGTTTCTGAAACATCTCATCTTCCTCTTCATCCAGTTCCACAAGGCTGTGTACATCTTCTTCTTCATCACTCAGAAATTCACTTATCTCCTGAAATTTTTCCTTAAGCATTTCTTTTGACATATCCACTTGTTCCTACAGTAGGATATGTTCATCAGATATTTTATATATATATATATATATATATATATATATATATATATATATATATATATATATATATATATATATACACATATATACACACACACACACACACACACACACACAAAAAAAATGACTGATCAAACCTCACTTTAGTCTGGCTCATGTGAGATTTACTGGAAAAACCACTATACTAAGGAAGATTTAGAAAACATGGATTTGAATCCTTAAATCTTTGATGCACATCTATAAGATGCTATCTGTATCTCCTGGTATGAATGAAATTCTGGAATCAGTCAGAAAATAATTCCAGTGAAGAGAAAAAGGGGGAATTGTCTAGGATAGAGAATAGTATAAGTATAAATGGGGGGAAAGATGTCCATAAAAAGCTATAAACAAGGTTATAGGGGGAAGGGTCTTTGGTTGGTATAAAAAAGATTTTAAAGCAAACAAAGGGAAGTACAATTCATTATTTCTTATTTTGCTTCTGTTTCCTCCATCAAGGAAAATTATATCTGTGCTGGAAATGATACAATAAATATAGCCAATAGGTTGGCATTAGCCATCTCAAGATGATAGTTCAAGATGATAGTTGAAGAATACAGAGTTGTGGAATATTGAAGGATAAGTAGAGTCTGCAAGTTTGATTCCAATTCCTTTGATAATTCTAGAAGGAATCCTCAAAAATATATGTTTGAAGTGGAAAATAATATAGCAAACATTGGGTTTGGATGAATCCTTAAGCCATGAAATAAGATATACTAGATGACAGACTAAGACATCATAAATAAATGAGAGGACCATAAAATAAATTATTAGATTTATAGTTAGAGATAAAGTTCATGACCAAACAAGAGATAGAAATGATCGCTAAACCTAAAAGCAAATTTTGAGTATGTAAAATTAAATTAGAAGAAAAATAGGAAGCTAGGAAAAAAAATCTTAGTAGCAAGTTTCTTTGAAAAAAGACATGTTCAAGATATAAAAGGACTTGGCTCAAGTTTATAAGAATGAGTTATTTTCCAATGAGTAAATAGGGAAAAAATATGAACAGGTAGTTCTTAAGGGAAGCAATCAATAGCCCCAAGAAAAAAAAATATTCTAAATCACTTAACTAAAGAGATATAAATTGAAGCAACTTTTAGGCTTTCTTTCACACCCTCAATAGAGATATTGGAGAAACTTTGGGAAAACAGGCACCTTAATGAACTGTTGGTGAGTTTTAAATAGTTTCATTTATTCCATAAAATACTTTGTAATTATGCCCCTCAAAAAATTGATAAACTGTTGATATAACATTTGGCCCACAATACCATTATTAGGCCTATACCTTAAACAGACAAAGAGTAAAATTATTCAAATGATTCAAATTTTTTTCAGTTCTTTGTGTAGCACCAAAGAATTGAAATGAAAAAGAATGAGGGCAATTAGAGAATGATTGGTCAATTGTGGTATGTGAATGTAATAGATATTATTCTTTAAAAAAAAAAAAAAATCAAAACAATGGTTTTAAAGAAATCTAAGGACACTGAACAGATGTAAAATAAAATGAGCAGAACCAGAGCAATGCATAGCACAAGAATATTATAAAAATATACAATTTGGGAAAGCTTGAAAACTGATCAGTACAATGATCAATCATGAGTTTAAAAGATTAATGATAAAAAATTCTATCCACATCCTGACAATACCAACTCAATATGCAGAATAAGTTATTTTTGAACAGGACCAATATTGAGATGTGTATGGGTTGGCCATTCAGGCTTGAAATGAGTATTTTGTTTTATCTTCCCTCCCTCAGCCCAGTGTGACAAGGTAGATAGATATAGGAGGGCAGCCTTTTAAAAAAAGAGATGTTGCCATTCTCAATTCAATTTTCATCTCCTTTTTCAGTACCCTTTAGTATTGTCTTTTGCCATTAGACTAAATTCCTTGGAGGAAGGGACTTTATTTTGTTTGTACTTGTATCCCTAGTATTTTGCTCAATGAGGCATTAGTAAAATGTTTTAAAATGTTTATCCCATCAAAAATTATAAAGAGATGATAGATGAATAGCTAGAAAAGGAATTAGTGATTTTACCTCTACAACATCTCTTGGATGTGCCCCTCTCTCTGATACTCTATCACTCTAGTGTAAGCATGGATTATTATTGTAATAACTTAGACTTACAAATCTATTATTACAATATTTGTAAATACATCTTCCTCAGTTTTCTCTAAATTCTAGTCTACCATCCATTCAGCTATCAAAATGATTTTCCTGAATCAAAATGATTTTTCCCCATCACCTCTTTGACCAAACTCCAGTGGCTCCTTATCACTAATAAGATCAAATACAAAATCCTCTCCATTCAAATGTGCTATTCATATCTTGTTATGGGCCAGAACTTAAAACAAGGTGCTAAGTCAGTGGAATTGATAGAGACAATGATTTTTTAGCATGGTATTTAACAGTTTTCTACTTCAGTGCATGTACTTAGCACTTATCAGAATTCTACAAGATTCACACCTTTAAGAGAGCATATATAAACTAGGAGCCTCAACCAGGATTCAGTTGGGGAGATTCAGAAACCAGAGTTCAAGTTCTTGGAACCAAGACTACAAAAGCCCTCTGAGAAAGCTAACCTGGCCCCAAAAAAAGGAGACAAGACTTGGAAAGAGACAATAAAGAATTTGGACCTTAATCCCTGGCTGCATTTAGGGTAATTACTGAACTGAAATGAAGGCTGCCTCCAGAAGCCCCCCAAGAAATCTATTCCCAGAGAACATTACATTTTAGAGAAGAATATTACAATATCTTATATCATATTTCCTACCCTATTCTCTTTGATTCAGGGACACTGGCCAAGTTGCTATTTCATAAATAAGGTGCTCCATCCCTCCACTCTAAGCACTTTCTTTGGCTGTCCCCTGTGCCTGAAATGCTTTTGTTCCTCATCTCTGCCTCCTGAATTCCCTGGCTTTCTTCAAATCTAAACTAGATTCATATCTTCTAAGAAAATCTTTCTCATTTTTTCTTTGTGTAATGCCTTCTCTCTTATTATTTCTTATTCATCCTGACTGCAAATTGTTTAGACATTTAATTTATTGTCTATTCCATTAGATTATGAGCTCCTTGAGGATAGGACCCATCTTTTGCCTCTCTTTGTATAGCATAGTGCCTAGCACATAGTAATTGCTTAAGAAATCTTTGGCTGATTGATTAGAAAGGAAACAGGAACAAGGCATGGCATTTTACTCCAAGGTCCTATTTGACATTGTTTCTAACCTACTATGAGTATTACATAGAGGGGGGGAAGTGTATCTAGATTTTAGTAAAGTATTTGATCAAGTTTTCCTATTATTCTTGTGAAAAAAATGAAAAGATGTGAAGTTGAAATTATATAGACTCAGAAGTAGTTTGTTAGAATTCTAAAGTAGTTTTTGATGTTTTACTGTCAGCTGGGCTGAAGGGTCCTAATACAGCATCCAAGGATCTTTCTTTGCTTGGGTCTGGGTTAGTTATCACCTTTATCAAGGTCTTGGATAAAGGTATAGGAGCTATACATGCTCACATTCAAGTGAAACAAAGATGTAGGAAAAGGTAATACAATGGATGAAAGTTAAGAGTCACAAAGATCTTGGTAGCCTGAATCTGGTAAGATAAAATTTATATGAACAAATAAAGTTCTTACAATTGTGTACAAAAGAATCAGTTTCCTTAGTATTTAGGGAAGAATGATGAGACAGGACTTTATCTAAAAAATATCTGGAAATTTTAATGAATGGCAACAGTGTGGTACAGCAAAACCAAAAAAATAAAAACAAAATGCAATATGGGGATACCTTAAAAAAGACAGGACTGAGGAAAGGAGGTATTATGGTTTATCCTCAGCCATCTTCTAGAGCATCTTGTTTAGTTCTAAGTGTCATTAATAAACCAGAGGGAATCCAAATGAAGGTATTTAAGATGCTGTAGGTCTCTAAATCCAAATCATGAGTATTGGATGAAGGAACAGGGGATGATTGAATAGCCAGAAGAACAGAACACTGAGGGGAAGACCCACATTAGTGTTCAAATATGAGAAGGAACATGTAATTGGGGAAAAAAAAAAAAGGAAAGAAAAAAAAGAAAGAAAGAAAAAGAAATACTATTAAATTGAAAAAAACCTAAAATATGAAAGATTGTCATAGGAAAGAGAAATTAGTTTTGTTTGGTCCAACACTATGAGAGGAACCATGAACAAGGAGCAGAAGTTGCAAAAAGCAGGGAAAACTTCTTAAAGTATAATGGATTACCTTTGTTTGGGACAAAAATACCTACCCAAATTGACTACTCAGAAATCACTCATAGAAAGCAGAATTATTTATTAGAATCTCGAGAAGCAGACCCCATCCTGGTGTGCGAGCAAAATTTCACAGCAGGATAGGGCCAGAGCCTTAAAAATGCTTACAGCTTTTATACATTTTAGACAAAGAACCTCCAAAATCCCGCCCTCTATATCTTGTGATTGGTCACATAAGTCTACTGTTCCTCTAGTTGGTCAGTGGAATGTAATAGTCAAGGCGATATACAGCTTCTTCGGCCACGTTGGACAATGGAACATAGTCCAGGCCTTATCTAAAACCATGTGATTCCAGAGAAGCCAAAACTGAGGACAATAGGCTCGATCTACTTTAACAGTCTCTGATCAATATGTGCTGTAAGTTCTTTGCCTTCCCCCCCCACACACACACACCTTGAAAAGTAGAGAATTCCCTTTCTTTAAAGGTCTTCAAGCAGAAACTAGATGACCCCTTATCAAACTATGCAATAGTCAGAATCATTTTCAGTTATAGATTGGACAAAAAGAATACTGAGGTCCCTTAACACTCAAATTCTGGGATTCTGTAGAACTCTGCTACAGCTTCACTCCCACCTTGCTGTGCTTTTAAAAGCTGAAGGGTCTGAAGCAACAAAACAAAGTTTGGTAGTCAGGAAGAACAATGCAAAGAGAGACTAGTTTTGTTTTGTTTTAGTTGAGGCCCAGGGTCACAAAGCTGGGAAGTGTGAAGTGTTAAGTGTCTGATACCAGATTTGAACTCAGCTCCTCCTGCTTTCAGAGCTGGTGCTCTATCCACTTTGCCACCTAGCTATCCCAACAAAGACTAGTTTTGCTTTCAAAGATAGTGCAACACAAAACACAAAATTTGGAATTACTTAAGACTTAGGTTTGATTCTAGTTTTCTATAATCACTACCCAGAAGAATGTGGAGAAATAATTTAGCTCTTTTGTGCCTCAGTTTCCTCATCTATTTGATAGGGTTATAAAAATCAGAGATAACAAAGTTATTGGCAAGAACTGAGCCAGATATACTTACTGTCCACACCACAGCCCAAGTCCGAGGGACCTCTTTCTCCTCATGCATTAGCTTCTTGACATCTTTTAAATTTTCATCTAAAAGTTTCAGATTATCTTGTAGTCTCTTCTGTAAGAGAAAGGAGTACAATTACTATAGTAAGAAGGTTAAAAATTCTAAGAGTATGGAGTTAAAATATCCAGAATCCCTGGAAAGCTAGCAAGGACATGTGGAACCCTGGAGAAGCTAGCAAGGAGATCATTTGATTTATAGAGGCTTCTAGGAAAAAGATTAATATGGAAAGATTAGAAGGGAAGCAGAAAACTGGGGGAAAATTTTTTACATACAAGGATTCTGATAAAGGGTTAATTTCAAAACTATATTGAGAACTGACTAGAATTTATAAGAATATAAACCATTCTCCTATTGATAAATGGTCAAAGGATATGAATAGAGAGTTTTCAGATGAATTAAAATCCTTTTTAGTCATATGAAAAAATGCTTTAAATCACTATTGATTAGAGAAATGCAAATTAAGACATTGAGGTACTACTGCACACCTCTCAGATTGACTAAGATGACAAGAAAAGATAATGATAAATGTAGACACAGACAGTTGGGAAACTCTGGTGAAATATAAGACCCTTCAGCCCAGAGGGAACCTGCTGACAATATCTGGTTCAGTGCCCCATCTCTCCTAAGGGCTCTCGGCTTTCCTGAGAAGTCAGAGGGTGGTGATAATACTGTGTTGTGATTGAAGCAAAATGATACCAGATGGAAGAGTGATACTAGGTGGCAAACTACATACAATAGCAAGTTATTTATGTGGTTTCACATGTGCAGTATATACTTAGCATATGTACAGTGTTTTGTTACATAAGGGTATGAGGGTATAAAAGGGGGAAAGACCTTGTAATAAATGGACTCAGTTTCCCCTACCATTCTCAGGAGTCCTATCTCATCACTTCTCCACTAGGATGGAGTATTTTTTAAAAAATAATTATAACTTTTTATTGACAGAGCCCATGCCTGGGTAATTTTTTTTTTTTTTTTTTTACAACATTATCCCTTGCACTCACTTCTGTTCTGACTTTTCCCTCCCTCCCCTCCCCCAGATGGCAAGCAGTCCTATACATGTTAAATATGTTATGGTATATCCTAGATACAATATATGTGTGCAGAACCGAACAGTTCTCTTGTTGCACAGGGAGAATTGGATTTAGAAGGTAAAAATAATCCGGGAAGAAAAACCAAAATGCAGTTTACATTCATTTCCCAGTGTTCTTTCTTTGGGTGTAGCTGCTTCTGTCCATCATTGATCAATTGAAACAGAGTTAGATCTTCTGTTTGTCAAAGAAATCCACTTCCATCAGAATACATAGAACGGACTATTTTAATCACCCCGGAATGGGGGCTCTAGAAAGCAGGACACAACAATGTTGGTGGCAATATGGGAAAACTGAGACACTAGTACAGTTGGTGGAGTTGATTGAGTGATTGATTCTGGAGAACAATTTGTAACTATGACCAAAGGGCTATTAAACTGTACATACCCTTTGATCCAGCAGTTTCTTTACTGGATATATATCCCAAAGAGATCACTAAATAGGGAAAAATACCTACATATACAAAAATGTTTGTGGCAGCCCTTTTTGTATTGGCAAGGAATTGGAAACTGAGTGGATGCCTATCAGTTGGGGAATGGCTGAATAAGTTGTAGGACATGAATGCAATAGAATATTACTGTTCTATAAGAAATAATGAACAGGCCAATTTCAGAAAAGCCTGGAGAGGTTTACATGAACTGATACTAAGTGAAATGAACAGAATCAAGACAACATTATACACAATAAAAAGAAGATTATTTGATGATTAACTGGGATGGACTTGGTTCTTTTCAACAAGGAAGTGATTTAGGCCAATTTCAATGGACTTGTGATGGAAGGAGCTAACTGCATCCAGAAAGAGGACTATGGGAACCATGTATGGATCATTACACAATATTTTTACCTTTTTTGATAATATTTGCCCAGTTTTTTTCCTTCCCCCCTCCCTTTTTGGTCTGATTTTTCTTGTGTGATGTGATAAATGCAAAAATGTATATAAAAGAATTGCAGAGGTTTAACATATATTGGAATGCTGTCTAAGGGAGGGAGTAGAGGAAGGGATGAAAAATATTTGGAACACAAGATTTTACAAGGGTGAATGATGAAAATTATCTTTGCATGTATTTTGAAAACAAAATTTTTTTTTTAAAAGATTAATATAGGAGCAGTCAAAATAACAATGAGGAAAACACTATCAGATTATGAAGATCTCTGGAGAATTGCCATTGTGTCATGTTCTTACCCTGTAGTCCTCAGCAGCCTCTTCCATAGAACAGACTTCATGAGTTTCATGCTCCTGGGATTTTGAACAGAACATACAGAGGAAGGTCTGGTCATTCATACAGAAGAGCTTCTGGGTCTCTTGATGTTTTTCACAGTTGCTGGCTTTCTCAGGATATTGCTCATATTGTGTGACAATGACGGCCATATTGCTTTTCCTTGAAGTGTCTTTAAAAGCTTGTGACTGTGATACTTCTGGACATTCAGAGCAGGACAAAGGCATGGAAACTTCATTCCTACTGCTGAGATAGGATTGGCAAAAACTGTGTCCACAGGCTTCAGTTGTTGGGTCTGAAAGATGGACCTTACAAATGGCACAGGTGAGCAGATCCTGGGGATCTGAAACTATTTCTTTTGAAGCCATGAGCCTGAATGAGAAAATGAGAAAATGTGGTAGGAATCTTTCTCTAGCTTCCTGCCTATCCTCTCCCTTCAAACAGATAAGTAAAATTCCTACTTCCTTATCCTATAGCTGAAAAAGATGCTTATCAGAAGCAATTTTCATAATCATTTTGGAGGAATTATCAACAAAGATAGTCCTCAAATAATCTAATCCTAAAAAACTGTGGTGAAGAAGAATGCATAAAGAGGAAGCCATTTATATTGGCCATGACTATAATCCATCAAAATTAATCTAATTCAACACACTAATTATCCTTGTTGATTTTTATCACAATTCTCATTTCAATAAAACTGCTATATGAAGCTTTTGAACAATTTGTGATTATTTTTTCAATTGGAGGAAGGAAAATTATTGTCTCTACTGCTAACCACCTAGTCATCAATACTTATTAGACCCACAGCTTTCTAACTTAACATTCAAAATGGAACTCATATCTTCCAGTCCCAAACTAGCCTTCATCCTAATTTCTACTTTCATGAAAGACACTGCAATCCTTCTCATCACCTAATCAGTCATTCAATCAACAGTCATTTATTAAGCATCTACCCTGTTCCAGACACACTATGATTTAGAAAGTTCCCTCAAGGAGTTTATACTCTAAAGGGAAAATGATATATAATATTTAACACCATACAAAAAAAATACAAATGGAAATGAGGATTAGAGTAGCTATATAAAATCAGCAAGGGCTTCAAGTAGAAGATAGGCCTACAGAGCTTTAAAGGAGAGTAGGGATTTTTTCTTTCTAAGAGGCTGATGTGAATAGAGAGAATATTCTGGGCATGAGAAAATCCTGTACAAAGAATGGAGATAGAGCTTCCTGTGAGAGAGAGGCAAGAATACCTTTTGGTTTAGCTTCTCTAATGCAAGTAGGAGAATAAGTTTTAAGAAATCTAAACAGATTCACTCTCATCATCATTATTCTCCCAATTCCTTCAGTTAGTTACTAAGTCTTGACTATCTCTACATTTCATTTATCTGTTTAGACCACTATAATAGCCTCCTCCTTGTGCTTTCTAACTCTAGTCTGCCATTTTTGTACTCCCATCAACACAATTAAACCATTTAGTTCATTTGGGATACTGATTAAAATCTCTGAAGAATTCTATTCCCCCACCTCCCCAAAAAGTTAAAATAAGTGGCAAATGGCTCATGAAAGAAATACTACACTCAGCCTTGCAGGGTAATCTTATTTCCACACAGAAACCAAGTAGTTATGGTGTAGCTGTACTATGTTGTTCCATATCCTTTTGTTGAATGACCTGACAGTACTTGGTTTTGTCCCAATACTTACCTTAGAATAATAAGCTGCCAGCCTGAGTCAAGTCTTATTGTTCCCACACTCACATACTCACACGCCTCCGGAGTCCACAGAGAAAAATACTTCAGAAAGACAATCACTACTGTTATTTCAAATATCATTTCCTACAATATTACATTTACTTCTTATAGATATAGGAAGAGTATTTATAGTCTTTGTAGAAGGGACTAATAAAATAGATGTTATCATGAGGAATAATGAAACTGTACTTGAACTTGATTCTCCCTATCAATCTGAGAAATCTGGAGAAACTCAAGGAGGGAGGACTGACTATTCAAAGAGTAGGTAGTTACTAGTCAACATTTGCAGAGGTCCAAAAGTAATGAGTATCTGAAGAAAAGACAACTGAATATAATCTATAAAGATACTTTCCTTAAGGTTACTATTGGCAAGTTTGTTGTTTTGGGGTTTTTTGAGTAGTGGGAAAGAAGTCAGGTTGTAGAATTTTTTTTCCTCTAAATATTCTAGATGTTTCATTTAATAACCAAAAATAATTATATTTATTGGGAATTGTAATCTCTGCCTCTAACAGTTGATTCTTAACTTATAGTATTTTCTTTTTTGTGTAAATAGTATTTCATTCCCCGCCCCCCACCAATCACATGTAAAGATTATTTCCAACATTTGTTTTTAAAAGATTTTAAGTTTTAAAATTTTCTCCCCTTCTTCCCATTCCCCTCACCAAGAAGGCAAGCAATTTGATATAAATTGCACTTGTGCAATCACATAAACATTGAATTCTAGGAAGTTTGCTATGAAAGAGAAGGGAGATAGAGAGGGCTAGTAGAATCAAATGAATGAAAGTTAGCTTTTTATTTTATTTTCTTAAAGAATGAGTGGGGGGGGGGGAGATAGAACATGTTTGTAAGCATTGAGGAGCCAGGGAATAAAAAATAAAAATTGGGAGTGGAAATGGGGAGTTGGGGTCAAAATGACAGAATAAAAAGCAGAATAATCTAATGGTCAACAAAATTCTTCCACAAATATCTAGGAAATGTACCAGATATAATTCTGATTAATAAAATTTGAGTTAGTCAGTTTTCAGGCCAGGGCAGCTTAGCAAGACAAACAAACAAAAAAAGTCTACATTCCCTGAGGACAGGATCTGGCCAGTAGTATTACGTGAAAGAAGGCTATCACTGGGCACTGAGGCAGGAAACACTGGTTTGGGAAAAGATCCCAAGGGTCCCTGAATTAGGTTGGAATCCAGGAATACATGGCCTTTGGCAACTATCACTCACTACTCAGTTCCATGTCACAGATCAAAATGGAGAAGAGTGGTTGGGAGTATGGGCCTTAGATTTGTATTGAGTGAGGAACAAGTTCCAGAAATAAATCACAGCTATCTGGTTCTGATCCCAGGAGGAAAACTCAGTTTTAGACTCTTACAGGAGAGAAAAATTGCAATTGACTATCACAGGCAGGAATCCCCAATTAAAGGGGATCTTGAAGTTGAGACACTCTGATTCCAGCTGCAGAATACTAAAACTACCAATTAGAAACAAATTGACAGATCTGAAGAAGGAACTTGCAGTGAGCAGACTTATACCAAATTCATGTTACTTTGGGTTTACAAAGAAACGTGTAAGTCCCCCAGCCCAAGTTGTACATGCATTAAAAACATATAAATTAACAGAAGCCCAGGCCAGACACCCCTCCCAAAAGAATCTGGAATCAACAAACTTCAAAGTCAAGATGGAAAATGGAAGATGGGAAGAATAATAAAACAAAAAGAGCCTCATTATAGAGAACTATTAAGATAAGAAGGAAATTACTATGGTAAGAAGGAGCCAGAGGCTCAAACATTTAGCAAACCCTCAAAGAAAAATGTAACTTGGACACAAGTCCATTAAGAATTTTTAAAAGAATTAAAGCAAGATTTTGTTTTTTAAAAAGCTAAAATGATTTATTTTCAAATGAAAATAGTAGAGGAAAAATTGTAAAAGAATGAAAATTGTGGAAGATACAAAGTAATATATTTTTTTAAATGGAACAAATACAAGAGCTTATCAAAGAAAGTATCTCCTTGACAATTGAAATTGACCAAAGAGAAGCTAATGACTCCATGAAACATCAAGAGGTGGCAAAACAAAATTAAAAGTCTAAAAAAATAGGGGGATAGAAAAAAATATTTGAGCTTAAAAATAAGTCAAGGAGAGATTATTTTAGAATCATTGCCCTACCTGAAAGTTATGACCGAAAAAAAAAATCTAGATATCATATTTTAGTAATCATAAAATAAAATCTATACAGATCTCTTAAAACTAGAGGAAAGAGATTTTAAAAATCTACCAGTAATCTAAAGGAAAGCTGAAAAGTAAAAAGTTCCTAGAAAGAAAGAAAGAAAAAAACAGTACAGAAAAAAAAAAAAAAACAAAAAAACAAGAGAACATCACATTGAATAAACTCTTAATAAGAAAGTTTTGAATACTATTCAACCCCTAAGAGGGGTTCAATAGGACTTTGGGAAATACACTGATACACACTTGGATCCCTTTGCAGCTATAAGGATTTAAGGCCACCTGGCCAAGACCAACTAGGTGCTTCCAAGCAGCTGATCAGTGCCCAATCATCCTGACTTAGATTACAGCATTTCTGCAAGGTGAACTTGTACCTCACTCCCACTAAAAAAAAAAAAAGGCTCCTTTTTTCTCTCCTCATGTACACTGTCATATACACTGTCTTTCCTCTAAGCCCCATCCACTCCACTTACTTCAATCACTTAAGCAGCGATATAAAGCATCCCATCCATCTGTTGACAGTGAACCCAATAATCAGTTACCCCATCCCAGCTACATTCCCATACCTCAGTTAAAGACATAAAGTAACAATCAGAATCCTCTTTTCCTCAGACCCAAGATCATTTACTGAGTTCCAAGGAATTCCACTCCGGAGTGTGCCAATAAATGTTTAACCATCACTCTGTCAGAGAGGTGAGGGGTTATATATAAAGTACTTAAGTTTAATCTACAGTACTAATGTTATCTTCATTATTTTCTTAAGTCTAGACAAGCAGTAAAACTGTAAACCAAGCCAGATTTGTAATCTATACTAAATTGCCAATTTTTCAAGGACAAATACTTACAATGAAAATTTGAACCATCTATTAAAAGCTGATTTCAGCACATCTTTCACTCTGTGGATATTACTCTGGAGATCTCCAGGAAGATGCTTACAATACCCCCATCCCCTTCTTAAATAAATTTGATCTCCATTCTTTCTTCTCTGAGTCCCATATCCTGTGCTTAATCAGAGCTAGCCTTGAGATAACTGCATACAATACTGCCTTCTCAGCAGCTGAGACCAATCCTGGAATTACGTGAGAGTACCTGGCAGCAGTATCCCCATTTTTAAATTTATAAGAGGACCCTCTCCTCAATCTGACCTCTAGCCTGGGGGGCCAGTCACTGCCACACTGACAGACCTAAAATAACTTTATGGAGTGCTGACCACTTGATGATCAGCCAGGAATTCCAGAGCCACCATGACTATCCATCCACCCCTTGACTGGGACCAGAATCCACTATAACCATCTACCTTGATGAAATAGACCCCATTTTACCTCAAATGTACTTCATTTTCACTTATATTTTGTATTTTGATGGATGTCCCATAAAGCTATGTCATAAACTACACAGAACATTGAAGAAAAGGAAAGAAATTTTGATGGCATTTAGAACATTACTCAATTCTTTTTAATAATCCCCCCTTCTTTTTTTAAAAAAGGCCCATCTTTATAAAAGCAATATGCTTCCAGGGAGGTTGGACATAAAAATTCTCTGAGGAATTGAAAATGCCTATTGCTCAAAGGGCAAGAGACAAGTCTCATGGAGACTGTTCATAAACTTCAATATATTTCACTCTTCACTAAACATTTCTTAAGCATATGTGCTAGGCACTGTATTAAAGGGGATACATACAATGTGTGTGCAGGAATATCATTACAAAATATATAACAGCAAATAATATAAGGAGTGGTAGCTAATGAGTAGGAGGATGAAAATCCTTGTGAAAGATTTGAACTCAGCCTGTGTATAAAAGGTCTTTATCCTAAGAGGAACAAGTATGGAGGCAGTAAATCCTATGCAAGGAAGACATACTGTGAAAACACTAGTGAATGTGATGCGGTAAAGATTCCAATCTTTGATTCCCAACCCCCCCTTAGTTAATGTAAATTACCCTTTGACTCACAAATCCTGGTCACTTTGAAATCCAATAGAAGATCCGGACCTGTCCCAACCCCACCTGGATCTGAGCCAACTTTGGGGCTACACCCCAAAGCCCCTAGAGCTAAATCTCCAACTTAAAAGGGCCGCTGGGAACCCCTCTTTGCAGAGATTCCAAGCATGCCAGCCATGTAAGGACTCTCTGTCCACTGGACCCTCTGTCCAGTGCCCTCCTTATCTCTACCGTCACCTATCTCCTACTTCTAAACTCAATAATAAACCTCTTTTATCAATCTAGCTCTCCGGGCCAATAAATGCTTTTATTGGGAATTCCACACCGCTACTAGACCTCATATACTGCCATATCCTTGCGCCGAATCCAAGGGGGTTGCAGGGGAACTCTGTTTGACTCCCTATACCCCAAACCTGCCACTAGACCTAACTAAACCTTGATTTCATTTAAGTACCCCAAATCTAGACCTCAACATGTGGTCAACACCTCAACAAATGGAACTTTTTCTATACTCTCAGGAAAAGTAAGAGGAACAAGTATGGAGGCAGTAAATCCTGTGCAAGGAAGACATACTGTGAAAACACTAGTGAATGGAACTTTTTCTATACTCTCAGGAAAAGTAATAATAAAAGTATTATTACTTATATATTATATAAATCTTGGAAAACAAAAGGCAGTTTTAGAGAATAGGTAGAAAGTTCAAATTTGGAAATAGTGGATTTAAGTTGCTTGATGGACATTAAGATACAGGTATCTATAAGATAGCTGATGAAAGCCTAGACCTTAATAGAAGCAGGAGGTTTGAATTTAGAAATGTGAGATTTGTCCACAGAGATAGTTATTAAACTCATGTGAGGTAATAAGACCCACTAAGAAAGATGTTCCTAGAAAGAAAAAAGAGCAGTACAGAATCTTGGCGGACATTCACATTTAGGATTTGTGATATGGTTGATCATCTAGAAAAAGGTTGTTAAAAAAAATGCCCAGGCAGGAAAAATCAAGAAAGAACATCGCACTGTATAAACCTTTATATAACAAGAGGGGTTTCAATAGTATTCAATAGAGTCAAATGCTGCAAAAGGGTCAGTAAAAAAGAGGAGTGATTAGAGGGCATTGATTTGAGCAATTTAGGCATTATTGATGAACCTGAGAAGCTTCATGTAAGTATTGAGATTAAAAATCAGATTGAAAGAACACAAATTTTACTCTAAGGTGAAGCAATGGAGATAACTAAGTAACTTTTTTTTCTAATTTGGCTGCAAAAGGAAAGAGAAAGAAGAAAATATATTGATGTGATTGTTGGGGCAAGTATAAATTTTTTTTCATGATGTGAACACCTGAACATATTTGTAGGAAAGAAAATAGGGGCCATTGAAATGGAAGATTGAATATTCAAGAGTATGATTCATTGAAAAGATTGGGAAGATGGCAAAAGCTGGAATAATGGCCCCTAATAGAGGAGTTGGCCTTTATGAATAGAAAGGATATGACCTCTTCATCAGAATTAGAGCTTAATGACACAATGGAGCACCATGTTAAGGGGATCTGTAGTGTAAAATTAAGAAAATAGGGACACTGATAAAGAATGATAAAGAATAAGGCAAAGTCCTATGTTCAAAAAGGAGGGGCAGAGTGAGAGTCTTTAAGAGAGATGTTTTGAATAGCTGCTGTGGAGAATACAATACAAAGCAAATCAGGAACATTTTAAAAAACAGCAGCATGGACTTTGATAAACCATAAATCCCCAGTTATTGAATGAAAAATTCACTATTGGACAATGGGGACTGAGTGTGGATCACAACACAGTATTTTCACCATTTCTGTTGTTGGTCTTTGTGTGCTTGTTTTTTTCTCTCATTTTTTTCTTTTTGATCTTTTTTTTTTTTTTTTTTTTTTTTTTTTTTTTTTTTTTTTTTTTGGTGCAGCATGATAACTGTGGAAATATATTTAGAAAAATTGCACATGTTTCCTTGCTGTCTAGGGGAAGGGGGGGAGAGGGAGGGACAAAAATATGGAGCACAAGATTTTGCAAGGGTGAATGTTGTAAACTATCTTTGCATTATTTTGAAAAATAAAAAGCTATTATAAATATTCACCATTGGTCAAAAACCAATTAGAAAACAAGATAACAGTCTGACAGAAATTAGATGTAGGGAGCAACTAGATGGCACCATGGTAAGAGCACTGGCCTTGAAGTCAGGAGGACTTGAGTTCAAATGTGGCCTCAGACACTTAATACTTCCCAGCTGTGTGACCTTGAGCGAGTCACATAATCTCAATTGCCTCAGGGAAAAAAATAGATTTAGGCCAACACATAAAATCCCAAAAGAAATGCAAAATGGAGAGTAACTTAGATATAAAATATCACATCAGAAATTAGAGGAGTAAGGTAGAAATTACTTTTTTAGATTTATTAATAACTAAAGAAATCATAACTTAGTAAAGTATAAAGGGGATGACAAGATAAAATGGAAAATTAGATTATACAAGTTAAATAAGTTTTTATACAATCCAATCCAATTAGCTAAAATTAGAAAGGAAACAAGCAAATGGGGGTAAATCCTGACTGCAAATATTTGTGATAATGGTCCTATATCAATATTATATAAGGAATTGATTCAAATTTATGAACCTAAGTACATTCTCCAATAGAGAAATGGTCAAAAGATGTGAAGAGGTTTTTTTTGTTCTCAATGAGTTCACATTTTAATAGTATTTTTCCCCCAGTTAAATGTCAAGAAGATTTTTTGCATTTTTACAAGATTTTGAGTTGCAAAATTTTCTCCTTCCTTCCCTCTTCCCCCTTTCTTCTTCCAAAGATGGTAGGCAGTTTGATATAGTTCATATATGTGCTATGATGTAAAATATATTTCCACATTAATCACAGTTGTGAACCAGATCAAGAGCAAAAAAACACACAAAAAGAATAAAGTTCTGCATTCTGAGTTCATCAGTTTTTTCTGGTTATGGTTATGGAAGGCATTTTCCTTCATGAGACTTTCATACATTGTGCTGCTGAGAATTGAATCAGTCATAGCTAATCATTAGAGAATGTTGTTGATACTATGCACAATGTTTTCCTGATTCTCCTCATTTCACTTCACATCAATTCATACAAGTTTTTCCAAGTTTTTCTGAAATCTGCCTGTTCATTATTTCTTATTACACAATAGTATTCCATTACATTCATATAGCATAGCTTCTTCGTCCATTCCCCAGTAGATGGGCATCCCTTTAGTTTCCAATATTTTGCCATCAGGAAAAGGGCTATTATAAATATTTTTGCACATGTAGGTCCTTTTCTTTTTCTTATGATCTCTTTGGATCCTATAGTGGTATTGTTGGATTAAAGGGTATTCACAGTTTGGTTGGCCTTTGGACATAGTTCCAAATTGCTTTCCAGAATAGTTGAATCTGTTCACAATTCCATCACAATGAATTAATGCCCCAGTTTTCTCACATCTTTACAACATTTATCACTTTCCTTTTTTGTCATATTTTATTTTGCATTTTTCAATGCTCTTTGTCTCTTGTTTGAGTGTGACTTTTTCTCCTTCCCAAAGTTGTAGCCAGGAAATTATTCCTTGCTGATCTAATTTTCTTATGATACGACCCTTTTTATCTAAATCACCCTTTTCCTCCTCACCAGTCTACAACCTCCTCAGATCTGCCTTACCTCTTTCCCTACTTTGAGTGATCCAAACAAAAACATACTCACATCATAGATTGGACTATATTTTCTAAATGATTTTTTAATTTAAAAATTAATTAAAAAAATTAAAAAACATATTAAAATTCCATATGGTTAGCAATCTACTGCTTCTAACCTGATACTTTCAGCAAAGTTTCAACTCCTGAAGCAATTGAAATCTGTGTCCACACTTCACTTTTTAATGTTTGTTTGTTTTTTTGTAAATTATTTTATTTATTTAAAATTTAAATGCAAAATGAAAATAGAAGAAATTGCAATGTAAACAGCAGAACATGAGAGGATTCAGTGTAAAACGATAAATTTCCATTTCAAGAAAATTTATAAGTACTAAACATTGTTTACAAAGCTGCCCAGCTTTTCTTTCTTCCTTGAGTTAATACACATAGATATTTATAAACACATACATATTTACACATATATGCTCATACACATACATGTAACTCTCTACTATATTTATTTCCATTTGTTCTCTGTTTTTCTGAAGATAGAATCACATCTTCTTTCATAAGTGCAAGCTTTTCCTTGTCTTTCTAAATCAATTAGTTCATGATTTCTTATACTACAGCAGTATTCCAATCTAGTCCAATCCTGTCTGAGAAATTATCTATGTAAGATTTTTTCTCAATTTTTTGCAATCCTTTTATTTTTTATATAAGAAAATTTTAATTTAAAATAATAAAAAGCATCTTTTCATACTTCAACAAAGCTCTTACTTCATAACTTGGTTTAAATTCTGATACTGCTGAATCTATTTACTTGACCATTGCCCCCTGGTTTCTTTGAAGTTTCTGATAATTTGTTCTTCCAAATAAACTTTGTTGTTATTTTTTCTAACTCAGTAAAATAATCATTGGAAATTTAATTGGAATGACATTGAACACATAATTTAATTAGGTAAAATTGTCATTTAAAAAGTTTAGCTTTACCAACTTGTAAACAATAAGTCTGACTTTATTTATTTAAAGTTTGACTTTATTTATTTAAAATGTACCATGTTTATGTTTATATAGTTCCTGTGTCTTTCTGGCAAATATACATCCAGATATTTTGTACTGTTTAGTTATTATAATTGCTCTGTCAATATTAAATATCGCTGACACATAGATTAGTTCATTTTTTCTTTTGATTTAATTTATTTTAACTTTGTCCTAGGTCATGATTACTATGCCTTTTTTTAATTAACCTAATAAATTCTTCTCCTGTTCTTTATTTTATCTTAGTGTGCATCTCTCATTATTATAGTGTTTTCTGGAAGCAACACATTGTTGAATTCAAATTGTTAGTCTACTATCTACTTCTATTTTATGGGTAAATTCATCCTATTCACATTTTGAGCTATAAATACTTGTACATTTTTCTCCTTTTTCTTACTATTCTTTTCTCATTCTATTTACTTTATCTCTATATACACCTCTGCTTTATTACTACTCACTACTTTGTTCTCCTATTAACCTATCTGCCCTTCCAAGAGTCCCTCATTTATCCTCTCCCTCTACTCTATCCTCTTGTGTTCATTTCTTTCTGAATTCAGAAAAATTTTATTCTCTTCCAGTTATATATATTATTTTCTCTTTAACCTCTCTTTAATCTCTTTAATGACAGTGAGATTCCAGCACTAACCATCTCCCACCTCCTAGTTTCTTCTGTTTTAATTTTTCCTTTTATACCTCAGGTGAATGAGGTAATTACTCCTTTTTGTCTCTTCCCACGATTTTAGTTTTTATTTTAAATCACTTCATCATTCTCAACTCAGCTGAATCCTTTCTTAAAAAATACTTAAATAATGACAGTCATAAAAATGCTGCTAATATTTTCACATATAAACAATTTGACTTCATTGAGTTCTTTATAATTTGTATTCCAGATCCAAAAATCAAGTATTAAACAACACTGGTCTATAATTAATAAGTCTGACTTCTCATCCACCTAAGTATAGGTTTAAATAAAAAGAAATTATCTGACATAATTCATCTTCAGCCACTTTCTGGTGGGCAGTACGTCCTCAAGAATATTGTGTGCTTGATGGTCTCAATCTAAGCACATCCAGTTATGGAAATGACTTGTATTTCCCCTGAAAAGCCAAGTGCAATTATGATAGATCTCATCTTCAAAAAAAGTTGTAGCAATTGTAGCTCTGCAATGATCCTGATACTAAAGAGAGAAAATGCTACATAAAGACAAGAAACATTAATTCTAAAGAATGAAATTTCATTACACAAGATTCTCAGGAAATTTGAGATTTTTAGAACAAGAATAATCTTTAAATATTTTGCTATATTTAAAAAAGGAGATAATACTTTTAGTCAAACCCCAGATTTGTTTCAGGTATTTTCTCTTTAATAGGCTCCCACATAAAAAGTCAGCACATGATACAGAAAAAGTTTAGAAAGTCAGAAATTTTATGTAGATATACACACATATGTCCATGCACATATACATGTACATGTAATATTCTACATTATCAACATATTTTGGCTTCTAATACCATAAATATATACAATTTCTTTTTTGAAGTTAAAATAAGTAAAAAGTTTAAATTTGTGGAAAGAATGAGAAAGCCAGCAGACAATACATAAAGGCTAGAAATGGAGAGATATCCTTAAGAGTTTAGTAATTCATAAATACATAAAATGTATGCATTGTTATAATACTTGTACAGTAGGTGTTTTGCTGTTTAATAACATAAATGAACAGGTATACAATTTTTTTTTCATCTATTCATATCCCTACTGAAAAACGGATTGTGACAATGTTTGCATCTGAGGTTTCAAAGTGCTAGAAAAATAATAACCAGAACCACTCCAATCGGGATGTCTCCCTTTTTGGTCGTTCCTTTGGAGATCAAGTAACAATCTAATTTAAAAAGGAGAAGCAAGGAGAGTATCATTGTCTCCTGGGGAGGGGATAACATTTTTTGTCCACAGGTTGTGAAAGGAATATTAAACAGGTAAGCATCTATTCTTTCTTCATTTGGAAAGTTCTAAACAAATTTGAGCTAATGGACCTTGACTTACTGGAGGGAAGAAAGCAAGACTCTTAGTATGATTAAACCAACACCTATTATTTGCATTTCATAGGAATGAATCTGTAATTCACAATTAGATAGATATGTTTCACTTAAGCACAATTGTTCATCCCATCCCTATAATTATAAAAATGCTTTTGAAATTTAAAGGTGAATGAAACGATTTGTAACAAAAAGGAAATACAACTCCAAGCCTTGTCCAATTTTCTTTTGGGCCAGAACTAATTTGATTTTCACAGAAACAGAATCTCTGGATTGGAAAGAACATACCTCTGTAGCTATCTAGTCACCTTTGCCTGAACCTTTTTTTTTTGTCTCATTACCAAGAATGTTTTCCTCATATCAAAGCCAGATTTGACTTTTTCAGTCCCTAAGCTCCTTGATCTAGCATCAGAGATCCAGCAGAGAAATTTAAGATTTCTTTCACACAAAAATCATTCAAATATTTGAAGACAACTGCCATGAGATCCCTTAAGTCTTCTCTTCTTAAAAATACATAAGCCCAGTGTCTTCACATCATGTTTAAATCATGACAACTCAAGTCTGGGAGAGGAACTGTTTAGGAATGTTATGGGTAAGATGCCTGTGACACCCATGGAAAGATTTGTCCTTGAAGTAGCTGAATAGGAAGTTCTAGATATCAGTAGAGAGTTTCATTAGAAAACTATTTGGGGGACCATCTGGATAAAAGTTAAATTCCTGAGAATGAATAAAGTTTTTAAGGAAGACAATGTAGAGAATCATAGGTACATCCTTATTCTCCAGATTGAACCAGAAGAAATAAATCAAATGAAAGATTTTCTATAGGTAAAAAGAAAATGAGAGAAGGAAAGGGGGGAAACATATATAAGAGAGACAGAGCAAGAGATCTAAAAACAGAGATAAAAAGAAAGGTGATAGACATAGAGAATGTAGAAAAGAATATTGGAGGAAAGTGCATGCCACAAGAAATAAAAGAGAAAAAGAAAAGAGAGATGTAGGAAATAATCCCTTCAGTTTTCCCTAATGTCACTAAGAGGCAATGGTCTGCTCCTGTGCAGCCCTCAAATATTCCCCAAAAGAGTTACTTTATCATGACTGAAATTTCACATCTAAAATAATGAATCTGACCTATAAAACCTTTACATTAATTAACCATTTGTTCTGTGAGACTCAGCAAGAGCTGAGCAAAAAGAGCCAGGTTTCCTAAATTAGCACCCAACATATTCTTCCATCTACCTGACAATCAAAGAGCCATATGTTCCTCATAACTTAAAGATGTCCTAACTCCAATAGATTCTTTCCCCGCCCCAAAAAATTCACTGTGATAACTTGATGGCGACTTCTTAGGGGATAAGCCTGACTTCAACAAAACATAACACATCTTTAATAACACCATTCATTGAATCTAAACTTCTCCCCTCCATGGACATCTCTCCACATCATGATACAGTTAGTCCATGTCTCATCATCTCTGAAGATTTGAAGTGTATGAGATATGGAGGTGTATAAGTAAAAGTGCCCACCAACACTGGGAGATTCAATGATTTTGCCCAAGTCCTTGGTAACCAGTTTTTCATTTCCAGCAGACATTACTTAGTAGTGGAAGTGCCAGACAATATTGGATGATGTTTTGGCATTTCTAAAGAACTGCCTGAAGACTTCTTTGTGCTTATGGCTTACAGAATTACAGGCTGCCATCTTTATGCTATACATAAGTGCCACTTTTCTTCTGGACCTCATATGAAGCATCGCTAGAAGTGTGTGTCCAACTTAATGGTGGTGGTTTTCCTTGATTATGAATGTGGAGAGGATAATGCTAAAGAAAGATATCTCATTTTCACTTTCCCAACTACTTCCTTTTCAGAACCTTTCCAGCCTTTCTTCTATCTTTGTAAGAAAGTCCTGAAAAATGATTGCTCTCTCATGATCTGTCTCTAATTGAAAGAGATCAAGGAATATGTACTCATAGTTCAAAGAAAGTTTAAGCACTATATTACATACTTACCATGCATCTTGTAATTTTAGTACTAGAAAAGTCCTCAGTGGTGTGTGGAATAGATAAGGTGAAGAACTTACAGGAATGTGTAAATTCTTTTTCTGTATTTTATTTTCATTATTTCTGTGTTTCCCCTATGATCTATATAATATGTGCAGGCCTGTATTTACTTTACTCTTGGCCAGCTGTAAAACATACTTACTTAACCTGAGCTGATGACATTTATCAGTATTTGACATTTATCAATATTCGGTCTATTAGCTTGACCACTGTCTATATGAAGCCTGAAGGCCTGATTTTCTGTTTCCTACAAATCAGCTGATTTCGGGAAACAGAAACCTTCCATTCCAATCTCTCTGGACAGCCAACAACCAATTAGATGCCTCCCCCTCCCCTTCTCAATACTCTCTTACTTGTGATATTATGTCTTGTATAAAAGCTGTGTTATCTTTACTAATTCTTTAGCCATTATATCACGAGCTTTCTCTTTCTTATCTCATGATTGGACCCCTCATCCTCCCGAGGTTTTAATAAACAACTTTTCTGCTTTCTACTGAGTGATCTCTGAGTAGTCATTTTAGGTAAGGGTCTTCTACATCCCTCACAATGAGTACATATTGTCACCATTTTATTTCACACATAATAACTCCCTAGTCTAAATATGATTCTTGGACCTACCTCCCACCCCTCAACTAAGTGCATCATGTTTATATTGTGTGTACTCAAATATAATTTTCTTTATAAATATTGTTACGTGACAGCAAAGACTATTTTTTACATCCACAATTCCTAGCACATGGATTAATAAAATACTCTTTGAATCGAATTAAATGTATTCACTTATTCACAGAATCATCAGAAGAGAGACGTTAAGTTGATAGAGAATTTAGAAGTCATCTAGTCCAGAGCTTCTTAAACTCTTTCCACTCTCAACCTCCTTTCCTCTGGGAAATGTTTACTTAATCTTAGCTATATGACTATAAAAAAATAGGTATACAAATCAAACATTTACTAATTTTTAAAAAGTCTTAAAGAAATTTATTTTCAAGCAGTTCTTTCATACACATATAATTTGAGCATTTATTAAGGATGAAAATAAATTTGCATACTAATGAGATAGATGTGCTTGTTTATTTACAGAGAGAATTAAATTTTGGTGGCATATTTGATACAGTATGACAGAGTATTCAGAAATCTCATAGTGTTGCCAGATTTTTCTGTTGTTGGGTGTTAGCCCCAACAAGCTGCTCACAAATGAGGGTATGTTTAGCTAACAGTGCTTGCTCTTTCAGGCAGCACGGACCAGTACAGATTCCCTTTTAGCCTGCCTTCACTCTCCTACTGCTTCTTAACCATCACGGACTTGGTCCTCCTCCTCCCCACCCCCAACCCCGCCCCGTCCCGTCCCTTCTCTCTAGCCAAGCTCCCATCAAGTGCCTGACAATTACCTACATGGAACACAGCCGAGCTCACATCGCTAGTTCTATTATAAGACAAAAAGGATCCCTGTCCCCCGATTTATAAGCCACGAGGAACTCGGTAACCAGCTCGGGGCTGACTGGATCCCCTGAGCACACCCCGGTGAGCGTCACACAAACCAAATCGGCAGCGTTGAAGAGAGACAGAACTCTGCTCTAAAGTCCAGGTTGGCACACGTTGGGGATGGGGAGTACCGGGAGGGGCCCGGTTTGGGCAGCGTAAGTCACATGACGCTTTGTCAAAACTGGAGCGTTCGGAACGCCTCCGTGTCAATCTGAACGCAACCGGGCTTCCCAAATGGTCTCCCTTCCAAGTCCTGAAAGATCCAACCCCCTTTCAGCTGGCTCCACTCACAGCGTCAGTCGCCAGCGGATAAACTCCACAGGGATAGTAAAAAAGCGCCGATCTGAAAGTCCATCTTCCGCTTCAAATGCTCTACTCTCAGCGTGGTTCCCGGGAGATTATGTGGCAGGATCCTTTGGGGAGGGGAGGAAGACTATGCTTTCACAAAGATGGGAGGAACGAAAGAAAGTTGATTGGATGATCAACCTGTCTCCACTCTGCCCCAATCAAGGTTCCCCCTGTTAATCTCCTTCATGGGAGAAAAGACTGATCTGCGGCGGGCTCACGCGCTCATCTCCACCCCGCGTTCTGACCTGGGTGGCCATCCCACCGCCAATCCTGGTAAGCACCTCTCCGCTTTTGGGAAAGGAAACAAAATTCCCACAGAATTTCAAGACGAGGAAGAGAAGCAAAAACCTATGGCCCAGCACTCTCCGAGTGAGGACCCTGGCGATCGGGCAGGTTTCTTAGATTACATAAGAGCATTATTAGGTCTTCAGGCAGGTAAGGTGCGAGATGGCAGCCCCAGTGGACAAGACTCCTAACCTTGGCCCTGGCTTGCGGGTTCCCAGGACTGCGCCTTCCGAGAGAGGGAGTAGGTGTTCAACGTATCCAAAGGAAGGCTTTCCTTCGCTAGTTCTCGAAGAAAGAAGAACCGAAGATAGGCTCTTCGGTGACTTTAGAAACTTTGTGTTTTCCATTAGCCGCCTGCTTTGCTTGGTTTAGACTCCACAAACATCAAACCTCCCTGGAATAAACGGGATACCTGAAATCTGACTCAGATTTTGATGCTCAGTATTTTCTCAATTCCTTCAGTTAACCTCTCCCCTGCGATTGAAGAGCACCACAGAAGAGCAATAAACTGGAATAGCTCAAAACTTAACAGTAATTATCTACTTTACATAGGTCCCAGGTGCTCTCCTGGTAGCCTCCACCTCCTTTCCCTTCCTTTTGTGTGTTAGCTTCCTTCTTGGTCCTTGAGACAGGATAGTCTTTTGTTTCATTTCGTTTTGTTGGAATCCCGGATGCGTAAAAGCAGTGCAGGGCACACAGTAGACGCTTAGGACGTGTTTATTCAGTTTAATTGATCTCGACTATATTTACACAAATACTTGCACGCTCGCACTCGTATTCCTCAGTTGCAGCCCTCAGCCTAGGAGACAAGCTTCCACAAGCTGGATTTAATTGAGCATTTATCGTCCTTCCCGTGGGTCTCAAAAATCGTCCTGCTACTAGTTCCGTATCTTTCGCCCTAGAGAGAATGGCAGCAAATGATTGGTAATATGCAAACCTTCTAAGGTAAGCTGGGATGGCGCTTCGGGCACTTTCATGAACCCCAGAGGCTGAGGCGCTTTCGGGACCGCAGGTCCACAGATATCCCAACCCAGTCCCCATCCTTGGGATCAGAGGCCCCAAGGACTTGGTGACCCGGCCTTGGACACTCTTTATTAGGTTTTTCCCCTAGGACAGTTTATCTGAGGAAGATAGGGAGGAAAGGAATTAATCAACAATGAACAAAATGTATTAAAGCACTTTACTAAGCACCAGACACTTGGTGAAATTAAAGAAACATCTTTGCCCCCCACCCCCCCAAAAAAAGTGAAAATATTGTCTTTGTCCTAAAGGAACTCGCCTTCCAGAGGTTGTGGATCCCAGAAGATTTTCTCAGAAACAAGCCAGGGTACTTTGTGGAGGAGGAAAAGGCTATGCTTTGGAAGGAATGAGAGAAAGGTTATTGGAGGATGGAAGTTGCCCCTCTCTGCCAAAAACAAGGGTTCCTCCAGTTAATCACTTTCCAGGGAGCAAGCCAAGTTGATCTGTGGCCAGCTCACATGCTCATCTTCACCCCACATTCCCTTCTTATCACCCAAGTCTAAGTGATTGCAAGCTGAGGTTGATGATTTCCTACAAGGAGCAGGGCTGCATGCACAACTGGAGTTCAGAAGGCTTTGATGTAGGAGTAGAGATCCTGTCTGTTGTCTTCTTACACTGAAAGTGATCCTGTAACTGGGGTTCCTGGGCGATCAATTATCTGGGTTCTGAATACAGCCTAGCTTCAGGAGTCCATGCGCTCTGGATCACTGAGAGGGCACACATTGAATGCTGGGACAGTCTTGAAGCTTCCCCCTGGGCTCAGATTCCTGCCATTTGGAGAGAGACATAATCTCAAGATTTCCTGGGTAAAAGAAGCAATTGAGAGGGCTGTGGAAAAGAATCATGCATTCAGGCCAAAGTAGAATAAAGTTCTCTTCTCCACTTTCAGAGGGAGCCAAGGAGGAAGGTTTTTGTGAAGGTTAAGCATGGGGGAGTGGGGGGTGGGGTGCCTTAGTTGAAAAAGACTTTCCTAGAACAGTTAATTCTTGTCAAGACCCTCTTTTCCCAGCTATCTGGGATGAGGAGGAGAGGCAACAGCAAAGCTTAATAACCAGCTCCAAACCTTGGTTAGTCTTTCCATGGGGGAGGAGCTCCAGGTGCTGGCCAACCAGCTGTGCAGGATTTTCTGGTTTAGAGAATTGCATCTATTTGTTTGTTTTTTTTAATCTCTGCAAATGATTGGCATATTGAAAAAGTTTTATCCCTACTTTCTACTAGCTGATAAAATGGGGAAGCAGTAAGAAATTGAAGATTAATTTATAAATAAAACTTTTCTACAATATCCTTTACTGGTAGCTATTCATCTTTTGTGGATTCATATTTCTAGATCTCTTATAGTGATTGTTAGGCTACTTGAAATTTTGATGTTTCCATGAAAGGGCTAGGAGAACAATTCTTTCCCAAGGAGAACTTCATTGTCTCAGTGAAGGAAAACTGCTCAACCTACAATCAGTTACAACTTTTTTCTTAGACGATTACTCATATCCACTTAAACTCATATCTTTCTCTCCCAGCTAACTTTATACCTTCCTCATTTGACATTTCTGTATTCTCAAAATATTAGAAATAGCTTAAACTTTGGGGGAATTTGGGAGGAACTTGCGATATCATCTTTCAAAGATTCTTAACCTGGGGTCCTTAAATTGTTATAAAAATATTTTTCATACCTGTATTGAATATAATTGGATTCTTTGTAATACTATATATTTAAATTTATGTATTTAAAAGCCTTCTGAGAAGATACTTCACTAGGCAGCTAATGGAATTTTTGACACAAAATTCTTGACAATCACATTTTTTTTTTATTTTTATTTCTCTAAATAGTATTTTGTTTTTTCCAGTTACATGTAAAGATAATTGTAAACACTGATTTTTATAAGATTTTTGAGTTTTTATGTCCAAAGGGCTTTCAAATTGTGCATACCCTTTGATCCAGCAATGTTTTCAGTGGGCTTGTATTCTAAAGAGATCACAAAGGAGGGAAAGGGACCCAAATATGCAAAAATGTTTGGGGCAGCCCTTTTTATAGTGGCAAGAAACTGCAACCTGAGTGAATGCTCATCAATGGGAGAATGGCTGAATAACTTATGGTGTATAAATGTTATGAAATATTATTGTTCTATAAAAAGTGATCAGCAGGACGATTTCAGAGAGGCCTGGAGAGATTTAAATGAACTGATGCTGTGTGAAGTGAGCAGAAACAAGAGAATATTTATACACAGCAACAATAAAACTATTTGACAATCAGTTCTGATGGACATGGCTCTTGTCAATAATGAGAGAATTCAGGTCAGTTCCAATGGTCTTGTGATGAAAAGAGCCATCTATAGTCAGAGAGAGGACAGTGGGAACTGAATGTGGACCACAACATAGTATTTTTACTCTTTTTATTGTTTGCTTGCATTTTGTTTTCTTTCCCATTTTTTTCTTTTTGATCTGATTTTTCTTGTGTAGCATGATATTTGTGGAAATATGTATAGAATTGCACGTTTACGATATATTGGATTACTTGCCATCTAGGGAAGGGGCTGGGAAAAGGGAGGGAAAAATTTAAATATAAGGTTTTGTAAGGATAAATGCTGAAAATTTTCCATGTATATATTTTGAAAATAAAAAGCTTTAATTTAAAAAAAATACCCCCCCAAAAAAAGATTTTTGAGTTCTAAATTTTTCTTTGATACACACACACACACACACACACACACACACACACACACACCACATAGTGATGAGGATGCTTATATTTAGGCATGGGGCAATTTATGGATGTAGGGGCAATTTTTTGTTATGTTAGAAGAATCATTCTGGTTAGGAGTGGGATTCCTTGTGTTACTTCTGGCACTCAGAAGTGGATTATAAACAGCTTTGTTTCTCAGAGCAGATTTATAGAAGAATTTCTTCTAATATATTGATTACTTTGGTTCAAAGATACTTGTGGAGTTCCTTAGGTAATGCTGCTTAAATCTGCTGGAAATAAGACATAGTATAGTTTAGTAGGATCTTACAAAACCTAATCACATTGGCCTATCAATAATTAGTTCAAGTTGAAAAAGCTAATTCAAATCTTATGGATTTAATAATATTATTGTGAAGATCAAGTTAGCATCCTGGATACCTTAGAATCAGCTGGAGTCAGGATAAGCAAAAGTACTTAGTCTTTATTCTTGGTCCTTAGAAATAGGATTGAATTGGATGGAAACAGAATCTCCACAACCTTCCTTCTTTGTCTTCCACCTGGAAATGACGCTGGCTAGTCTTACTCCATCCCCTAGTCCCTCCTACAATTCTCTATATACATCAATTATGGAGCCAACACAGGATAGTGGGAAGGGCCATTTTCCAAGCATATGCTTATAGAGTATCGGCCAATTGGTAGCCTTAAGTGCTCGAACTGACCTCAGTGCATCGACTCAAAAGTTTCATCCCTTTACATCTCCCATTTTCTTTTGTTTTAGAACACAAGTGGTCACATCATCCCTGACTTCTCAGGGAGGGGAGAACCCCAAAAAGGAGGTGATCACTCCCCCCCCCCCCCCCCCCCCCCCCCCCACATCTCAGGAAGGGAGATGAAAAGCACCAGGGAAGTGGGGATTGCTAGCAGGTTTC
The DNA here is from genome assembly GCF_902635505.1 of Sarcophilus harrisii. NCBI lineage: Eukaryota > Metazoa > Chordata > Mammalia > Dasyuromorphia > Dasyuridae > Sarcophilus > Sarcophilus harrisii. The sequence continues at coordinate 517,837,997 of NC_045428.1, forward strand.
TGGGATGAAGGGTTTTATTAGAAACAGCTATGCACAAACCCATCAGCATGGGAGGTATTACACAAGCACATAGCAATAACGAACAAGCTGTTAGTCATGACTCTCCCCACAGTCAGTGCAGGCTCAATGGCGTATAACAAACATGAATTGTACACGCAAATAGTGATATAAGAAACAATATAAATCAACATGGTATTGTAAAAGATTTCCAGAAGTTCTGGAAGGAGGGTATGTAAATAACAATTACACAGACGTCTTCTTCAGCTGCCAAGAGATAATCCAAAACCAATCTATTGTCCATTGCTTCATGTGTGAGGGAATCCAATGATACCCCACAAGTTTTTGAAGTCCTGCAACAGTCTTTTTACGTGTTAGGGAATCCAATGATTCCAGCAGATTTTGAAGTTCTGCAACAGTCTTATTTCTCAGAAAATCCAATGATTCCTGAGGGTTTTCAAGTCCTACAACAGTTTTATCATGTCTCAGCGAATCCAAAGATTCCTGAGGGTTGTGAAGTCCTACAATTTTTGATGTCCATGAGTCAAATGCCATAACTGCCAGACTCTTTCAGTGGTGGGCACAGTCAGAGACAGAACCACCCGATGTTTCTTCTGTCTTCTTCATTTCACGGGTCTGCTCTGTCTCTCTCCAAATGGACAAGGCAAATACGGCTTGTTGGCACCCATCTGATTCCTTCTCCATCTGTAGAGATACAAGCAAACCCTTTCCCCCAAGCAATTAACCTATCTGGTCCCTTCCATTCACCACTTTCTGGGTCTCTCCACATCACCTGGTGATTATTTAAAGATAGTGGAGCTGCTTGCACTGGACACTGCCCTTCCAGTGGATTATAAAATCTGTCTGCTGGAGCCAGTGCATCTTTGTCAAAAATCAAGAAATTAATAGTATAAAGAGCGAGATTTAGAAGTTCTCTAGGGACTACCATCAGCTATAGAGGGACCCACCCCCGTATCAGCATTACTACACTCTAGCACACTATAGTTGTTGCAGGTTACCTGTGGCTCCTGTTTCTTTTGTTTTGGAGAAGTGTCTCAATGTTTCTATTTCTCCTCTCTACTATTGCCTGTCCTTGAGGATGAAAAGGTATGTTAGTGGTGTGTTAAATCTTATACTGTGCACAAAAGTGTGCAAAATGTTTAGAAGTAGTATATGCAGGTCCATGGTCTGTTTTTATTGCTTGTGGCACACCCATAATTGCAAATGCTTGTATAAGGAATTCAGTGACTACTCAGGCTGGGTCTTTTGTTGCTGATATTGTAAAAGTGAATCCTGAAAAAGTATCTACCACAACATGGATAAAAGACAACCAAAAGATTTATAATGGGTCACATCCATTTGCAAATTTCACTGGGTCTGAAGCCACTAGGGTTCTTCCCTGGAGGCAGTATAGGAGCATTGAAAAGAAGGAAAGCTGTACAGGCTTTTACTATGCTCCTAGCGTCCTCTCTTGTTATTCCAAATTATAAACTTAAAGCTCGAGTAGCCTGATGATATTAAAAATGAGATTCTTGGACTTCTTGAAATAAAGGCGATATTGGCCAGCATACTTAGAAGGTGATCTGCCTTTGAATTACCATCAAAAATAGGACCTGGAAGTCCACTATGAGAGTGGACATGCAAGATATAAATCTTACCTGGATGCTTTCTCACTTGCTCTTGAAGTTCCTTAAAGAGCTGATATATATATTAGAGGCTACAAATTTTAATTGGGCTGTGGCAATTCTTTGTACTACACTTACTGAATAGGCTGAATCAGATATATTTATATCTCCTGGATAATAAGTAAGAGCTAGAATGATTGCATACAGTTCATTCTGCTGAATGGACTGAAAAGGAGTTCTGACTACTCTCTTTATAGTTAAGTCACAAGAGTATACAGCACAAATATTACATTTGGATGCATCTCTAAAGATAGTTGGTCCTTTAAGAGGAACTTTAGAAACCTTTTCTTCAAGAATCCATCGCTAATTATGTAATAGTCTGGTGATCTTTAATGGAGACTCGTGTAAAATTTGAAGCCATGACTAATAAAATTTGCCAGTCTGTGATGGTTTCACAACACACTAATTTGTGCATTAGTATAAAAGGTGTATATATTGTCAGGTCTTATCCCAGATAATTGTACTGCTCGCTTAATGGCCTTTAATAAAATTCTAGCCACAACCACTGGGTAAGGAGTAAGCTTTGTTCTGGTTGTGCCGGGAGGTTCACCCACTCTGTCACAATGTCTCCTTGATGAAGGACTGTTATGGGTGCCTCTTGTGCAGCAAAAACTGATATTTCCAAGGATTTTTGAGTGACTCTTTCAACCACATTGGATAAAGCCAGTTCAACTTCTCCCAAAGTCTCTTGAGCTTCTTTTGTAAGCTGGCATGGTGAGTTTAAAGCACTGTCTCCCCTTAAAATGTCATATGATGCTTGTAACTGACAGGTAGTCAAACCTAACACTGGATGCATCCATTGGATATCTCCTATCAATTTCTGAAAGTTATTTAAGATGTTTAGCTTCTCTGTTCTTAAGGACAGTTTTTGTATTGTATGCACCTTAGGATATACTTCATATCCTAAATATTGAAAAGGAGCATGTCTTTGAATTTTTTCTGGAGCTATGTGCAATTTGTAATTCCTTAGTGTTTCCATGGTCTTTTTTAGACATGCTTCTAACATTTATTCCTCAGGTGCACATCCCAATATATCATCCATGTAATATAATAGCATAACTTTTGGAAATGCTTTTTTTTTTTACTGGAGTAAGAGCAGCAACAACATAAATTTGACACATAGTAGGGCTGTTTTTCATTCCCTGTGGCAAAACTGTCCATTCATATCTTTTATAGGGCTCAGCCAAGTTAACTCTGGGCACTGAAAAGGCAAATCTTTTCATATCCTCCTTATCTAGAGGGATAGAATAGAAACAATCCTTAATGTCTATAACCCAAAGAGGCCATTCTCTAGGCGATTGAGTAGGAGATGGAAGCCCAGGCTGAAGAGTTCCCATAGTTTTCATCTGTTCATTTACCTTTCTTAAATCAGTCAACATCCTCCATTTTCCAGATTTCTTTCTTATAACAAATACTGGGGATTTCCAAGGACTTAGAGAAGGTTGTAAGTGTCCTTGGTCAAGTTGCTCCTGTACTATATCTAATAAGGCCTGAATTTTATCACTACTTAAGGGCCACTCTTCTATCCACACTGGTGTATCAGTTTTCCATTGGATAGGAACAGGTGAAAGTATTGGCAGGCCTTCAACAGCAGCCCTGCCTAAAAAAACTGAAGTACTCATTTGTAATCCTGATTGTTGTAAAATGTCTCTTCCTCACAGATTGATGGGGATTTTTTTCAACTATAAAAGGAGTAAAGACTCCTGTTTAACCTTCAAATATCCAGCTCAAAGGGGTAGCACTAACTTCAGCTATTATCGATCTTCCTACTCCAGACATGTAGGTGTCTGCTTTAATCTTTGGCCAGTAGCTGGGCAGTTGGCCCCTCTAATGACTGTACAATCTGCACCTGTGTCTACCAATCCTTCTAGTGGTATGCCATTTATATAGATAGTGAGCATAGGTCGGTCAGCTGTAACTACTTCTGTCCAGTATGTTCCTGGATTTTGTTGCTCAGAGTCAGAATCTGGACGACTATCACCAGATTGCTTATTAGGAGTCTGTATCAGTAAACCTGATGCTACTACTTCTCCTGGTTGATAAGTCACACATTGTCTACTTGTATTAGTGACTGGGATATTATCTACACATTCCCCAGTTTCCCACATCAGTGTGTGGATAGACACTGTTTTGTCCATACTCTCAGGAGGGGAAATGGTCAAGCCTACTGTGCCTGGAGGCAAGAGATCAGATTTCATCTCTAAGGTATATCTCAATTGTCCCAGCTGCATACAACTATTTTCCAATTGTAATCCCTTTCTCCCATCAGATGGCTTCCTGGCTGATTGGTCATGTCTGGGTACTGGACTTCTAGGCATTCTCTGGATGTGGCATTGCCTGCCATCATGCCCCAAGTATTTTTTTGTTTTGGGCCCTGGGGCTTGGCCCCTCATCCCATTTCCCTGAATCAGTCTACATTCTGATGCCCAATGGAAGCCTCTGTTGCATTTTGGACATGGGTTATTGGGTCTTGTTCTCCCGCCCTGTTTTCTCATTCTATTTCTATACCTACAATGAGCTTTCAGATGCTTTACTTTACCACATTGAAAGCATTGACAAGTTTTTCTGGAAGTCCCTTGCCAAGAGGTACCCTGTCTTCCCATATTCAGATCTTGGGGAGTCTGCATCATAGCCTGGCTCTAAAAGGTATTTGTGCCCACTGTGGCACAGCATCTTATGATCTCCTCTAAAAAAGCATTCTTGTGTAGTTCTTGATTAATTATTCTATAAACCTCATTAGCATTTTCTTTAGCAAGCTGCCTTATCATAATTTCTGTTGCTGAATTTTCACCAATTCTTATGACAGCTGTCTGCAGACATCCCACAAAATCTGCAAAGGGTTCATTTGGCCCTTGTACTATTTTTGTGAAGGCCTCTTTTTTGTCCTGTTTACCTGGGATAAAATGCCACACTTTGATAGCAGCAGAAGCAATTTACTCATATGCTGCTATGGGGCAATTAATCTGTACTTAAATTTCTGTATAAGAACCTACACCTGTTAGTTGGGCATAGGTGATTGGAGTATTAATTCCACTTTGACTATTTCGTTGGGTTTGTATCCTACAGAGCCACAACAAGTTTTTGTCCAGGTTCTAAGCATACCTGTGCTATAGATCCAGTCACTAGGGGTTAAGACTTCATAAGCCACATTCTGTAATAACATCTTAACATAAGCTGATGTAGCCCATAAAGAATACAAGCCTTTTTCAGGTCTTTGATGATTTCTAGATCAAAAGGAGTGTATCTTCTACTTTCTTGACCTGAAGAGTTAAACTGTTGAATGAGAGGATACATTTCTATTCTCAAATCAGCTGTATTCTGCCCTTCTTCTGTGTCTTTAAGTAGTATCTTTTGCAATCTTGTCATAGAAGGGCATGATTGCTGAGGGGAAGGTGCTGATAATATCACTCCTCCTCTTGCCTGCACCCTGGAAGGTGAAGTTGATGGGAGGGTATCAAGGACCTGCTCTGGTGTAGGAGGGGTTGAAGCTGGACCTTGAGAGTGAGAATCACCATGCCTTTCAAATTCACTTAAGTCCTCATGTCCTCGGGCATTATTGCCATTAATCTATCCTTTGTCTTCCTCTTTTTCCTCACATTTCCTCATCTGGCCGTTTTTAAAACTTTTTTATAACTAGTGGGATTCTTTGAGGCCAATTGTATTAAATTGTACAAATAGAATGTTTTCTTGGAAATTGAATCAGGACCATTATCATTATAGTATTCACATAGTTGATCTCTTACTAGTTTGCAAATATCTGCCTCTATTTCTTCTTCCTTGAAGAACCAAGGGGATATACATTCTAATGTATCTGAGAGTCCATCAATCTGCTCCCAAGTTACAATCAAACCCTGTCTCTTTATCAGTCTGAATATACTTATTGTGATCCTCCTTTGGGATGGGGTTGGGAGTGGAAGAGAATCTTTTCCTAATATCTGCCCCCTTTCAGATAGAAAATGAGAGTTACTAGTTTAGCTTTTAACAAAGTAAATTCCCCGTTTGTCTTAAAATGCACACCCTATTTTCTGGTCACCTGGGTCTTCTTCAGGAAAATTAGGGTCCTTGGTTCACACGTTGGGCACCAAAATGTAAAGGCCAGGCTATCTCCCTGGAGGCTTCAGGATCAGCCAGAGTCAGGAGAAGTAAAAGTCCTTGATATTTAGGGGAAGAAATGAAGGAGAAGGACAAACTTGTACGAGCTCCGTACCAACCTCCCTTCTCCTGGTCCTGCTGCAAAGTTCAGTTCTCTCTTGCTTCTCACTCCACACCCAATCCTTACCTACAATTCTCTTAACCCCAAACATTGAGCCAGCATTAACCAAGAGAAGAGAAATTCCAAGCATATGCTAATAGAGTCATTGTCCAATAGGTAATTAGCCTTAAGTACTTGGTTGTCTGATTCAAGCAGATCTTGTAAGAGTTTCAGCCCTTTACAATCATGTATAAGGGACTTGATTCTTCTCAGCAATACTATGATTCAAGACAATTACAATAGACTTGGAATGGAAAATGCCATCTGCATTCAGAGAAAGAGCTATGAAGGCTGAATGTAGACTGGAGTATAGTATTTTCACCTGTTGGAGTGGGGGGTGTTTACTTGCTTTTTCTTTTCCCCTTTTGGTCTGTTTTTTGATATATAATGACAAATATGGAAATATGTTTAGAAGGATTATATATGTTTAGCCCTTATCAGATTGCATATTGTGTTAGGGAGAGGAGAGGTAGGAGACAGGGAGAACAATTTGGAACACAAAATCTTATAAAAATAAATGTTGGAAATTGTATTTGTAAAAACACTATTGAGGTAAAAAAGAACATTTGCTATATATTTATAATCCTATGACTGACTAAATGTGAAAGTAACATGACAGGAGATTTGACAAACTGTTAAGTTTATTAAATACAATAGATTCAGTATCATTCAGAACCACCTCAACCTATTTTCACATGAATTTGCTTATGCTGTTATCTAGTAGGGGTAAAGAGGCCTGGTAGATGATTTATCACTATGAATGTCATTCATGAAAGTAAGGATAGTTCTTGCATATCTGTCTTCTTCAACAATTTCATCCCAGGACTAAGTGCATATGAAAAACGTTTTTCCTTCCATGTCTTCATGTTGAAAACTCCCAAACATATAAATAGGATATGTTCTACCTGAGAAGCCAGGAACAATTCTGATTGCCCTCTTTTTCTCCTCAGACAAATCATAGAAATGGCATCTCTCTGACAGTCTATGTCCTATAAAAAGGAAATAATATCAGTTGAAAAGAAAGGATTTCAATATCTTTCCGGAAAGGAAATCTTTACTTGCATCCTATAGAGTTCGTTCTCATGATAATCCCAGAGCAAGAATTTTCTGTAAATAATTATGCTATGCTTGGGAAAGGAAATAGCAATTCTCATTGAAAATTGGAGTTCTCTATGTCAGGAGTTCTATTTTTCTCTAATACACTGCCATATCTGTTTCTAGAGCATCCATTTAAGGGATAAGAAAGCTTTCAAAGCAAAAGATTGCATTTTGATCTTTCTGATTTTAAGTCGGGCAAAATGGCCAACTGAGCAGTGTGAACTCCTCCTGCTTGAAGTAAAGACCAGGGTAACTCCAATTATAAGAATTACTATTCACACATAAATAATCCCTTGTCTTTAGAAGCAGCAATTCCTTCCTGAGCTGGGAATGCCCAGGTTTCTCCATCTATCATGGCCTGAGCAAAGAATTAAAAGTTGTTTTCCCATTAAAAAAAAGTCCTCATAAAACTAAAAACTGTTCATTATTGGCATAGTATAATTAGCCAATGATCCAGTTCTCTAGTGTTCTAAAAATCATAAGTAAGTTGGATCATCAAGGTCCTTAGGGTTTACCTCCTCAAATTCCTTCACTCCTTTAGATCATCATGCAGCAAAGAGAAACACTGGGAGAAAATTATGTCTCCATGTGTCTATTAACTGGAGCAATAGGTTCTTAAGGTACAGATGTGTATTCCCCAAATATTTGAAGGTTTATTTCTTAATACAGATCTTTCTGAGGAATCTCATCTCATAGGGCTGTCAGGATCTGAGTATCAAAGTCTTAATATGTCCCACCATGTCCAAAGTAAACATACAATAAGCCCTCAAAGGAGAGGACCCATTAAATATAGTCATGCATCTCTTAGTTCCTGGATTTTTATTTCATTTCCAAAACATATTCTAAGATAATAAATTGGGAAGAAATCTCAGAAGTCATTTAGTACAACACAGCTTCCATCTGTCACACTCATGCAGAAATAAAAAGTTATAAAATGAATTTAAGGCTACAAAGAAAGTGTCAGGAATAACAGAATTGTTTATACTTTTGATTTAGGAACTTCTCCTTGGACTACTATATTCTCCAGTGCCTCGTCTATATTGATCATCTTACATATTTTAGGATAGAGGCATATAGTATTGTTTACTAAAATCATTTTCTGTCTAGTCTCTTAGGAAAACACTTCTGAGTTCTAATACCTATTGTTTTCTACTCTTCATAAATGAAGGTCTATGAAGAAGGTCTATAAAGTTACTATATGCCAAGAACCATATTCAGATGTCCTAATGTCTCAAACTGACCCCCAAATCCCCTGTGTGCCTCCTATATGCCCTACTTTCCTGCCTCCAAGCAAGATTTCCCGTCCTTGACGCTTCAAATGCTGCTAGGAAGAAGAAAAGACAGAGCTCTCAACTAATCTCATGGAGTTTGTTCTTCCCTTCATGTGTTTTTCTTCTTGTTTTTTCCCCAAAACTCTACTCTGGGTCAACTTCTCTTTTCTATCTTTTGACATGTTCCAGACAAATGAATTTATCTATAGTATCAGAGTTTGAATAGCAGAAATATTCAAGACCAATCACACTTTTTATAGGTGGTTTGCCTCCTAGAACTTTTGTGAGGAAAGCTTAAAGATTCTAAATCAAAGGACTTTACTTACTTTCAAAGACTTTTAAAAATTCGATCACCTCAGTGATATAAGAAACATCCAATCTTGTTATGAAAGGTTGCAAATTCAGCCGAATACAATTGCTAAACAAAAGAGAAATCAATCATATTGGACAATCTGTGCCCTTCATTGTACTAAATGCCCTATTTCCTGTACCTCTGAGTAAAAAATGATCTATGTATTTGGATTCTTATTAGTATCTTCTTATTAGTAAGTTTTTATTAGCAAGTTCATTTCAAGAACGTGATTCTCTCCATGGGAACTTAAACCTTTCTTTAACCCTATGAGACCAGGAATGTGCCACATGTGTTTGGCTTCACTTCTACAATCCCAGGAACTAGCCACTCCTTGGAACACAATGGATGTCAGTACAGGTTGGCGCCCTCCCTGATATCTATATTAATCAAGTTATATCTTGAAGCCCATCTGTCATTTCCTTCTCCTATATATAACATTCTATATGTAAGCAAGTTGGCTCTGTGCCTTCTTTGTTTTTAAGCTCTATAAAAACTGTTCAGTTTAATTGTCTTTGGGCTTCACCCACAGAGATAATAATCTGCCTGGGATGAGACTTTTCCTGATCGAGTTTGAAGGCTGCAGAATCGGGCCCCCAGCCACTTTTCAGTAGGTGCTCCCTTGAATCGGTGATGTTCTCTCTTTTTCTTCTATTTTAATCATAATTGTCATTATTCTTCATCTTTTATGTATTATTTACTGTATTGGTTGTTATTGTAGGCAATCTATTCTGTGTATTGTATAATTAAATTTTACTTTCACTTTAATTGAGTCAGAGAGCGTCATTTATAGGAGCGAATCCGAACTTTCCCCTAAAATCACCTAACAACCTCTTTTGAGTGAACATGTGGGTTCATTGTCCCCCAATCCCTTACCACCAACCCCAAACTAAACTACTTATCATATAGAAAGAAACATACCTTTCCAAGATTTCTGCCATATCCTGGGGGAAAAAAAGATCAGTATAGTTATGAATTATTTCTCCTAAAACCTTTTCAGGAGCCTCAAAATCTCCATAGCTTCTCAGTCCTAAGCAGGGACTTAATCACTGCTCTTTTTTATTTTCCTGATTTCACTGACCCTCAACTTGGAAACCTGGATTCTGCATACAAATTTTCTTCCCATGCTAGGAAGTACTTGAGCAGTTCCTGTGTTGTACTAGGAGAAGTATGTTCAAGAAAACAGTCTCCAAATGACAATCTGTTTTATCTCATTAGTGACAAGGCCTATACAGGCATTCTCTATCATAAGAGGAGTAGGGGGAAGAGGGATGAAGTATTGATAACTAGAAATGAGTGAGTATCATTTGTACTTATCTCCAATAGTAGAGAAGCCATGAATGTTCCAGTGCCTCTCATTCCAGCTGCTGCTGCTTGGACATATTATAAATCCAAATGAGAGGAACCAGGATTCCTAGGTTTCAGATTCTTGAATCACTTGGCCCCAGCTCCAATACCTAGAGCCCTCCAGGATACTCTTAAGCCAAAGTGTCTGTAGTCATACATCTCATCTCAAAAGTGAACCTACTTCTTTTCCCCACAGGAAACAGAAGATAACATATGTCAAGAAATAAGGCCAGATCCCAAAAGACAACTGATGAGTTTATTGTAGTCTCACCTGTAGCACTGCTACATCTGGCTTGTGCAACTTTTCCTCCAGCTCTGTAATCACAGATGTTAGGCATCTATTTTGGTTGGACATCATGGTCTCCCATTCCTTCTTTTTCTGCATGATATGATGTTCTTGTATGGCTTCTATTTCCTTCAGCCTTTGATTTAGCTCATTGAACTTTTTGTTCTCCTTCCCCACAAAGAATTTTTTCTCATTTGCTTTTTTCCAGGGCAGATATTCCCATATTCGCTTAAGTACCTTCTGAAATGTTCCTCTTCTATTTGTAAAGTCCTGAAGAGAGAGATATTAGTGATACACTGTAGTGAATTCCCAGGAAGCTAGAGACTTTGGTGTTCCCCTCCTCCTAAAATTAATGAAGGATGCATTTAAGCATGAAATAATAAGAAAACATAATATCCTGGCACAATTACTGGGGCACTGTGAACTCTACACAGGATCGAGTGTCCAGAAATTAACATGTTTCAGAGAGTTAGATCATAGAAAACAGAAACCAGGTTTGGTCACAGAGCAATGCTTTTCATAATAACATATGGTTTTAAGATATATAAGCAGCATGCTTTCTCTTAAATAAAAACTTGTTTAATTATCAGCAACCCCGTTCCCTATTTTCAATGGCCACTAGACCATTTGTGTTGTACTGGTCTCAATATATCAAGGGCAGCACCCAATTCTCTCCTTCCCTGACGGCTCAATGTGGCATGATGCAAAGAACATTGGCATAAGTAGGAATCAAGTAATTAGGATTCCTATCCTAGCAGTTGTGTGAATTGGGAGAAAGTTACTTAACCTCTGATTTCAGTTTTATTTTTTAAAACTTGTAGAGGGCAGGAACTCTGAAAAGGTATACTTAAGAGGCAGTATGATTGATGTAATCTTACAACAAAGATATTAACTCAATGGAATTGATGAGATAATGATTCCCTAGTGATATAATTATTGGTTTATACTCAGTATGATGAACTGATGTAATTGTAATAGGTTATTTAAGAGGTCAGAGTCAGACGAAAGTCAGAGACTGAGATGTGCAGACTGCTGACTGGTTGACTAGAAGAGTCAAGAGGCTGTAGACTGGCTGACTGACTGACTGCTGGTGCAGACTGGGAAACTAAAAGATGCAATAAAGACTTTGGACTTTATTCCTGATTATTCTTGTGGTGATTATTCTGCTGAGACCAAGGCTCAGTTCGGAAGACCTCCAGAAAGCTAGCCAGGACAAAACTGGAGCTTTTTTATACATGGATGACATCTAAGGACTTTTCCAATTTGGATTTTTAATAGTTCTTAAAGAGACCTTCAAGCAACTTAATTTCAATTTGACTTTATCATCTTTCTTATCCCCAAAGAATTATCTTTCATCCAATCCTTTCAAGTCTAATTTAATATTGGACACCATGTTTGGATACTTACAATTCCCCCCTGCTTCTAATTTATAGGAAAGATTTTCCTCCTTCATTATTCCAAACATGGTTTCTTAATTCCTAAAGTTCCCTCTAATACTCCCCAAGTTCAGGATTTTTTTCATTTCTCTATTTTTTAAAATTTCTGCTTCCCAAGCCCCTCAACATCTATGAAAACATGTAAATTTTGAATTTGATAGTGAATCTTTCATAATTCATAATTGCATAATCTTTCATAATGAAATTCATCATTTCATAATACTCCATTGGGGGGCAATTTATTTTTAAATCTTCTGCAGAAACTCTTTTCCTAGCAGATAGTTGCAAAACATTTTTTTCATCAAGTATCTCTGAAAGTCTTCATTTCTCAAATATATGGAGAAACTCAAGTTTATAAAAAATACAAGCTATTTCCCAGATGATCAATGGTCAAAAAATATGAACAGTCTATTCAGATGAAGAAATCAAAGGTTGTCTATAGTCATACCAAAAAAATGCTTTCAATCATTCTTGATTAGAGAAATGAAAATTAAAAACAAATAACCCATCAGATTGATTAATAAGAGAGAAAAGGAAAATGATAAATGTTGGAGAAGATGTGAGAAAATTTGGAAACTCTTCATTATCAGTAGAGTTGTAAACTGATCTAACCATTCCAAAAACCACTTTGGAATTGTGAGTTAAGGGCAACCAAATGGTAAAACACTCTTTGATCCAACAATACCACTTATTAGGTCTGTATCCAAAAAAAAAAAATCCCAAATGGGGGGATGGGACAGAGAAGACAAATGTGCAGAAAATATATTTATATTGCCTCTTTTAGTAGTGGTAAAAAAAAATTGGAAATTGCTAGGATATTTTCACTTTTTCGTGTTTTTTTTCCCCGTTTGTTAATTTTTTACAACATGTCTAGGATGGAACTATACTTGTACATGATTGCACAAACAAAACCCCTATTAAAATCCTTACTATTTTAGGAAGAAGGGCAGAAAAATTTGAAATTCAGAAATTTTGTAAAAATGAAATTTTAAAATTATCTTTGCATATGTAAAAAATAAAATGGCATTTTAAAAAAGTTTATATATATTGTTGTGATTCCCTACATCCTGTTAATAATAATTGATACTGCTTTGCTAGAAACTTACTCTTCTGCACGAACTAGAGCCAAATTACCTTTTTAGAAGCCTTTCCAATTTCCAGACTTTATTTGTTTCTGTATCTTTGGTCATGTAACTTTAAAAAAAAAAAATTTAATAGCTTTTTATTTACAAGTTATATGCATGGGTAATTTTACAGCATTGACAACTGCCAAACCTTTTGTTCTAATTTTTCCCCTTCTTCCCCCCCACTCCCTCCCCTAGATGGCAGGATGACCAATACATGTTAAATATATTAAAGTATAAATCTAATACAAAATAAGTATACAGGTCATGTAACTTCTTAATGGTTGCAATGCCAATAATCTTCATGAATGAACTTTCCTCACAGTAGGCAACTCACCTTTCTTGATTCTCATAAATCTCTATAGCACATAATAGAGAAAGCATGTCATTATATTCCTCTGTCTTACTAGTCTCAAACCAGCTAAATTCTGGGGAAATTCTGACCCAATGAAGTCATGTGTCCTCATTAAGTGCATCTAAGTTGTGTAAATTACTGTATTGTAGCAGTCTCCTCACAAGCAATATGAAATTCATTGTTTACCTACCTAGCTATAACTTGCCTTTTTTGCATAAGGCTGAAAATATGTCTGCCTACCTGGAAAGGCATCAGAAATATATGTCTAAGTTCTCCAGTCTTCCTTATCTTCATTGCCCTCCATGTGCTCTAGGATTCACTAACAATGTCCTCCTTGCTGTTCCTCAGATTCCTTTATCACTGGAATTCCTCCAATGCTAGGAACTCACTCTGTCCTCATCACTGCCAGATGGGTTCCCAGCTTTTTTCCCAACTCCAGTTAAAATCCTCCATTCAACAAGGAGTATTTCCCCATCTTTTTTCATATTAGTCCCTTCTTTCTATTTTGATGTTCAAGTTATCTTGTATATATCTTGATCAAACATGCCTATTTTCATGTTTTCTTTCTCGTTAATTTCCTCGAGAGCTGGAGTTATTTTTTGCCTTTTGATTTCTCTCCACCCATTATTACAGTTTAAAATACAGGAAAATATTAATATGTGTTTACTGATGGTCTGTTATTAGGAAAGATGGTGGAAAGATAATTGGAGTCACTCTTTTCCAAGTACTCTTAAGACAAATTGGTAATCTTTCACACTATTATATTAGCAAAGTCTTTGCTGCTCAAAGCTTATTTGTCAAATGAATCCTATTAGTTTCTCCCTGAAGACCTCAACTTTTTCTGCTTTGATTAGTGAGGGGGTCTAAGTCTGAACAACATAGATCAGAAAGCTCAACCAAGAAGACAGGTATAGATGTCACCTCCAGGAAGAGACAACTTTTAGACCCAGAACTGGATTTCAGGTCAGAAGACACTAATTTTACTCAAACTTCTGAACTTTTGTGACACTATCTATGAATCTCAATTTTCCTTGTTTTCCTAATAAGTCTAATAATGATGGGAGGCTTTTAATGAAAATCAATTGAGATTGGGGATATGCAATATATTATTGAGGGAGATAAATACTTACATTCCATGCCACAGCCCAGACCAGAGGTTGCTCCTTTTCGTTTAATAGAATTTGCTGAACTATTTTGAGCTTTCTGTTCAAGACTTCTATTTGCCATAGAATCTTCTTCTGTAAAAGAAACAGGAATAAACATTGTTAATAAATGTCTTTTCTTAGCCTGAGTTCAGTGACATAGCAGTATAGTAGATAACTAGTTACTATTTCATTGATTTGTAGGGAAAAGTCACAGAAGGAAAGAGGCTGTGTCCCACTCTGACATAGTCGAGGCCTCAGATTCAAGTGACAGACTTATGTAGGAACAACTAAATTGCACATGGAGAAGTCATTGCCAATGATACCTTAAGTCACCTGGAGAATGACATTGATTTGTGTAGGACTCACCCTGTAGCACAGAGCAGCCACTGCAATGGGCCAGTGTATGTGGTTATCATGACTTCCTGACTTAGAACAGGTCACACAAAGCAGGGTCTTCTTCCTTTCACAGAATAACTTGAGGTCTTCCCTGTGTATCTCACACATGCCTTCTCCTTCAGGGTACATGGCCATATCAACTCGAGTTCTTAGCTGGGAGAATTCCCAGCATATAGTGCAACATAAAGGTGGAGCAGTTTTGTTCCTGAAGCAAGACATACAGATATTATGTCCACATTCAACTCTGATTAGATTAATGTCTTCTTTCAAGCAATTAATACAGAGATCTTCTTGTACTTCATCAGCCATGATCCTGAAGAGAAAAAATGAGACATAGTAAGAATATCTCTACTCTATTTTGGTAGTTTAAAACAAGCGCATTTCATGAAACATCATAACATGCAAAGTAATAATTGATGACAGACCCCATAAATTTGGGGCAAAGTCTCCAGCAATTATAGACACCATCAGTTGGAAGGATGGGTATAATGTTGGGTCACCTTGTAGTAACATCTAGCTTTGACCTAGAGTTTTAGGATGTTTGCCATACATTATTCTTTGTGGTCCACATAAAATCCCTATAAAGTACATGCTATTATCTGCATGTTTGATGGGGAATCTCAAGATAAGAGGCTAAGTGACTTGTCCAGAACCAGTCAGGTACTCCTGTTTCCAAGACTGGAAATGTACTTGTGTTGAGATAATTTTGGTACTCTTACTCAAAACAATCAGTATTTATTCAATTTGTTATGATTTGATGTATATCAACATTGTATTAGTGAATCAAATACAATATGATTAAGTTGTTATTGGGATAAGAATTATGAATGATTAATCCACTATGCATTAATGATTGTATCATATTTATCACCTAGTTTCTTATTATATAGCAATGTAATCAGCACATAATTGTTGTGTTACTTCCTTCTTTGACTTGGTGACATGGTGTAATAAGATTCATTTGCTTGTGTAATAGCCCTCAATCAATGAACCACTTCTGTTCACTCCTTAGTAACTTTTGTTTCAAACCTACAACTACCTTAGTCTCTAGGATAGTATAAATCAAATATTAGGGGCTTTATGACTTCTAGAAGACCCCAAGAAGTTGTTTAAAGGGTCTTAGAATCTTTGGATTATTTAAAGTTTCTGACCTATTGAAGATCTCGTGAAACGTCTACAGACATAGATTTCTCTTAAGATTTCTCCACTTCTGGAACTGATCAAGCAATGAATTGTAATGTCTCTTATTTTCATTGCTCTCTCAAGTGTATAAAAATAGCTAGCACCCAAGAGGAGGGGTCTTTGATAGTGAAGAAAATCTTGGATTAAATTAATTCAGGACTTCTAGATTCCTAATAAATTTATTAATTGTGCTTGGAGCTCTCCATTTCTTTGGTTTCAAATTGGAATTTTCTGGCCTATATCAACTATTAATCATTCAACATTAAGTGCCTACTGTGCCAGACACTGTAACAGAAACTTTACAATTCTCATTTGATCAGCCCAATGATCCTGAGACTTAGGAGATATTATTTCCCTAATTATGCCAGCAAAGAAACTGAAACAAACAGGTGAATTGAGTCACCCAAAATTAAACAGTATTACCCGAGGCTAGATATTGGAATCAGGTCTTCCTGATTCCAGGCCCATTGCTCCACCCATTATGCCACTTACATAAAAATAATAAATATTAATAGCAACAAATAGAACATTCTGATACAAAGGGAGAAAAAAAGAGCAATTTGTGGTCAGAAACTATGTTCAAATTCTAGTTCTGATACTTTCTTTTTGAAGTTGACAAGTCACTAAAAAAAAAAAAAAAAAAAAAATCTCTTCTGGATTCAAGTTTGCCCTTCATAAATAAGATGATGAAACTAGATGGCCTCTTAAGGTTTCCAGCCCTATCAGAATTGTAGATCTTCAATAGCAAGGAATTTTCCTCAGAGGAACACCTACCTTGGATATCCTGCCAAACTTCTGAGCTTCTGGAATCTAACTTTCCAATGTCATAAGCCAAAACAGCACACAACACCAGAGTGGGATCTGGGGTTTATATATGTTTTCCTCATACACTTCTCCACCCACATAATCAGTGTGAATTTCTAGGATGAAGTGACTGTGAAATACAAGGTACTTTGTCCCCCCCTAAGAAAACCCTTTTTTGATTTGTTGCCCTGTTGTTCCCTTTTTCCTTTAGACACAAAATGAATCTAGGTGTTCCACTCATCAATCAATCAATCAATCAACTATTTCTTAAATGATAACTAAATTAACATTTGTACTATGCCTGGGGGTAGGGGTGGGGGAATACAGAACAAGACAAAAACAAGATCCCACCCTTCTAAGAAGAACTTGAAAACAAACTTGTATCTAACCAAGTACAAGGTTACTTGGTTAAGTACAAGGGATAAGCCTAGTTTTGAAAGTGCTTGGGAGAGGAGCTGCCAATGATATCAGGCAAAGGTTGTCATTTAAGCTGAAATTTTTATTTTGGGTGAGGAGGAAGAGAGAATTGACTTCTGGGAAATTAATTCACCTATTTCTTTAGTTCACCTATCTCTTTACCTGATAATTAGGTAGTAATTACCAATTCTGGTCTTTTTAAATTACAGGGTTTTGTTGTTGTTGTTGTTGTTGTTTAAATCAAGAGTTATCTTATTTGTATTTAAATCATGACTTCAAAGACCCAACAATTTGTAGGAACCAGTTGTGGTGCAAGTTTTTGGAAGACTAATATACTTTGTGAATAAGGGATTGAGTGATGGGAGTCCATGGTGGCTCCCAGTCTGACCCAAGAAAGAACTCTAAAGTTTGGAATTACATAAGTATTCTCTTATGAAGGGGATTCTGTGTTGTTCGGTCATTATTATTTATTGTCTAACTCTTTGTGATCCCATTTGGAGTTTCCTTGACAAAGATATTGGAGTGGTTTGCCATTTTTTTCCTCTAGCTCATTTTACAGATGAGGAAACTAACAGAGTGACTAGATTTGCATAGGATTACAAGTAAATTTCTGGAGTCACTTTTGAACTCAGGATGAGGATTCTTTTTTGACTCCAACCCAGGCAATCTATCCACTGTGCCACCTTGCTCAGATTCCCCTTTATCATTGCCTCACCAATCTCCACCTCTGGCCAGCTTCAGATGGATTCCCATCTCCATCCAAAAGAATATTATGTTTGGAGACCTTTGAGGCCTCCTGAAATCTGTAAACTCTGTCAGAGATGCCCATGGCTGGGCTAGCAAACAATAGACTAGCAAACCCCAGAACACATGGATGGGAGGTGGTCAAATTTTGGTCTATTTTAGGTCCTGTGTGGGGGTGCATCTCCTTCAATGCAAACTTGCCCCTGGACCCAGGGCAATCACAAGGTCTTCTACTGAGGCTCTTGTACTGTGACCACCAGGCCTTAGACTAATGTGAGCCAGATATTATGGGAGGAGCCAGATCCCATCTGAAAATCACCATCAGCATTCCAGATGCATTATTGTTTCAAGCTGTGCAAGCTACTGGTTCCTAGGGGGACTTTCTAGGAATGGTGCCAGTATTATTCATGGACAAAAGATGGGCCTTACTTTCTCAGATATTGGGTGTATTTCGGGGGGGCGGGGAGGATTGAAGAGACTTTTGGGGTTCCTTGATTTTTCAAGGAATGGACTTAGAGGAAATTTTTATTATATTATTTAAACCTAGCCCTGATTGGCTGAGACACCAGACTTGTACACAGACCAAATTTATTTAATGCTTAACTCAGAAGTTTAGGATTCACTAAACAGAAATATTCTAAGAAAGCCAAATGTAATTAATTTAAGAGAGTCTTCTCTCAGCATCATCTCAAGCAACTTATGTGTCTTATCTGGAAACTGCTCCCATGCTGGACAGTCAAGTGTCATTTCCAGGTTTCATTGTTTAAATTCCATATAACATGTAACTTAACCAAACTGAGGATTTTGAGGAGGCTATTTTTGGGTTTTGGGGTTCTCTTCTCTTTCTGGACACATTAATTAAACTTTCTTCTAAATTATTTCAGTTCTAATAGATTTCAATTTCATTCTCTGTCACAACAATTAATCAACAAACTTTTTATAAATCACCCAGGAAGGAAATTAGGTCCCCCTAGGGTAAGTCTTGTTTGAACTGCCCTCCCCCAACCAGTTGGCATCCCCAAATCCTGCCCTCAAGCACTTTCTTCAACCAACATGTGGTTCCCCACCCCAACTCAGCCCTACCAAGAGTCCTCCTTCCCTTTCTGAAAATACTGAGAATGCCCAATATTTGGACATGAATGGCAGTAAAACAAAGAAATGGTTCCATGAATCAAATGCTCATCTAGGGACTGCATTTTTATCTTCCAAGGTCAAAAACATAAACTGTCAGGTTCATGAAAAGCATGACTCAAAGTATGAGTCAAAGTATGAGTTTTGAGTCAAGTATGACTCAAAAGTCTAATACTCTAACAGGATGATCTTTAATCCTGATTGTTGGCTGTTTTGAGGGATTTCATTCTTTCTAACTAAGGGACCCCACAATGAGCCTCCATGACTGCTTTAACCCACCCCTTCCTGTAAAATGCTTTTCTGCGCTATCCTAAATTGTTACAGATTGCTTCTCTGTACTTATAAACAGAGCTAAAAGGGCATCAGAACCAAATATGGCCCACAAAATGCTGAAGCTGCTATCAGTGAGCTGACTAGAAATCTTCTAAGAAAGCCAAATCTCATCAATTTAAGGAGGGCTTCTCTTGTTGGTTTTGGTTTTGCTCCTGAAATTATTTGACCTGGGCCCTACCCCCATCCTTACTCCCTACCCCTCACTCATGCCTGGTGGTTATAAGCCCCTAAGCTTTTGTAGGAAAACAACCTAAAAATTGCCCAAGAATGTTCCAATTTGAAATTATCATGGTTTTAAGTTAGAACTCTATCCTCCTTCCAATTGCCACAACCTCATTTCCCTCAATTAAATCTTAAAGCTTGGCTTGGGACCAAGCAGTAATTCAATAGTCTTATATTTGTCCCTTCAGTGTATTCATTAACCTTGCTTGCCAAGACCACATTGCATGAGCCATTAGATTGTTAGCTCCTTGAAAGCAAGACATATATCCCATTAGAATGTGAGTTCCTTGAGAGCTGGGATAATGTTTGGTCTTGCTTTGTGTCTCTAGGGATTTGCACAAAGTCTGGCATTAATTAAGCGAGCACTTAATGTGCTGATGAAGAACTATTGACTTGTGAACTCATCCAAAACCAGTAAGGTAAATATGAAGCTGGGGCTGGGAGATCTAGGCTTTTACTAGTAAGGGGAAGAAAACTTGTGTTTTAAAATTAAATTAGCCTGGGAGTTCACACCTTGGAGGTGTAAACTAAGAAGGGTGGGGAAGTGCCTGGGAAATATAAAGGCTCAGACCCAATTCAATCTTAGTGGCAGTGCTTTCTTTGAGCTAAAATGCTTCCAATAAATTTCCAGAGGGACAGAGATGAAAGGTAAGTTTCTCAGCAAATTTCCTTTATTATCAAAGACCAAAGATGGCAGTATACAAATTGAGGCTAAGAGAGATTTAAATGACATGGCTAAGCAGATAAGAAGTTCAACTAGGATTGGCCTCTGCACTTTGACTCCAAATTCTGGTTACTTCCTCTTTAATGTATTGTAGATTGAGAAATTTAAGGGGAGCTCTGAACTAATGAAAGAGGGGCTTGATTGTTATTCACTCATGTCTGACTCTTCATGACTATTTATAGGGGTTTTCTTAGTAAAGTTAATAAAGTAGTATGCCATTTCCTTCTCCATCTCATTTTAGAGAGCATTTAGAGGCAAATAGGATTGTTATTTGCCCAGGGTCACTACTATTTTGGAAAATGGAACTCTAATGAGTTCATCCAGCTCCCATTGTCAGAACTCTAAATCCACCCACCCTATTTCCATTGTTACATACAGATAGATGGATTTCTGAGACTATCTTGATTAGTATAGCTTGAGAAAGATCTGGGATCTGGTCAGTCATGTAGATTCCACCAGGCTCCTCTTGATCATTCCCTGGCCTCTCTCTAGTTCCTCCCCAACTCCTCTCTTTTTCTTCCCCTTACTTCCCAGACCCTGCCCTTGCTTCTCCTCTTCCCTGAGTCTTTAAAGATTCCCAAACTCCCAAGATTGTAATTTAATCATTTGATTCTGCCTTGCCTCTTGTCATGTCTGATAGAACCTGTGAGATATTTCTTTTGACAAATCTCTTTCCTGTGATAAATATCTCACTTAGATGTTTCTGGTCTCTCGACTCTCTCCTATTCTAACAATCTAAAATGATGCTTTCCCATTATATAATTTTCTAATCTAAAGTTATGCTCTCTCAATCCACCTCAACACAGTGAGGTCAGATTTGAATGCAGGAAGAGTGACTATGTGTAGTACAAGGATTCTTAAACTTTTTCCACTGATAACCTGTATTTCTTGAGAAATTTTTGACATAGGTATATAGTATATAAAATAGGTACACAAAGCAAATATTTGCTGATAATAAATCATACCTTTGCAATCCTCACATTTGGTTACATGACCCCATATGGGACTGCAATCCACAGTTTAAGAAGGTTTGCAGTAGAGAAAAAAATGAGAGCCTTGATGCATGTAAATATGTTATTTTACCAGGTGTTCCGCTGTTCTTGTTCACCCTACTGTGGTAAAAAGATCCCCATACATCTGCTGCATATTTTCATTGTGTTATACAATTATGTCCTGAAAGCATAGTGCCAGTATGGTGGAATCCTCTGAACAGGAACATTTTATAAACATATACCATTGTCACAGAACCTTTATAAAAGTACTTTATGACACTTTATGACACAAGGAAATTATAAGTAGTTTTTGAAAATAGAAATTCTAAGTACAACCATTACAAATCATTTCTTGAAAAAATTTTAATCAATATTAAGATCACAAGATTTTAGCTTGGAAAAGATTTTTACTGGTACCAAGTATATGTCAGATATGGTGTAAGTGTTGGGGGTATAGGTCCCATAAAAACAAAAGAAAAGACTTCCCTGTTTTCTAGGAGCTTAAATTTTAATAGAAATATTATTGGTATAGGAACTTCAATTGTACACTCTTTGCTAGACAGTTTGCTCCAGGTTTATGGAAGGAAATCATTGAATATTATTTTACTTATTATGTTATTTCAGGAAATGTGTTTATTTTGAAGCAAAAAAAAAAATTAGGGAAAAGGAGAAAAACTTATTCTGTCTCATTGTCTTCTTCAGGCTGAGGGAAGATGAATTTGAAGAGATACGAGGGAGATATGGTATATGTTATAAGTGTCTCATAGTAACCTCCAAGAAAATCATTCTTGAATGTGGACATACTATATGCCAGAACTGTTTTCAGAAAAAACCTTTTCCATCTTCATGTTGCACTGTATGCTGGCAATTCTCCCAGCTCAGAATTCATCAAGTTGATATTGTCATGTACCCTGACGGAGAAGGCTTTTGTGAGATGCACAGGGAAGACCTGAAGTTTTATTGTGATAACAACGAGACCCTGCTGTGTGTGACCTGTTCTAAATCAGAGGATCATGAGATCCACGAACATTGGCCCATTGAAGTGGCTGCTCTTACTTGTAGGGTAAGTCATATTGAAGTCATGGAAAATCCCCAGAGTGCTTTGAAGTATTTCTTAGTTGTGACCCCTCCATGTCCATTTTGGTTATTTCTATATTAATTTGTCTCATTGAGCTATTATAACTCTGATTACTCAGCAATTTATTGAAAGAAGTCAAACAGACTTTTTCCTGCTGTGATTCTTCCTTATAGATTGGAAAGACAGTATTGGTCTTTCAGGGTTCATGAGTCTCTTAGCTTAGGGTGGACACATTCTAATAATATTTTTCATATTATTCTTATAGAAATATATCTTGAAATATTGGAAGCTTTTGCAAGAGTGTATGGAAGATACTCAAAAACTAATAATGGAAGAGAAAAAGAAAACCATGGGCTGGGCTGTGCAGAACACTGTAAGTATCCAACGCTTTCTGTCTCAGGAAGATTTAGCATATCTCTAATCTCAGATGGATTTCCTAACCACCCTGCCAAAGTTATTAGCCATATCTGATAGACAAGACTACTGAGGCTCATGGATAATGTGTTACTTTTCGTAATTCATGATACTAATGAATTTGGGAGCTTTGAATCAAACCAATGTCTCTTGATCTGAAATCTAATGCTGTGTGTTAAACTGTCCCCAGCTGAAGCTGCCTTCTCATTTTTTTTCTGTGATATGTGGTGCCCAGTATCATGCCCCTCCAAACAAAAGCAGGAAAATAAGAGTATTGGGGGAAGAATTTTCTAGAAAGAATTAGTTGAAAAACAAGCTTTGAGAAGTGAGGACCTTTGTGAATAAAATTCTGGGACCTGGTCATAAATTGGCCTTGAGAAAACAGGTAATAGTGAATCAGATAATCCTTCCATTATCATTTAAAGTAGCAATGACATGTTTCTTATAATACTTTCAGATTAGCATGGCCAAGTCAGGTAGACATGATATCCACTTCTCCTCCAGCAGGTAAATTTTTTATACTATTTGAGAGTTCCAGGCAGGAAATACTTAGAAATACAAATGCATTAATGTGTTCGATTCATTTGATTTAATAAAGAAGTGACAACACCAAAAGGTGAGCATTCTCCCAGAATTTGATTTTCTTGGATTCAGTAAGACAAAGGAATTAAAATCATGTTTTCATCAGCATAAACTAGAGAATCCTATCAATTCAACAATCTTTGGGTACCCGTATTCTATAGAAAATACTGTGCTGAATTCTGGAAGACATAAAAATAAATAGGCTAAAGATATAGTCATTAACCCTGGTGCTTTACTTTTAATTCCATGAATTGACATAAATAACAACAAACTAATAGTATAAGTGATAAAAGTAATATAGCAGAAAAGTTTAATTCACTACTGGTGGGAAAGATGGCAAGAATGTAACTATTACAGAATAAAATGATCAGTGATATAAAGGTAGAAAAATTGGCTAAATCCAGGATGATATGAACAGTGAAAACTCAAATGGTAGGTTGGACATAGGTTTTTGCAGGCTCCAAATTCTGGTGAAGTAATGTTAATTATCCTCAAGAAAAATTATATTTTGAAGACAGGATTGATTGGCCAAAATCTAAATGCACACTCACCCATTCTAAAGTAAATAGAATTGTAAAGGAATTAAGACTTAAATTCGTGATTTTATACATAATTGAGGGATATGAGGAAGCAGAGAAGTAAGCTCAGGAGAGAGAGAGATAAAAGAAGAAAGGCTTCCTGAGTTTGGGAACTTTTGGGGGCTTCTTAAGAAGAATTGAGGAACTAAGTTTAAAATAGATGAGTTGGCAATTGTCTCATAAGGATTATAATAGTTGTTGTCAAACCTTAAATTGCTCCCAGTGGAAAATATTTTACCTTTTAGAATAATATGACAATGTCCAACAGATTGCTTAACTGTCTGAAGAATCCCAATGATTTAGAGCTAGAAAAGGACATATAAATGTGATCTATAGATTCCCTTTTTCTGGTTTTAGCAGAGAAAAATGAAACCTGGAATCCCCTGAGATCAGACTCCTACTTAGTCCAATGCATTACATTACACCACACTGAACAGAGGGATAGAAAGATTTGTTGAGGTCACAATGTCACTAGATAGAGATGTATATGGTTATATATTATATATCACCTGACTGACATCCTTTTCTTCAGGGATACAAAGTTGCATACTGGATGATTTTTGAGAAAGAAAGTCTTGCAATACAAGAATACCTACTGGGTATGAAGGATGAAACTGAGATAGTGCAGTATGAAGAACTTATTGTTGAGCAGATGGATGAGACATTCAGGGAGCTCTATCAGACACTGAAGGAGTTGGAGGCTACACTGGAATGTGAAATAATGGAAGAAAGGAAGAAGTGGGAAGATATGATAACCAGACAAAGCAGACTTCTAGCAGATGTAATCCAAAAGTGGGAAGAAAATCTCCAGAAGCCAAATATCGAACTACTCCAGGTGAGATTAGGGCTAACTGTATGTGGTGACAGGCAGTTGATGAAATCTTCTTCCATTCCTCTTTCCCAGGGTTTCTATTGAGGTCTCCTCTTGTCTACTGCTGTCTATGTTTTCTACAAAAAAGAACAGAGGTCATTTCATTTCAGTTTGGCCTCACACCAGCAGAGGAGGGATCTGTATGCTTGTATGTTCCAGAGCCCATGCTCGGGAATCCTGTGTCTCCAGTTTGGTTCTCTCCCACAGGCGGGCAGCAGCAGCTAGAATGAGAGACACTGAAAGTATTCATGTTTTGTATGCTACTCTGATTTTTTTCTCATTGTATTAGAATGTATGTCATTGAGCCACATCATATAATGGGATAAATGTATGGTCATCTGGAGACCTCTTGCTTGGCCATCTTTGAACTAGCACAACCCAGGGACTACCCAAGCACCACCTAGTACAGGAAGAAAGTTTTTGTCCCAAACCCTACTTTTTCTAGTGGACAGTCAGTGAAATAAGGAAAATAAGAGACAGAGGCAATGAAGAACCTGCTGGAGCAGGGAGGGATGGAATTCTGTGGGCTTGTAGAGCATAGTCATGGCTAAGAATTTAATAGTGATTCATGAACTACACTGATCCTGTTCTATTTTCTCCCTCAGGATTATGCCCATGGAATTTTCCATAGTGATTATCTAAGGTATGTTTCTGTCTAGGAAGTAGATAATCACAGAGCTCATACCATGGAAGTACATTTCATGATGACTAAAGTCAATAACCAATTTCTCATTCTTATAGGATTTATGACCAACAGATTACGGAACCTTACATTTTAAGTTTTGATTTTTATTATTATACTGTGGCAACTCAATTTTTGCAATATTTCCAAAGTAAGTATCAGTCCTTTGACCATGAATCTTTATAGTTTTCTTCATAGAAGTTCTAGAAGAGTAGCAACTTATTTGTTGGGAATGTGATCTGGAATATCTTTGCATAATGGCTTTTACACCTTTGTGTCTTTACATAAAGAATGATTCTTAATCTAGATAGGTCAATTTACATGTAATATTCCAGAAAATAGAACACTATATCTGGCCCAGAAGAGTGAAACCAATAATACTCCCATGCTATAAGGAACAAATGAAGGGAAGAAAAGAAATGAAATAAATTCACTGACATTCAGTGAGCAATCTGCCTGATGGTGCTGCCTGCCTGTCTACATTAGATTAACTAGGTTTCTAACCAGGCACTCATGAGCTTCCCTGGGCTGACGTTTTGCCCTGGTTTAATAAGCAGGGTCTATAAGAACAAAAGGGTCCTGTTTGTGGAGAGTTGAGGAATTGGGGCATCTGAGCATGACTCTTGGCATTGTTGGTTTAAAGGAACTTTTTCTTCACTCATGAAAGATGAAAAACATCTGAATAGGATACCTAAAGAAGGGATTTCCTAGCTGCATGTGAAGGAGATTTTAGGAAAAAATCAATCATCTTTTGTTTTTCATTATGGAAAATAAAGGACACCTGAGAATATAACAGTCCCTGTAGAAGCTGGAGTCACAGTGCAAATTATAATGCAATTTCCAGGGTTTTCTAGAAACTTCTAAAAAAATGATATCTAACCTAAGAAAATTTTCATTTGGAGTCTGATCCCTTCATCTCTGCTCAGGGAAGGGAGGGGCTTTTGAAAAGATGTACCAAATGACTTCTACAAATCCCCTCAGCATTTTTAAACTTTTATTTTTGGAAGGTAAATCAAAATCAAGAAGCCTGTTTGGTAAAGTTATATGAAATGGCTCCTCCCTTAAAGGGGTACTGCCTGTCTATAGGAAGTGAGATGAGATAAGACTTTGATATATTCACAGGCTGACAGGATAAGAAATGAGATTTTTTCAGAAAGATGTGTTAAGAAATAATCCTTCTGAAGTTTAGGGAGCAGTCAACTTTACCATAAGAATTCATTGTTCCAGGCAACAAATGGGCAAATGTAGACAATTTTCTCCCAATCTTTCTATGTGATTAACTGAAGGAATCTGGAGGACTCAAAGTGAGGGATCTTGCCTATCCAACTTACTTTGAGATATTTAGAAAACTTTCTAATTTTATTGTTCACTTAATTAAATTCCTGTTAGAATAAAAGAAAATGCCTGAGAAGTCTCGATAAATAGTATTCCATTTCCTAGCTACAGCAAAATATTTAAAGACTCTTACAAACTCTGATAATCTCAGATTTCCTTAGGGCCTTGGAGAGATTCGTTAATGACTCAGTTAAGGTCTCCATAATGTTCTCAGGGTAATAATATTCCATTCTTTTTTGTTGTCATTCTCTTTCCATAGACTTAAAGTCACCAGAGCGCTCTTATTTCTACAGCTTGTCTGAAGATAAAAAGAGATTCATCATAGTTCCAGGTGGCTCTCCTGAACCGAGATATGCCATTTATATAACTGGGTGTAAGGAACTTGAGCCCATGATAGAATCTTGGAAGAAGAATGATATTGTGGTCACAACCCTGCATGACTGAGAATTCAGACCTTTTGCTGAGAGGCTAGATTTACTCAATGCTTAAATCGGGACCTGCATTACCTTGATAATACGTTAATGTCGAAAATCAACCATTGTTGTAATTAGCTATGTAACTTAATGGATAGAGTACTGGGCATGGAGTTAGGAAGACCTAAGTTCAAATCCATTTCAGGCCCTTTTTAGCTGTGTAATCTTGTTCAAGTCAATTAACCTCTTTTCTTAACTGCAAAATGGAGGAAAGAGCAGGTTGTTGTATGGAATAAATGAAATATGTGTGAGGCTTCTAGCTCAGTGGAGCAGACATTGACTACTTTTGGATTGATTTATTGGTACAATGGAAGACTTGAAAACTCAAGAGCCTGAGTTTGACTCCTACTTCTGATTTTAAACTAGCTGTCCTGACTCAGAAAGCTAGAAAGGTTAAATGAAGGTATAACAGAATGTAGAATAAGCAAAAACAATTCATTCCAACCCATAAAGTTACAAAGCAGAAAAAGGGGGAAAGTTAAGAATTGTTGATAAATTGCAAGATATTTTATACAAGAGCCATGGACTTTCTCCAAAATGTCTTCTGGATAAAAAGATTTGTGTCAGTTTCATGTCAATTGTGGAATAATGTTTGGTAAAGATAAGAAGGCAGAATTGTTTGAACAAAGTAAAAATTGGGGTAATTTAATAGAATTTGGTGATTTCTTGCAGGCTATCTATATGAATACCTTATATGTATGCATTCTGACCAGTGCTTGTGACAATCAATAAACTTCTCATAAACTTGGTGATTTCTGGTAAAAGTTTATTGTTAACTAAATGTTGTTGCAATAACACGAAAAACATAACAGCTCTACCTCTTCTATGATTAGTGAGAATTGATATTTGAGGCTAAAATTTGTGGCTAATTTGATATTCTCAATTTTGAATTCATGTATATTATCTGAATTATTGTCAGCAATGCACCATTTGAGAGAAATGTTATGAGCTACTCAAAGAAAGTGAGAACTGAAAGCTGCTACAGGTCAGTAGTTGCCTATATCTGGGTATCTTGAGAGTCTTACTAGATATGGTAGGATACTCTTGACTCAGTTTCACCCTTGTGTGATCATCTTTTTTTAACAGGGATATTTTTCTTCTGATTAATCCTGAGCTTTGTTCTACTACCCTATGAATAAGGTGGGACATTTTTATATGAGTGACTATTACAAATAGGTAACTATGACCCATTTTAAATTCAACAGACCTAAAGATATTTATTCTGTTATACCTAAATTAAGTCATTCTGTAGCCTGGGGCAATTGGCTTGATATAACTATGACCCTTCTTTTCACGTCAAATCTCTGTGACAGGTAGAACTAATTTTTTAGAATGACTTGTTGCAGTGCTCCAGTGCCTTTTGAATTGCTATATTGGGATGGAAATATAAGATACTTCATTTTCATTGATATTTGTCCTAAAATTCTTGTTTATAAGATTTAAGTCCACAAGATCTGAACTAGTTTTCATTATATGAACTAAGTACTGGAAGGCCAATCTGATTAGATTTCATCAGCTTTTGCTAAATTACACTTATCTTATTTTTTTTATTATAATAACTTTTTATTGACAGAACCCATGCCATGGTAATTTTTTACAACATTATCCCTTGCACTCACTTCTGTTCTGATTTTTCCCCTCTACCCCTCACCCCCTACCCTATATGTTAAATATGTTGCAGTATATCCTAGATACAATATATATGTGCAGAACCAAACAGTTCTCTTGTTGCACAGGGAGAATTGGATTCAGAAGGTAGAAATAACCCAGGAAGAGAAACAAAAATGCAAACAGTTTACATTCATTTCCCTGTGTTCTTTCTTTGGGTGTAGCTGCTTCTGTCCATCATTGATCAATTGAAACGGTATTAGGTCTCTTTGTCAAAGAAATCTACTTCCATCAGAATACATCTTCATACAGTATCATTGTTGAAGTATATAATGATCTCCTGGTTCTGCTCATTTGACTTAGCATCAATTCATGCAAGTCTCTCCAAGTCTATCTGTATACATCCTGCTGGCCATTTCTTACAGAACAATAATATTCCATAACATTCATATACCACAATTTATTCAGCCATTCTCCAATTGAAGGGCATCCATTCATTTTCCAGTTTCTAGCCACTATAAACAGGACTGCCACAAACATACAGGTCCCTTTACCTTCTTTAGTATTTTTTTGGGATATAAGTTCAGTAGTAGCACTGCTGGATCAAAGTTTGATAACTTTTTGGGCATAATTCCAGATTGGCAGTCTAGAACTATTTCAGAGGCTGAATTTCATAATTAGTGTGAGGATAGTAGGAGAGCTCAGAAAGAAACCTGTGTCCTCTCCACCATTTTGGCTCTGCCCACCCCCCCAACTACTTTCCATAAGTTCCAAATTGAGTTTGGTTTGAGTAGTCAGCAATCAAGTATTTATTAACAGGGTTTACCAACTAGTTTTTCAGTGGCTAGGATTCAAAATCAAAATAGAACGGCTCTCTTTTGGAAGAGGATACCGTTTTTTAGGAAAATATATACTATATACACAGGCTAAAATCAAAGCATATCTAAACTAAACATTAGTAATTAACTTCAAGGTGATGGCAATTAAATTGAGCTTTGAAAGAAATCAATCAATCGTTATTAAATATGTACTTATGTATATGGTTCTGTGCTAGAGGCTGACAATATAGGAACAAAAGGGAAACAGTCCATGAGCGTTAGAATCACATAATCTATTGGGATTGCCAACTGTTGAGGTATTCAGTCTTAGGAGAATCATTCCCATAATGAACCCAATTTCTTTTGTTCACTGATTGGAGACCAAATTGAAAATAAAAGCGTTTTGTTTTGTTTTCTGCTTTTCTGCTTACAGATGACCATTCTCACTGAATAGTCACACCCACTAGCCTTGGGTATCTTAGAGATCTTTGTCCTGGGCCTTTTTCTCTTCTCTCTCTACTACCACACTTGACAATCTCATGGGCTACCTTGGATTCAATTATCTCTTCATAATACTTCTAAAACCTACTTATCCAGCCCTAACTTGTGCTGACCTGTAGTCTCACTGCTCCTACTGTTTATTAAACGTCTTGAATGTCCTATAGACAGTTTAAACTCCTAAAATCCAAACTGCACTCATTACCTTTCTCCTGAAACCCTTACCATTCCAAACTTCCTTATTACACTCGAGAGAATCGCTGATTCTCTAAGTTATCCATATTAGTAATGTAGATGTCATCATTGATCTCTCATCTTTTCCCCCCACATCCAATCTGTTATCAAGAGTTGTTGATTTTGCCTTTGTGACATCTCTCCAGTATACTATTTTTTTTCTCTGCTCTGATGCTTCATGCATCATGATGCAAGTCCTAATGCTTGAACTATTGCAATAGCTTGCTGATTGGTTTGGGTGACACAAGTCTCTCCTCAATCCAGTCCACACTCTATTTGGTTGGTAAAGTGATTTTCCTAAAAAAAAACCATCTGAAAATACTTCTGTCCCTTCCCTCACCACCCCACTATAATGCTCAATAAACTCTGGGACTTCTATCACCTCCAGATTCAAATATAACATCTTCTGTTTGGTATTCAAAGGCTGTTATAACCTAGTTGCATACATGCAAACATATACTGTGCACATAATGCACACATGAGCACACGTGACACATATACACACACAACTTCCAGTCTTCTTACATCTTACACCTTTACCCCACATATTCTTCAATCCAATGAACTGGTCTCCTAGCTATTTCACAAACAAAACACTCTACAGCTGGGCTATGGACATTTTCACTGGGTATCCTTTATACTTGGAATATTCTCCCTTCTCATCTCAAATTTTCCTGATTTCCTTCAAACACCAGTTAAAATCTGATCCTCTAC
This sequence comes from Sarcophilus harrisii, assembly GCF_902635505.1. Taxonomy (NCBI): domain Eukaryota; kingdom Metazoa; phylum Chordata; class Mammalia; order Dasyuromorphia; family Dasyuridae; genus Sarcophilus; species Sarcophilus harrisii. The sequence continues at coordinate 517,869,172 of NC_045428.1, forward strand.
AAGAAGCTTTTCCCAATTGCCATTAATTTTTGTGCTTCCCCTCTTTTAATTATTCCCTATTTATTTTGTGTATAACTTTTTTGTACATTTTTTGTTTGTTTCTTGTCTCCCCCTTTTAGACTGTGTTTCCCTCTTATTTCCTGTTTATCATATTTGTGTGCTATTTATCTAGTTTGGTTTTAAATAATTGTATGTTTTCTTCCTCATAAGATTGTGAGCTGTTCAAGGTCAGGGCCTGCCATTTGCCTTTTTGTTTGTTTGTTTCCTTAGTGTTTAACACAGTGATGGGCATATTGTAAATATTTAATAAAGAATTATGGACTGAGGAGTGGCTTCAGTTCTCTAGAGTATAAATTTGGTTTTTAATAACTTTTGAAGTGTTATTGGGTTTATGATGTTCATATTGTTAGAATATGTATAATGATTATACTATTTAGATTAATTGGAGTCCACTATTTCCCAGAAGATCTTGGCCTGAGAGCTGGAGCTACAGTCAGTATGCTGCAACAGAAAGTGATCAATCGTATCTCCTGACATTCTAACAATTCCTGGGCTTGTGACCACTAAGTAAACCAAACCAGGTGCTACCCTCCTATTCCCATCAAGATAAGACTGATTCTAACCCTGCTTTAATAAACTTTAAAGACTGGGTGCTGTTAAACGTTCAACTTTAGATCGGCACGTAGCGGGAGGACCGAGATGGGACGGGATCGAACAGCATAGTCTCTTGAGGTTCCGGGCTGAGAGGTTCCCACGTTTCCAGCTCAGTCTATCAGAATGCAACGAGGGTCCCTAAATAGACTCTCTTCAATGTCCTGAAAGCTTCCACTGCTAATCGGCCGCTACTACTCACAGTGTCAGTCCCCCAGCGTGTAAGCTCCCCACGGATAGTACAAAGAGGAAATCTGAAAGTCCATCTTCGGCTTCAAATGCACTACTCTCAGCACTGGCAGAGGCTGTGGTTCCCGGGAGATTTTCTAGCGGATGTGACAGGGTACTTTGGGGAGAAGGAAAAGGCTATGCTTTTGCAAAGATGGGAGGAACGAAAGGTGACTGACGGACTTAACGTGACTTCTCGCTGGACCAAGCCAAGCTCCCTCAGTTATTTGCTTTCCAGGGAGGAAGCCAGATTGATCTGCCGCGGGCTCACGCGCTCATCTCCACCCCAGGTCCTAAGCTGGGTGACCATCCCACCACCAGTCCTGGGAAGCACCTATCAACTTCTGGGAAAACCAACAAAATTCCCAAATAATTTCAAGACTACAGGTGGAGAAGCAAAAACCGACCCAGCCTCTTCTCCAAGTCAGGACTGACAATCGCGCAAGGCTTCTTGGGTTAGATAAGAGCCTGAGGTCTTCATTCCGCTATCGCTGGAGATAGGCAGCGCCAGCAGACAAGACCCCAAATCTTGCCCTGGCCTTAAACCTAAGCAGGCTTGCTGTATCCCAGGACTCCGCGTTCCAAAAGAGGGACTCGGAGTTCAAATTCAACCTCAAAGAACAATTCTTAGCACCAAAGGCTAAGCAGATACAAGTGGAGGCTGATGCTCCTAGGGGAGCAAGGCTGGGGGCACAATTCGAGTTCTGAAGGCTTTGATGTAGGATGAGCAATCAAAAATCACGTTTCCTCCATCACCCAGCCTGAGTACCCCTGCAACTGGGTTGGTCACCCTGGGCCTCACCCCCTACCATTTGAAGTGAGATAACACTCCACAAGCACTACACTTACCAGTGGAGCGTTACTGTCAGAGCAGGCCAGGGCTACTCAACTCTTTATTCACCCAGGCACTCTTGGACTCATTTGTGTGACTGTATAAATTGACTGAAGCACCCCTGAGACACAACTCCTGAGTCTCCACAATCCTCAGTTCTCTCTTTCTCCTACTACCACCCCCCATGTCACTTACTAAAAACTTAAATCCTTTCTTCTGCCTCAGAAGCCCCTCATATTCAATCAACACAGGTTTTAAGCCTCCTTGTTTTGCCCTTCTAGACAAATATCTCCCCCATGCCAGCAGTTTCTGAGGCTTTCTAGGAGATCATGAATATGGCAAGTTAGAGCTTCCCCTCTCAGACCCATCATACTGCCAGATGAAGATGGCAAAAACATGATAATCATACTGCCAGATGAAGATGGCAAAAACATGATAAGTGTGGAAACATGTATGTAAGAATTGTACATGTTTAACATATGTTGGATTACTTGTCCTCTGGCAGAACACGTGGGGGATAGGCAAGGAGAAAAAATTTGGAATACAAGAGTGAATGTTAAAAACTATCTTTGCATATGTTTTTTATTTTTATTTTTTATTAAAGCATTTTATTTTCACTTAGCATCAGTTCATGTAAGTCTCTAGTCATCTCTGAAGTCATCCTGTTGGATCATTTCCTTCAGAACAATAATATTCCATAATATACATATATCATATTTTATTTAGCCATTCTCCAACTGATAGGCATCCACTCAGTTTCCAGTTCCTTGCTACTGCAATAAAGGCCGTTGCAAACATTTTTGCACATGTGGGTATGTTGGTGTTATTAAAAATTTCTTTCAGGCTTATGGTGGGTATAATGACAAAATTTTAAATATTTTCAAATATTTCTCACTATATTTACTCACATTCACTAATCTGAAGAGTATCAAAATTTCACTCTTTTTAAAAAACAACCATTGCTATGTTCAAAGATTATTTTTAAAATAAACTTTATTGATCACTTTGTTTTTGAATCTTCTGTACTTTCTTTGCTTCTCTGACTCCACAAATGATTTCTTTATAAGGAAAAATTAAAAGGGGAAGTGTAGATAGAGATGGAATATGGGGGAGTAGTCATTTTAACAAAATTAAGCGATACACTGATGTCATATTGTGGTGAATAAAATTACAACACAGTCAAATATTTTTGCAGGTCAAGGCATCATTTTAATAACATCCATGTGTAAAGTGTTAATAAGATGGGTGACACTAGTAGGCAAAATCCAGGGATCTGAGCATAACCAATTTATTACTTACGCTAGCATTACCCAAAACACTGGGACTTTACCTTCTGTCTCTCAATGAATAGAGATATTGAGGTCCAACAGGCCTTTCTAAACTTAGGTGTGTTTTTCTCCTCATTGATCTGACAGTATAGTATTAGGACCTATTTTAGCAAAGATAAGATAATGCTGATTGGTAGATTGGCAGTGTGACATTAAAGTACAGATGATCAAGTGACCCTCTGGCAATGATGGAATGTTCATAGCTAGCTGGGCTTCAACTGTCTCTAATAAATCTTCCTTGGAAAATAAAACCACTAAAACCCCTGTTTGGAGATGAAGCCACAATCAAATGTCAAAGGGAGAAGCAAGGATAGTATAGTTGTCCCCTGGGAGAGCCCGGTCCAAGCTAGTTCTTTCAATTAACTATTAAACAAAAGCAAAGGTACCCACTTTAAACTGATTAATAAGTAGAAGTAGATACTCTGGAGAGCTAGGACTGGAGAAGTATCCTTTTGAGTTTGGCTAAGAGATGGGGTTTTGGAAAAATATGGAGAGAAAGATGAATTACAAAGTGATAATAATTATTAAATGATAGAGCACAGTGTTAGTTTTCTTCAAGATATTATAAATATTATTCCACATTTGTAATTCTCTTCTGGAAAAATGATAGAAGTTTCTTTTTATAACTATTTTTTGTATCCAATTTTGGTTATTATAAATTAAACTTGTATTTAAATACAAGATGTTCTGTTTAGTATTTTAAGTTCTTCACAACCTCTTTCTGTCTTTTTAGTTTTGTGTTTTTATGTTATTTTACATTATTCTCATCTATGAACTTACCTTCCAGAGATTCTATCCTGCTTTCTCTCTCCCATAAACAAATACAAATTTTTCATCTTTGCACAGACCTAACCTTTGGAATAGACATTCCTGGCTTCAAGCAAAACGAAGTTTAAACGCTTGAAGTACAACAGGGGACAGTTCTTTCCTCTTTTCACCATTTGTTACCTTGGGTGGAATGAATGATTTTAAGATAAAAGGAAAGTTAAGGGACTCTGGCACAATCAGAAAATGTTTGAGATATGACATGAATCTAGATGTTCTTGATGCAGAAGCCATCTCTCCATATGTGCCATCACACTTTGTCTCTATGTCCATTTCTAAAAAAAAAGAACTCTCCATGAAAACTCATAAGCAGAATAATAAGAGTTTTCCTTCTCCAGAGTTCCCTCCCCTCTGAATTTCATCTTCCCAAAGGAGCAGTTGTTAATGCTAGATTTTTGGAATGTCCTCTCCCCTATATTTGAGAAGACTCCACTATCATCTTTAGTCCTGTCAGCTGATCCTTCTCACCTTCCTACAAGGCCCAAGCAAGTAGTTTCTGAGTTTGAAAAACCAAACTCTTTTTAATGTAGCTTAAAATGCACTTTCTCCGGTCACTCATTTTACAATTTAGAATGATTTGCAATGTGGCAAAGAATGAGTTCTAATTCCTAAATCTTCAGGTTTTAGACATATCAACACAAGGTGACTATAATTGCTAATGATTACATGAAAAAATGATAAGAGAAAAAGGAAATTAATCTATATGTTCTAAAATACTTTACAGCACTTTGTGTTGGCATAGAAGTGGAAATTGCAGAAAAGTTCATCATTTATGGAATAGCTGAACAGGATGTATGTGTGATTGTGATGCAATACTGCTATGTTATAAGAAATGATAAGCTCAATGATCTTAGCAAAACATAGAAAGATTTCCATGAAATAAGGATGCATGAAATGAGGTGAACCAAAAGGACACAAAAATATGGTTTTAAGAAAAACTTTTAGTGACTTTTTGACTATTATAAATTCCCAAGTTAACTGCAGAGGAAATATGAAGGAATATATCTTCTGCACACAGATAAAGAACTGATAAACAGAAGTATAAGAATGGTGTATGTATACCCATTCATACAAATACACACATACTAAAGACAACCCATAAACATGTTTTTACCTAATGATAGCCATCGTCAGGATGGGGGAGTGGCGAGAAGAAAAAAAGGGGGAAAAAAAGACAATTACTGGAAAATGTTATTGTATATTTAAAGGAATTTTATGTGATTCCTTTCTTCCCTCTCCCTCCTTTATATCCAGAATAAAATTTAAAAATTGCACTGTGCCAAGTTAGTAGATCAGTAAACCAGAACCACATCTAACTGAGTACAACTGAAATTCATACTGAATATCTAAATCTCTGAAGACAATTAAGGCTGAAGTTGGAACACCTCCTTAACCAACAAATAGCCCCCAAAGGGGCCAGTGGTCTATGTACTTCATCTTGGATGTACTTGGATTAAATCATGCTACAGCATTTCATTCTCTCTCTCTCTCTTTTTTTTTTAAATAGCCTTTTATTTACAGGATATATACATGGGTAACTTTACAGCATTAACAATTGCCAAACCTCTTGTTCCAATTTTTCACCTCTTACCCCACCCCCACCCCCTCCCCTAGATGGCAGGATGACCAGTAGATGTTAAATATATTAAAATATAAATTAGATACACAATAAGTATACATGACCAAAACATTATTTTGCTGTACAAAAAGAATCAGACTCTGAAATATTGTACAATTAGCTTGTGAAGGAAATCAAAAATGCAGGTGTGCATAAATATAGGGATTGTGAATTCAATGTAATGGTTTTGTCATCACCCAGAGTTCTTTTTCTGGGCATAGCTGGTTCAGTTCATTACTGCTCCATTGGAAATGATTTGGTTGATCTCGTTGCTGAGGATGGCCTGGTCCATCAGAACTGGTCATCATATAGTATTGTTGTTGAAGTATATAATGATCTCCTGGTCCTGCTCATTTCACTCAGCATCAGTTCGTGTAAGTCTCTCCAGGCCTTTCTGAAATCATCCTGTTGGTCTTCTTACAGAACAATAATATTCCATAATATTCATATACCACAATTTATTCAGCCATTCTCCAACTGATGGACATCCATTCAGTTTCCAGTTTCTAGCCACTACAGAAAGGGCTGCCACAAACATTCGCAGCATTTCATTCTCACTGAAACATTTCTCCTTTGGTTTCTTACAAACAGAGCGAACTCTGAAATACAGAAAAAGAAATTAAGATTCCCAAATGAAAAACTTTTTTTATGATTCACTCAGGATACTTCCTTCGAATTTCAGTCTCTCCCAACACAAGGTGGAAATTCACCTGGTCCAGCATAAAATATGAATTCGGTTCATTATTAGATTATCCAGGATTACTTCTCTGCAAAAGCATGGTTCTGATACTTCCTGAAATTCACTTTCTTGGGATTGCATTTACACCGAGTACCATGGAATTCATATCTCTGGGAAAATGGTTGTCACCTCTGAGTTTATTCTTGGCTTTGGAGGTCAGGAGAATTCACACCTTGAAGGAAGGAGGGGCTTTGGTGTGCTTAGGGGTATATGAAAGGCCTAAGAAGAGACAGATTCGGAGTTTCCTTCTCCTGAAAACAGAGAAGAAAGGTAGAGCAGTGGAAGCTGAAGAAAAGATCCCAGAAGAAAAAAGGAAGGTAAATCTTTCCATTTAAAAACTTCATTTCTGGGTCAAGAATGTAAAAATAGCCATTACAGTATGGCAAGCATTGAGGGCGAGAGCTGTAGTTCACCACGATGTAATATACAACTTTGGGGATGAGTTCTCTAAACCCAGCAAATGGAAAAGAGAGCAAGATTTCATGTTCATGTGTTAGGAAATAACCTGTCAGATTAATGAGGTTTGGCGCATGTCAGAGTGTTGTGGGAACCCCTTCTACTCGTTGCAAGTCCAAGATGAAAGAATTCAAGAACTGGAAAAGTTAGACTGTCACAAAGAAGTTTATTGGCACTGAGAAGTCAGCTTTTGCTAGGAGACTTACTTTGAAGTAACAAAGTCCTGGCAGAGAGATAAACAGGAGTGTAGAGAAATCCTGGCAGAAAGACATAAGGGGTAATGAGGAGAAGAGGCAGGGGGGTACCTGCACGCAGCTATGCCAAGGAGAAATTCCTGGGCATGGCATAATTCCTGCTTGGAATTTCTGCAAGAAAATGAGCCCCAAGTTGCCCTTTTTTATGAGGAATCTGAAACTGAGGTTTCAGTTGAATGACATTCCTTCAATGTTGTCATTGACCCCAAGCCTAGATTTCCAGTTGAATAAAACTGCTTCCTGGGAGTGGTCTTGAGCCAATTTTCAGCTCAATAGAGATATAAGGTCCAGATCTCCTGCTGAGGCTAAGTAGGAGTGTCCCTGGGCCAAAGTTAATGAAACCACTTAACTGCCCGAGGGTGGGACCCTGTCAGGACAGTCTCAGGTCTTAGCCCAAACTAGGACAGTTTCAGGGTTCCTCTGTCATTTCCCCTCTCAAGCAGTCACCACCCAAATTCATTTGGGGTAAAGGACGAAGGTCTCTTCTGTAATTGCTTGGAGCTGGCAAGGATCATAGAGATATCCCTAAGTTCATTTGGGGATTCATGCCAGAAGGGAAGGTGTGAGATCTGAAAACAGCCGCAGGGCATCTAAAGGGTATTGTGTGTCCAGATCAGTTGTCCCATGATCTGTTGGCTGAAGGGCAGTTGAAAATTCAAAACTTGAAGTCTAGAGAAAACAGATCTCAGGAGCAGATTAAAAGTGGGGTGTCATCCAGGGTTGAGATGATAACGTTTGGGAATGGGGTCTTTTGCAAAAAATGCATCAGGTCCCGTCTGTGAGCTGCCCTTGTGAATGCTGATAGCCCACCCAACAATGCTGAACAACCCCCACTACCCACAGAGCTCCCTAGCTAAAGATAGTTAAGGAGTTAATTATCCTAAGGAGTTAATTGCTGGCAGGGATATAGAATGCCAATCAAGGAAAGTAGGAGAGAAAGTGCTAGGAGCTTTTTTAGTTCTGATCCTTAGTAAAAGTGTTAAGTAGACTAGAGTCTAGGGTGCCATTGAGTTACTGAAGAATAACCTTTTTTTCCCATTTTCAGGGAAGCTAATTTCTCCTGATGGGGTGGAGTTCAGGGAGCAGAGTTGGCAGGATTAAGAGTGTGAGGAACCCAGAGAGTCAGATCAGGTAGGAGACCCTGATATCTATTAGGCCTCCCACCAAGTCACTGATGTTCTTTGGCTTCTAAAAGGCTCTGAAACCTGGGGGTTAATAGCTGTCCCAAGGTTAATTTTGATGCCTCTTCAATTAAAAGGGCCTTGGCAGCCACTGCTCTAAGACAGGATGGCCCACCTAGGGAAGTACACAGCTGCTCCTGTGAGGCAGAGTCTGGAGGAAGGGTGTGGCCCTTGCAGATCAAGATAAGAATGCAGTTTTTATCTTACCATATCTTACCATAATTCATCACAGTTCTTTTTCCCAGTGGCAAAAAATTGCAAACAACGTTTGAATTTAGATTTGGAGATTGTCTGATAGACTGTTTTAATTGAAGAGTAAAGTACAATATTGTTACATCAGAGAAACAAGGAAGCATAAGTTCTGATGGAGACTAAAATAAACACAAACAAGACAAGTATAAAAAGACCTCAACCACATACATGCAAAGCATGAAATAAAAATAATTCTAATGACTAATCTTCACTCTTAAAAATGTTAAGAAAATATGCCTACTTTTTTTTGTAATTCATATTTCATGTGGTGTTTGGCATAGGAGAACTGTTATTTTGTTTTTCAGCCATCACTGTAATTGAATGTAAGCCATTAGGACCACTTTTGATGGGAAGAAATAGAGAATTACCCCAAATGACTGAAGTATGAAAGTAAAAAGCATAAAAAATTTCTTAAGATTTTGGGTAGGGGGAGAGGAAGAAAAAAGAGAAAGGGAGACAGTTATTTATAAGATCAGAATTGAAATTATCAACAAAAGTTGGAGAAAAGGACGAAAAAAGAGCAAATTTCATCTAAGATTATGAATTTAATTGGGAACAGTGTTTCAATAGTTATGTTAGGTGATCTCGAGAGGTTTAGAAGATCAGAAAGAAATCACAATGCTTACATATTTCTCATCTTAGTTTCCTCAATCACATGATGTGAAAAATTCAGTCTTTTCCTCTTATCCATTGTATTAGAAAGAACAAACAAACAGCTATATGAAATGATAAAGTTGTTGGAATAGAAGGGGCCACGTCTTTGGCACTTTTGTCCTCTAAATCAGTTACTGACCTTTCCCATGTTTTCCCAGAAACATGGCCTCTACATCAGAACTGATTCAAGACCTTCAGAAAGAGCTCATCTGCTGCATATACAGGGAATACTTCACAAACCCAGTGACCATTGAATGTGGCCACAATTTTTGCCATAGTCGCCTCAGTAGTAGCTGGCAGCAAGGTCCAACCCCTTTCTCCTGTCCAGAGTGCAGGAGTGTCTCCCAGATGCAGGATTTTCAAGTCAACGTGCAACTTGGTAAATTGGCAGCCTTTGCCAAAGAACTAAGACTCCATTATTTGCAGTACCCTGATGGACATGACAAGTGTGAGGTACATCAGAAATTGGAGACGCTATTCTGTGAAGATGACCAGAGGCCAATCTGTATGTCCTGTTCTCAATCCCAGGAGCATGAGGTTCACAAACTCTTTTGCATAGATGAGGCTGCTGAGAACTTCAGAGTGAGTAATGTACCCATCATTCCATCCACGTGTTCATTTTGAATTTTCACAATAGCCTTCAAAGTTCATCCTAGAAAGAGATGTGTTTTCACAAGCTAGCTGCTATGCTCTAAGTACTCAACAATGCTCTTGGTTAATTGAAGTAACATGTGTTTTCTGGCCTCAATCTGAGTCTTTCCTTACAGACTGAAAATATGTCTCCCCTGAAGTTCAAGAACTTATTCTTGTTTTATATGAATTCATTTAGGCTCTGGAAGAGCCTCTGTTCATTGTAGAAAATGGATTCTGAGATTGTCAGGGCCATCTTCATCTGATATAATAATTAGCACCACCATTTCTTCATCTACCACAGAAAGGGCCAAGACAGTTGACTAATGGTTTTCTTCTTTTGTTACTAGAATGTTATCTCCTCTTGGGAGGGTGGAGGAGAGAGAGAGACTACTGTTATCTCAGAATAAGTCTTTCTGAAAGACTTGGATGTTAAACCATTGTCCACATATACCATGGGCTCCCAGTTTTAACTTTAACCTGTAGCTTCAAAAGTAAGAGCATTATTGCTTTATTATTAATTGATCTTTCAGCCATTCATACAAGAATAGGCTTGGATATTTAGAACTAAACTTCTGAGGGATACAACAACTTATGTTTCCTTTCTTTTTAAATATATATGATTTACAAATTTGTAGAAGAAACGCCATGGAACTGTAACTGCTTTGTGGAGAGAAACCAAAAACACTATGTGACAAGTGGCCAATGAGAAGGCTAAGCTGACATTCATAGAGGAAAGTATCTGTATTTTGATCCTTCAACATTTGAAATGCATGTTCTGCCATCATTCCTCAAAGTATCTCTTTGAGAGAGATAGTAGACATATTGGTCCAATTAATGAGGAAGGACACTGAGGATCAGAGTGGTTAACTGTTTTTCCTAAAGGCACATAATTAGTAGCCAGGTTCTTAGGTTTCAAATCAATTGCACTTTGCATTGCAGCAAAAAGAGAACACCAGGGAAGTAAGGGTGGTTTCCAACAGCAGAAATTGAGACTGTGTGTGTGGAGCACCAAGTATAGTAAGGTGTGGAGAGTCCAGAGAGGGTACTCACTGTCCATGGCCAACCTCAGCCACAGAAATGAACAAAATCAAAATCCAATGAGAACTTCAAAAGATCCTGTTGTCATTTAATGTCATGTCACTTCTTGTATTCATAAGCCTTAATTTTTCTTTGTAGAAGGAAAAATAAATTCAAAAGAAGCACGTTTTGTCTGAATTCCAGAAAATTAAACGCTTTCTAAATGAGGAGAAGGATACATATCTATCAAAAGTCGAAGCAGAAACGACAGCCAATTTCGAAGGCCTGAACAACAGAGTTAATGCATTGTTCCTCCATAGTCAAGAATTAAGGAAGAGAAGCACAGAGTTAGAGGAGGAGTGTAAGAAACCAGATCTGGATTTGCTCCTGGTAAGACCACAGAAAATAAGATGAAAAAACACCAAAGAAAGTTAAGAGATGACAAGATGAAGAATCTATTACCCATGTCTCAAACAAAATGAAGTTGTATAATCCATTATACTTTTGTACTTTTTCTAGTCCTTCAACATATACAGGTTAGTTTCTTTTTTCCCTTTATTAACCTCTTAGGGCAATACATTCAACTCTATGTTGGATTATGTTCTGGCTCCAGTAAGGGAGCAAAGAGAACAATTAGTCTGGAATATTGAGAGAAAGAAAGTGACACAAAATGAAGCTGGAACATAGTGAGAAAGGAAGTAATATAAAGTGAATCTACAATGAGTTAGAGTCATGTTGTGGAATTTTAATGGCCAAATAGAAGGTTACTAAAGCTCAATATTTTATTATTGAGATAATATCGAACTACTATCATTTAATTGATATGGTTTGTAGTTCTAGTCAGATTACATTCAAAATAATGAGACCAATTAGGGAAATCACAAAACATGAGGAAAGCCTAAACGAAGATGACTATTGGATGAGATAAGATAAGGGGCATACATTAGAAATGTTGCAGGGTAAAAATTGTGAAGATTCTTTTCTATTCTGTGTTTTCAAGACAATGAATAGATGGTCAGTTCCAGAGTCTCATTTTCTTAACTCAAATCCATCCATTATTGTTCTAATCATATATCATTTATTTTCTCAGTTCAGGATGTAGAAGAAGTGCTAAGGAGGTAGGTTTTCCCCTTACTTCATTAGGAGGAAACAACTTAAAAATGTGTTTGGCCTAATGGGCCTTGACTGGAGCAATGAAAACTGTATCACTGGTCATTTGATAAGTGGTGACATAAACTTAACATTTGTCTTCTCTAGAAATGAATCTGTGCTGCAAAAGAAAATAGAAACCTTTCAGATGTTCATGACTATCCCTTCCATTACTGGTTTCATGAAAAAAATTTTCAAATTTAAAGGTGAGTGGGAAAGAGAGAGGGGGCGGTCAATAGCAAAGAGCCAGCTCATTTCCATGTCTTCCCAATTTTCCTTTGGGTTAGAACCCACTTGGCTTTCACAGAATCCTGGAATGTCAAGAATGGAACCTACCTTAGTGATCATCTAGTTCAACTTCATACCTGAACAACAATTCACTTAAGTATTTATCCAACCTTTTTTGCTTAAAAGATATAGTGAATAACTTCAAATATAATCTATTCTTTTTATAATTTCCTTACCATTATGATTTTCCTCACAATGAGGCTCACTTTGCCTCTTTATCACTTTATATTTCAATATAACTTCTATTTCTCATTGATCTCTCATCAGAGGTCAGAGAAATTTAACTTTCCTTTTTACATAAAAACCATTCATGATTTAAGACTGCTACAATGTGGCTACAATCTTTCCCAAATCCTTTCCCCACCCCCCTCCAATTTTCCAGATTTCCCAAATAAGCATTTCATAAAATCTCTCAGCTACAAGACAAACCAAGAACATCCCATTCCTCATACTGTTCACGTGTACTGACCCTTGCTGATTCTTTTGGATATCACTGTGATGCAGAAAAGGTCATTCCTTGGTGGAAACATTTGTGTACACCTTTTTCTCAGTAAAATAACGACAACAATATCATAATTTGGATGTTAGCATTGTTTAATCTTCCTCTCTCCACAGTGAACATCACTCTGGATTGCAACACAGCTGACCCAGGTATCATCATATCCGAGGATATGAAAAGTATGAGATATGGAGGTGTCCAAGAAGAAGCACCAGACAATAATGGGAGATTGACAGATTTTGCGCAAGTCCTTGCTATTCAGTCCTTTGTTTCAGGGAGACATTACTGGAAGGTGCAGGTGTCAAATAACACTGTGTGTTGTTTTGGCATCTGTAAAAAAAAATCAAAAGAGTCTCAAGACTTGTTTGTACTTAGAAGTACACTGAAACATAATTCTTACTTACTTTATGCCACATCTTACCTTAATCTTTGTTCCCAAGTCCATAGAACATACTGCATGGTGTCAATGTGTGCAACTTAAAGGTTGGCATCTTCCTTGACTATGAACGTGGAGAGATATCATTTTATCATGTGGAAAATAGATATCTAATTTATACTTTCCCAACCACTTCATTTTCAGGACCTCTCATGCCAATCGTTAGTCTTTCTAAGAAAGTATTGACAAATGATTCAAATGATTATTCTCTCACAATCTGTTCCTAATTGAGAGAAATCAAGGACCACACATTTATTGGCCAATGAACTTCTGGCATTATCACCCCAATTCCTATGTACTATGTTACATGAAAATAGTCAGACCTACTTGCCCTGCTGACAATAACTTTTCCTGTTTTATCTTTGTATATATATATATTTTATTATCTCAACTCCAGTAGAATATAAGCTCTTATATCAGGGAATGTTTCATTTTGCTCTCTCTATAACCAATGTCTAGAATGTTACTGAAGTTTAATAAATGGTTATTGAAATTGGATCAAACTTTCTTAATTACTCACAGATGGATATGATGATAGGTATTAAGCTAGGAGGGAACTTGAAGCTAGGGGATTTCCATGTACCCTATGTAGACCTAGAAAAATCTACTAGAACAACAAATAATTTTGAAAATTAAGAACTTGAAAAAAATTATGGAAAAACAGATGTATGTAATATCTATCCATATCTTAGGAATCTATTCCTAAGTGGAACTCACAAAGTATATGTTTTTCAATTCTGAATGCATTTGGGGGAGGGGGATCTATGTTAGCACATAAATAACACATAAAAACAAATAAAAAATTTAATCAAAAGTCAATCTTTACTGACAATGAAGTAGTAATAATTATAATCGGTGAGAGTCTGTAGTGAAGATTCACCCTAAAGACTGAATAGAATAAGCCTAAAGTAAGAGTGGATTAAAGGAAAATAACAGAATTAATAAATTGGCTTAATAAAGGAGATGTCAGTGAAGTATCTAGCAAAATTTTTTGCATTAAAAACAAGTGAGTTCTTAAAAGGAAATGTTATGAGGAAAATATACAAAAAAAAGTGTAGCTGAAAAAGATCAAACAAAAATAAACTACAATTAAATGCAAAAGAAAAGCTCTATCAAGTTTAGAAATGAAACTAAACCATTTTCAAAATTAAATAAATATTCCTATATGTAATTTGATTTTAAAAAGAAAAATGAGGGGACAGCTAGATGGTGCAGTGGATAGAGCACCAGCCCTGAAGTCAGGAGGACCTGAGTTCAAATTTGACCTCAGACACTTAAGACTTTCTAGCTGTTTAACCCTGGGCAAGTCACAACCCCAATTGCTTCAGCCAAAAAAAGGAAAGAAAACCATTTTACTCTCAAAGTGAAAAGATGATTGAAATTGTAACAATGAAGAGGAAGTAAAATTTTAAAAAACGTACCAAATTTTATGCCAACAAAACTAGCAACCTTTATGAAATGAACTTACAAAAATGGAAGAGCCAAACTAACAGAACAATAGAAATTTAAATTTAACCAACGTATGAAGAAGAAATTGAACAAGTCTTTAATGAATTAATAAAATATGGAAAAACTCCTCAAACTCAGATGGAATATTAACTGAATTTTATCAAACATTTAAAATATAATTAATTTTCACATTGCATAAAGTTTTTCTTGAACAAAACAGAGAGAAGACATTTTATCATACTCTTTCATTTTTGTGGGATAATTCCACAGGGATATTCTATAAAGAGACAAACTCAAAAAGAGAGGCAAAAAGGATTTCATCTCTTTTCCATGAGAAAGGGTACTTTCCTTATGGCACTCAGAAATGTGCTGGGAGTATAAAACTCAACAAAGCAAAAAAAAAAAAAAAAAAAACTTATTCCTAATGCAATACCCTCACCCCATTCTCTGTCTTTTCCTCTCATTGGCTGGGCTTCAGAGCTTGCAATATGAACAAGGTCTGGACAAACAAGAATTTTGTAGTTAATACTAGTGGCACCTTACCCCTCTTGTATCTTTTTTGTCACTAGTCATGGGAGAGCTTGTTAGACAAGTGGTCATATAGAAATGCAAATGTTTTGCAAGAATGTTCAGCCTGCTTCCTAAGGAGCTTCACTTTTTAGATATTCCACTCACAATGAAACTCATATATTCACCACTAGTAAAAGAAAAAAAAAAAAAGACATACCATTATCACTAATGAAAATAGTCTTGATTAAAACACTTGCCATGAAGCCACAACAATATACACAGAAATACTTTAAGATTATTTTGAAAACAAACAGATTTATTCAAGGAATGTAAAGATGAGTCAATATTAGCTAAAAAGAAACAACCAGGTTTGGGCATAAGGAAAACAATATAAAGCAGATTCACAAAATCTTCCCAAAGCATATAATTTATATGTTAACACTAAAAAGTCTAAAAGTAAATAAATTATTTTTATGATGATAAATAACATTTACCGAGAGTTAGATATATTCCAAAAAGGTCAGGATCAACCACTGTTAACAACATTATTCAATATAATTGTTTGACTGATAACAGTATGAAAAAATAAGAAAAATGGTGGAATAAATATAGGAAAAAATTGGGAAAATCTGCTGTTTTTGCAGCATTATATTGCTTTACTTAGGAAATTTTGTCAATTCTGTAAGGAAAATGTCTTCAAAATTTGGAACTTGAATTAATCAGCAGGATGTGGAACACAGCTAACAAAATCATCCATTTCCTACCAACAAACATATTTATTACAATACTTTCAGCCTTGTCAAAGTTAGATATATTAAAATTAAAGTCCCAGGTCATATGATCAACAAGAAGTCATTTTCTCTAATTCCCATGACCTCCCAAACTTACTCCAAAATAGAAATAGAGCCAAAGAGAAAGTAACTTCATGATTTAGGAAATCTAGAATCCAAAATAAAATTTAAAAAAACCCAGCCAGGAATTGAGTGCTCACTGACCTTGACTTCACAGAATCCCTCCTTAGCACCATAATGAAGGAAAATAACAGGGAAAAACCTGCTTGAACACACACACAGACACACACATATACACAAAATCATCATTTTGTAGATGTATTTGTGCCATGACTAACAAAGGCCTTAAGTAACTTTAAAGAGATATGCCTCTGGTAGTCTGGAGAAAAAGGGAAATGAGAACATAATAATAATTGATATTTCTATATCTAGTTAAGTTCTGAAACATGTTTTAAATATATTATCTCATTTTAATCTCATAACAACCTTGTGACATAAGCACTACAAATATCCCCATTTTACAGATGGAAATAGGCACAAAGAGATTAAGAAAATTGCCAGTGGTATGTGCAAAAATGTTTGTGGTAGCCCTTTTTGTAGTGGCTAGAAACTGGAAACTGAATGGATGCCTAACCATTGAAGAATGGCTGAATAAAGTATGGTATATGAATATTATGGAATATTACTTTTCTGTAAGAAACGACCAACAGGATGATTTCAGAAAGACCTGGAGAGAATGTTGGAGGGGATGTGGGAAAACAGGGACACTGATACATTGTTGGTGGAAATGTGAACACATCAGCCATTCTGGAGGGCAATTTGGAACTATGCCCAAAAGTTTTCAAACTGTGCATACCCTTTGATCCAACAGTGCTACTACTGGGCTTATATCCCAAAGAGATACTAAAAAGGGAAAGGGGCCTGTATGTGCCAAAATGTTTGTGGCAGCCCTATTTGTAGTGACCAGAAGCTGGAAAATGAATGGATGCCCATCAATTGGAGAATGGTTGAATAAATTGTGGTATATGAATGTTATGGAATATTATTGTTCTGTAAGAAATGACCAGCAGGACAAATACAGAGAGGATTGGCGAGACTTACATGAACTGATGCTGAGCGAAATGAGCAGAACCGGAAATCATTATATACCTCAACAGCAATACTGTATGAGGATGTATTCTGATGGAAGTGGATTTCTTCAACAAAGACAAGATCTAACTTAGTTTCAATTGATCAAGGATGGACGGAAGCAGTTACACCCAAAGAAAGAACACTAGGAAATGAATGTAAACTGCTTGCATTTTTGTTCTTCTTCCCAGGTTATTTATACCTTCTAAATTCAATTCTCCCTGAACAACAAGAAAACTGTTCGGTTCTGCACCCATATATTGTATCCAAGATCTACTGTAATCTATTTAACATGTATAGGACTGCTTGCCATCTTTGGGGAGAGGGTGGAGGGAGGGAGGGAAAAATCGAACAGAAATGAGTGCAAGGGATAATGTTGTAAAAAATTACCTGGCATGGGTTCTGTCAATAAAAGTTATTTAATAATAATAATAATAAAAAAGAATGACCTGGAGAGACTTACATGAACTGATCCTAAGTGAAATGAGCAGAACCAGGAAATCATACTCAGGAAATACACTCTGACAACAAGGATATATGATAATCGATTATGATAGACATGGCTGTCTCTACTATGAGATGATTCAAACCATTTCCACTTGTTCAGTGATGAAGACACCGAGAGAGAGTGATGGGGAACTGAGTGTGGACTGTTGTGACATAGCATGTTCCTCTTTCTGTTGATGTTTGCTTGCATTTGTTTTCTTTCTCAGGTTTTTTTTTTTTTTTTCTTCTTGATCCAATTTTTCTTGTGCAGCAAGATAACAGGGGATAATTTGGAACAGAAAGTTTGCATTTGATTTAGACAAGTCTCTTTCCAACCTGAACAAAAGTATACCTATATTCTCCGTAGTTTTCAGATATTAGATAAGGTTCTAAAATTTCCAATTGAAAAACTGCTTGCCATTTTGTTTTTTCTTAGTTGTTAGATTCACTGGAAAGAAAATTTTTCACTGAAGTCAATCACCTTTTTCCCTTATGTTATTCAAGTCTACTTATATCCAAATGATGTGTTTGAAATTCAGCACCAAATCATGAGATGATGAGATTGAGGAGAGCCAATAAGCACCAACAGTTGGGGTTTGGCATCAATGCCAGGATTCTGCCATGTGAAGAATTTGAAATGTCCTTTCTTTGATAAAAGGTAGGTTTATTTATGAGATTACAGACAAAATGAAGAGGTTAAATAGGCACTAGGAGTGGTAAATATGAAATAGATTTGGGAGAGCATATAGTTGGACACCACGAGGAGGGATGGGAGTAAAGACCAAGAGGCAGAATACCCTAGCAGGCTAACCCAAAAGGTATTCAGCAAAACTACTGTAGGCATGGACATGTTATTGGGAAAATTTAACCTCAGGAGTTTGACACAACTTGGCTTTCTGATTGGATATAGTATAGTGGGATCTCATTAGGGAATGGGCTGATCCTATCAGTGTCTTTCCCTGCTTGCCTCCGGAGTAATCTTACTGCAGGCTTTCTCTGCAAACTTCTTAGTTTCTTTCTCAGGTTTTTTTTTTTTTTTCTTCTTGATCCAATTTTTCTTGTGCAGCAAGATAACAGGGGATAATTTGGAACAGAAAGTTTTGCAAGGTCAATGTTGAAAAATTACCCATGCATATGTTTTGTAAATAAAAAGCTTTAATAAAAGTTAAAAAAAAAAAAGAAAAAATGCCAGTGGTTACACAAATAGTAACTATCAAAGGCATATCTGTTTCTTTTCCATTTACAAAGAACCAACTCAAATTGTTCTCCCCTATTCCAGCTCTGCTTTTGAGAATCCAAGACATCTGTCTTGGGCAGATGTACATTTTGATAATTGATAAAGTCATCTGATTTGGGTAAAAAAAAAAAACAAAAAACAACCCCATCCCAATTCTATATACTGCTGTTAGAGAATTAAGATTGAATTTCTCAGTATCCAATAAGTGAGTCTTGTGTCCACACCAACTACAGGCAGCGAGGTCCTTTAGCTTTTTATTCCTATCTCTCTCTTGATTCTGCTCCCTGCCAGTGATCCCAGGACCCCATCACAAATTCCACCAAATCTCTACTTTCAACACACCTGTGGAGAAGCAGCCTATACCCCAAACCCACCAAGTTGTTTTAGTATATATAAATTATTCACACCACACTTCTATTATAATTTGGAATTACATGTTAAATATATTATACTAATTGCTAAAATCCCACAAATTGTCAGGATTCAAAGGTTAAGATTTCTTTCTTAAGGATCTTGCCTTAAACCCAAGTCTCTGGCCAACAAAAGATCCCTGCCTAAAATCCACTAGATCTTTGGGTCCTAATCATGAATATAAATAGCACATTTTATGTTTTGTCCAGAGATCATGAAAATCTTCCCTTCCTGGATTGTTTTTTTTTTTTTTTTTTTTTTTTAAATTAGATAAGAAAGGCCATTCTTCACTTCCAGTCTTTCTTATCTATCCTTACTCACTGAATGGGTTGTTTCCTTAGTCAAACTCAGCTTAGCGTAAAAAGGTCAATGTCTTCCACTCATTCCTGATCTGTTTCTGATCATTGGACCCACATAGCTCCAGAGGAGAAAGTGAAGCTGATGACTTGCATAGCATTCTCTCATTCAAATCTGCTTGACATGCATGTCATGGCATCACCTCCCAATGTCATGGTCCTCTTCAAAATTGAAGCTCAAACAAGTCTCTTGATCAGTTTTCAATGACATAAATTTCTGCAAATGGAGAAAGAATCTCTCTTTTCTGTCTATGCTCCTTCTATTTCTGTCCTCTGCATTTCAAAACTTGCTAGAATTATCAACATTGAAATAAGAGTACATTTCTCTTTTTGAACAATTTTTAATATTCTTTTAAAAGTCTTATGTTACAAAATCTATCCTTCTTTTCTTCTCACTCCTTCCTGAAAGCAATCTGGTATCTTTTAAAGTTTTGACAAGTAAAGTTCTCATCCCCTCCCTGCCCAAATCTTTTTTTTTTTTTTTTTTTTTTTGGCTAATCAGGACACAAGGAAAAGTTCATTGCAATAACCTGAACAGATCACAGAAGATGTTCCAAATATATACTATGCCTTGCATTGAGGAAAAACATACAAATCCCTCTATTTTTCTTAAGGAATACTATGAAGTTTCAGACTACAGAGAAGGGACAATGATGTTCCTTGGGATCTAAGTAGAGACCTAGGGAGAGAGAAGGTTTTCAGGAATTGATTTTTTCAAAGGATCCTTCAATTTTCTACCTGCAAAATATATATATTCAATATGTTAATATATATTATATGCATAAATACATAATATACATGATATATTAACATGTTATATATAAATATATGATTTATAGACATTTACATATATTATATAAATGTCCATATATAAAATAAATAAAATTGTGTATCTTCAGGGAATCTTTTAAGCTAGCACTAATAATTTTTTTTGATTGGTTGAGAGTATTAATTCTGATAATAGAACAGAATTTACTTCTAAGATTTTAAAAGAAATAAGGGAGGGAGAATTGCAAGTCGAATGCATCTGCCCTCAAAAGGGAAATGGAAAAAAACAGACTGCTCAATTGATGTTAGATACTAAATTGTTTTGGACCAAATGTTTGCCTATTGCTTTGTTAAAGAATTAGAACTGCCCCAGAAGAGATCTGGGGCTTTCCTCATATGAGATGGTAGCAACTCTTAATGCACCTAACCTTGTAGCTCCCCTTAGAGCTGCTCTTAATGCCTGTCCCTCGATAGCACGGCTAGGCCACACTTACTCCTCTTTGGGCACCAACCTGGATCCCATAGAGACAGACCACCAGGAGTTAGGGGTGAAGTCAAAGAGAACTTTATTCTTAGATAGCACATATTTATACCCCCCTGAGTATCTGGGTAAGGGAAGGTCCTCTAGGAACCTGATATAACAGGATGGGCCTGAGAACAGGGAGGGAGGTGTGCTAAGCTTTGAGAGCACTAAGGAGGGAGTCGTGGTACCTGGTGTCAGACACCGCCTCTTGGGGCTATGCCCCACCTCCATGTAGAACTGGCCTGTGTCTCAGTACCTCTCATCCCTCAGGTCCTCCCACATGCCTTGAACTGAATTCCTTGCTTCTAGAGGTTTTTTAACCCTTACATCTCCCCCTCTTTTATTAATGAGACCAAATGTTCTCATGTTGACGAATCAGAAGGTCTTCTATAAGCACCTCTAATGAATTTTTTTTTAAAGAATACATACAAAGCATCTTAGCAAAGTAAACAAAAGCAAAATAAGAAACAATAGAAAAATGACTATATGAAGCCCATACGATACGATAGAAGGGGATAGGAAAGGAAGTATTTTGGATCCAATCACTAAGCAGGTCTGGCACAGGTAGTCATTGCTCTACTATGATGCTGTTTTGGGCATTTCTTAGGTCACTTCCTTCTCTTCTTTTTCAGCCCCTGTTTTAATAGGGGCAACTTTCTTTGTTCTTCTTTCAGGACTCCAGCAGCCTTCCCCATCAGGACCTGCAAGAAATAATATCCCAGCCCTCTCCGAAGTACTAAGGATGGACTTGCCAGTATCCTACCATGCTACCATGTCCTTCCAAAGGACCTTTTGAATGTTCTCCAGGACTTGAAGTGCTGTTTTCTTTTTTCTTTTCTTTTCTTTTTTTTTTTTTTAAATTATAACTTTTTATTGACAGAACATATGCCTGGGTAATTTTTTTTTTTTTTACAACATTATCCCTTGCACTCACTTCTGTTCCAACTTTCCCTTCCCTCCCTCCACCCCCTCCCCTAGATGGCAAGCAGTCTTATACATGTTAAATATATTATAGTATATCCTAGATACAATATATGTGTGCAGAACCGAACAGTTCTCTTGTTCCACAGGAAGAATTGGATTGAAATACTATTTTCATGGGGCCTAGTTTTCTGTCCTGTCTATATGATTGTATATGATTGTGCCAAATGTATCATTGCTGGAGAGAGGCTGGCATCCCTATCCAGACACAAGAAATTGTAGGCATATAAGGTCTTATCCACATCCACCTGTGTGGGCCATTGGGAATTCTGTCTATTTCCTCCCCCTTTCTGTTTAATAAGGGTGGCCTTCAGAATACGATGGGCCTGTTTTACTAGGTCTTGGCCCTGTGGATTATAAGGAATCACTGTAACATGTTTAATGGTGAGTGTGGTGAGGAAGGTGGCCATCTGCTTAGAGGTATAAGCTGGAGTATTGTTGGTCTTTATGGTATTAGGAATTCCATGAGAAGAGAAACAACTATATGAATGTTT
This sequence comes from Sarcophilus harrisii, assembly GCF_902635505.1. Classification (NCBI taxonomy): domain Eukaryota; kingdom Metazoa; phylum Chordata; class Mammalia; order Dasyuromorphia; family Dasyuridae; genus Sarcophilus; species Sarcophilus harrisii. Next base: position 517,891,346 of record NC_045428.1, read on the forward strand.
AATGACTGAAAGAGTGTTCTCACAGGAGGCCACTGTGGCCCAAAGGAAGCTAGAAAAGGTGTCATTCCAGACGTGGATGACCACACGGCCCACATGTGTCACATCCATTTGCCACAAATCACTGGGGAATAAACCCTGTGGATTAACTCCTTTACAAGGTGGAGGAGGGAGAAATGGTACACACTAAACACACTGCTTCCCTATCTGTCGGGTTTGTTTCCAGGTGAGGCCATAAAGGTGACGTAGAGAATTACCGGGTAAGTGGAGAAATTCATGGGCACATCCAGGGGGTGTGGTGACTGTGAGAAGGGAGCATTGTAAAGCATGGTCTGTCACCTCATTGCCCTCAAATATGCCTCCTGCACAGTACTGTGAGACTATACATACAGGACATAAATGGGATGTTTCCTAGGCTGTAAAATTAGCTGCAATTCATTAAGAAGAATTCTGAGGCTGTAAGACAGCAACCTCAAAGCCTCTGAGCACTTGGACAGTATATAAGCTATCTGATGTGATGTTAATGGGCTCTGGGTATTTCTTACATCCTTTCAAGATGTCACATAAAGGCTGCATCAAAGAAATAAAAATAGAGGCATGAGCCCTTAACCATTGAATTTGTCCAACCAGTTTATGAAATAGTTTTAGAATATTCATCTTGTCTAATTGTAAGTTAGGTGTTTGATTAGTAATTGCAGAAGTAGCCATGCGGAGTCCCAGGTAAATAATGGGACAGTTATGTCAGATGTTTTCTGGGGCTACCACCAGTCCATGTTGAGCGAGAACACTATATGCATAGTCTCCTTCAGCAGGGCAGAGAGATCTTTCCCCCTGCTCATTGATAACAGTATATGATCCATGTAATGCAGTATCATGGCATGAAGCCACACCTTCCTAATTGGTTCTAGCACTTACGCTATGTACACCTGACACAAGGTGGGGCTATAACACATTCCTTGGGAGAGAACTTTCCATTGGTAGTGCAGATCAGGCCCTGTATTGTTTGTAGAGGGAATGGTAAAAGCAAATCTTTTCTTATCCTCTGGGACCAGAGGGATGGAGAAGAAATGATCTCATATGAATTTTACTGTAACTCGCCAACTGGTGGATACTAGATTAGCAGATTAGCCAGGCTGTAGAGCTCCCATAGGTTCAATAGCAGCATTAATAGCCCTAAGGTCCACTAGCATTCCAAATTTCCCAGATTTTTTCTGTATAATAATTACAGGGCTATTCCATGGGCTGGACGTTGATTCTATATGTCCGGACTTCCACTATTGTTGCATAATTTCACATAAGGTTTGGGCTTTGTCCACTGAGAAAGTCCATTGAGGCACCCAAACAGGGGTGTCAGATTTCTATGTTAATGGTGTGAGTATGATATGAAAGGTGGTGCCCAAACTTCAATGACCCCAATTAAAAATCCTGTGGAGTTGATATATAAACTGAGGCCTCACAAGCCTTCAATATGTCCCTGACCCATAGATTGTACCTGAGACCTGCAACCACCAGGGGTCGGAATACCCCTGTTTGTCTGCAAACTGCCAGGGCAGGTCTTCTACTGCAACCCCTTTAGACATAGCAGCTGGGAGGACATCCATTTGAAAGGCACTGGAGCCTACATTCTCACATCTCTTTATCATCTCTTCCAGGCCAGCCTCCCCATCTACAATGAGCATGGGCTTCTGGCAGTTAGTATTAGCATTCTCCCATGCCAATTTCAGTATAAGGAGGCTAGGGGGAGAACCTCTGTCCACTGACCTCTCAACAACTACCTGTAGGTGCCTAGGTCACAAAATCAGGAAAAGGTTCATCTGGACCCTGTTTAATCCTAGTCATTGAGGACCTCTGCTTTCCAAAAGCTTGAATTTTGCTAAATGCTCTTTGGGCACATTGGGACACAGCTGCATATACAGCTACATCATATTGCATTGGATCCTCATTTCTTTTATACTTTCCAGCTTTCTGTATTATGTGTCTTAACCTTGCCTGGGAAGTTCTAAAGCCTTCACAAGGGGACACAGAGGGAGCAGACAAGAGATATATCTCCTCAGGGAGGATGGGGGATGAGGAGAAGATCATGCTTCAGAAACAGAGACAAACTTCCCTCTGTTCGCTTTCTCCTCCTGTGTCTTATCACAGTCCTTTTCTTCAAGGTCATGTATCTCTGTTTACTTTCTCATTACTCATTTTATCCCTGCCTCCTCCTGTTCCATCATTTCCATTTCCTTCTTCTTCCTCACTACCTCTTCCTTCTTTGACATCACATCTACCTCTTTGTGTTCCTGTTTACTTCCTGTTTGTTCCCCCAGCTAATTTCCACCAGCTCCATTTTGTGGGCAGAGCTGGTCCAAATGAGTGCTGGTTTGTAAACCTCATTTGTTTTATGACCCTCATTTGTTTTTTGACTCTGTTTGCACTTCATGATCTACTTTTAATGGATTGTGCTTTGTACCTCTTAAAGTGCCCCCAATCACTTGATAAATGAGGTGTTGCCATTCCAGAATGTCTCCCAGACTTTTCTTATCATAGGAAGCCACCCACGTTTTAAAATCCATTTCCAATCCTGCTTGCTTCTATCAGCTTCTTTCCCTTGTACCTCCTGGTCTGGGACCCTCACAATAATTTGTCCTATTTCCTAACTTTCTACTCACTTTAGAGCAGAGTTCTGTCTCTCTTCCCACCTGTAGGCCTGCTACAAGGTGAGGTCTTAGCCATAACTGTCCCTGTTTAGGCACCACTTGTAGTATCTCTTAATGCTACCCTAACCTTGTAGCTCCCTTAGAGCTACTCTTAATGCCTGTCCATCAATGGTGGCATGACTAGGCCATACTTATCTGTCTTTGAGCACCAACCCGGATAACACGGAGACAGACCACAAAGAGGTAGGGGTGAAGCGAGAGAGACCTTTATTCTTAGATAGCACATATTTATACTCCCCTGAGTATCCGGGGGAACAGGAGGTCCTCTAGGAACCTGGCATAATGGGATTGGCCTGAGAAGAGGGAGAGAGGCATGCTAGGCTTGGAGAGCACTAAGGAGGGAGACATGGTACCTGGGATAAGGCACTGCCTTATTACACTGCCGAATTCCTCAACTCTCCACAAACAGAACCCTTTTTTTCCTATAGGCCTTGCTTATTATGCCAGAGTAAAACTTCAGCCCAGGGAAGCTCATGAGTGCCTGGTTAGAAGCCTAGTTAATCTAATGTAGACAGGCAGGCAGCACCATCAGGCAGATTGCTCACTGAATGTCAGTGAGTTTATTTCATTTCTTTTCTTCCCTTCATGTGTTCCTTATAGCATGAGAGTATTATTGGTTTCACTCTTCTGAACCAAATATATTCACTTATTCACAGAATCATCAGAAGAGAATTGTTAAGTTGGTAGAGAATTTAGAAGTCATCTAGTCCAGAGCTTCTTAAACTCTTTCCACTCTCAACCTCCTTTCCTCTGGGAAATGTTTACTTAATCTTAGCTATATGACTATAAAAAAATAGGTATACAAATCAAACATTCACTGATTTTTTTAAAAGTCATAAAAATTTATTTACAATCAATTCTTTCATATACATATAATTTGAGCATTTATTAAAGATGAAAACAAATTTGCATACTAATGAGATGGATGTGCTTTACAGAGAGAATTAACTTTTGGTGGCATATTTGATACAGTATGACAGAGTATTCAGAAATCTCATAGTGTTGCCAGATTTTTCTGTTGTTGGGTGTTAGCCCCAACAAGCTGCTCACAAATGAGGGTATGTTTAGCTAACAGTGCTTGCTCTCTTTCAGGCAGCACGGACCAGTACAGATTCCCTTTTAGCCTGCCTTCACTCTCCTACTGCTTCTTAACCATCACGGACTTGGTCCTCCTCCTCCCCCCCCCCCACCCCGCCCCGTCCCGTCCCTTCTCTCTAGCCAAGCTCCCATCAAGTGCCTGACAAATTACCTACATGGAACACAGCCGAGCTCACATCGCTAGTTCTATTATAAGACAAAAAGGATCCCTGTCCCCCGATTTATAAGCCACGAGGAACTCGGTAACCAGCTCGGGGCTGACTGGATCCCCTGAGCACACCCCGGTGAGCGTCACACAAACCAAATCGGCAGCGTTGAAGAGAGACAGAACTCTGCTCTAAAGTCCAGGTTGGC